>NW_020954596.1:48834412-49185842 GCF_900497805.2 Vombatus ursinus | reverse complement strand
CAGTTTGATCAGAGTTATTTCCTTCCATCTCCCTTCCCACACAAACTGGATCCTAACCAAAAAATGTAACTCATTTATATTTGGAAATAAAAAAAACAAAAAAGATGAATATCAATTTTGGGTTAATAGAGGATCCACTCTAAAATAAGTGAGTGGGAGGCAGGTAGGTGGCACAGTGTATAGAGTACAGGCCCTGAAGTTGGGAGGACCTGGGTTCAAATTCAGGCTCAACCCAAACACTTTACACTTACTAGCTGTGTGACCCTGGGCAAATCACTTAACCCCAATTGCCTAAAAAATAAATAAATAAATAAAATGGGTGAGTGAGTTAGTGCTTGAGGTAGTTCTGGCAGCAGAAACAATCTCCAAGTGACTAAACTTATTAAGAAATTACTAAGCTTAAATTGACTTCCTGTAGAAACTCCTCATTGTGCTCACCTACTCTTGATAGATTTTATTTGCCTACGTGGAGGAGGTATGGCTCACCCTTTTCTCTCTGCCCCACTCCAATTCCTACTTGCCTTCATGCCCTGCTCCCCTTTTCTACTTCTTGCTTGAGAATATGACTTTAGATGATGAAGATGCTGATTATGGCCATATTTACTTGAAAATTTTGTCTTTAACTTGTGTTCTGAGACTTCTCCCTCCCTCTCCTTTATGAACAACTGATCTCCAGCCTTCCTAATTTCAGAAAAGGAACAGCTGGATGCAAAATAATCATTCTGAGACAGAGGGACAAAGAGTCACACAGAAAATAAGAGTCACACTGAGATTTTATCTTGCTTATAGCCCTAAAGTGATTTAGATGGAAGAAAAGCCCCTCCGGACTGATGGTGAATCCTTTCTCCTCTGTCAGAAGGAAATGATTTCTAGATGCGGAACAAAGTTCGTGTTATTAGACGTGGCCAGTTTGCTTTGCTTAGCTGTATTTCTATGTTAGGAAGCAGGTTTCTATGGGTGGTTTCTGAGTAACATTAGGAAGTGAGCTGAAAAAAAAAAAAACAACACATCACTAAAGCAGTGCTCTTGTCATTGTTCATTTCATTCATTCATTTATTTGCCCACACGACTTTGCACAGCTCTGCCTCACACAAATTCAATTCAGTGTAAGTCAAGACATCATGTTTGTGATGTCATTGGACCTGTTTGAGAAGGAAGGATTTATAAAGAAAAATAAAACCTTCAACACAAATATGCATAGCCCAGCAATTAAAATTCCAGCATTGGTCATGTTCAAAAATGTGCCTCCTTCTGAACTTTAAGTTTATCCCTTCTCTGGCAGGAGGTGGGTAAGCTGCTTCACCTTTAGCCATCTGGCATCAGATAGTTTATCATTTCATTTTTCAGGGTTCCAAAGTTTTTCAAAGTTGTAAAACAGTGGTTTTTTACAAGGAAAAAGAAAGCACCTCAAAACTTTATGCTTATGTAAACAGCACCACACTTGTGATGCTTTTCAAGAGATCTTTGAGTTCAGGGAATATTTTTCAAATCCATCCTCATAGCCAGTGGATACTAAGAGAAAGGAACAGAAAACTTATGGTCATAGGAAACCAAACTGCCTGACCCAAAGCTGAGCAGTTTAATGACAAACACCTGTGTCTTTAGCAAGGCAATAACAACTTTTTTTTCAGACTCCTCAGAGATGATTATTTACCTAGAAATGCAAATCCACTTGTTTTGTCCTGTGGGGAACTCAGATGGAAAGTCCACTTGTAACTATAAATTTTTCCTGAGATACAAAAATATCAGTAAAGCAAACTTTTATGCTACCAAGTGTTGTGATTTGTGTATATCTGGGGAAAGAGGTCTATTAGAAGCAGGAAGAACAAGAAAAGAATAGTAAAAGATACATATGGGCTAAAAACACTAATTTGTGTACATTTGTACCATGTTCTCAAATATATCAAAACTACAAATAGCATCCCCTAGTTATGCTCAGAAAGGGAATTTTCATTTACTGAGTATTTATCCCAAAGACCAACAGTGGAGTGGCTCTGGGAATCCCTGGGGATTCCATAGGGGAAGGAAAGGGGAGTGGAAGCCTGACTACTATTCTTTTTTTTTTTTTTTTGGTGAGGCAACCGGGGTTAAGTGACTTACCCAGGGTCACACAGCTAGTAAGTGTCAAGTGTCTGAGGCTGGATTTGAACTCAAGTCCTCCTCACTGCAAGGCTGGAGCTCTATCTACTGCATCACCTAGCTGCCCCTTACAGTTCTACTTTATCCTTTACCTACAGCCCTTCACCAATCAAAAGAGAGAGGCCTCTGTACCTAACAACACCACGTGCTTTTCCTTACTCTTGTCACCAACCCCAGGGAGAAGGGAGAAAAGGAAGAGATGGGGCCAGGAATGGTGAGAAGAGCCCCAGTACCCATCCTCATATTGTCATCCATGGGACTGACTTCACAGTGAAGCATACCCTATTCAGGATTTGAAATGCAAAAGAGGACTGAGCTTCAACAAATTAATGCACTTTCTGTAAAAGCCTAAGAGCCAGGGATCACAACCTTTGGCCATGGTCAATGTAAATCATGAAGGCTGTTCTGCTGAATAATTTTCTATGGTATACTGTGACAGAGCCATCTCCACTAGTCCACTTGACATTGCAAATAACTGTTATCAAAGTCTGTGGCCAAGATTTACAAACCACCATGACTGCCTCTGGGTCAGGGTCTGAAAGGAACCCAACCTTACCCAGATCACACCTGCCATTGGCAGCAACCTTACTCTTTAGTATACACAATTCATTTTTAAAATTTGAATCTTCAGGGGGCAGCTAGGTGGCACCAGCCCTGAAGTCAGGAGGATCTGAGTTCAAATCCAGCCTCAGACCAAACACTTGACACTTACTAGCTGTGTGACCTTGGGCAAGTCACTTAACCCCAATTGCCTAAAAATAAACAAATAAATAAATAAATAAAAATTAGAATCTTCACTTTGTGGAAACTACATAAACACCATCATCAAAAACACAACCCAATCCTAGCAGATGAAAGCAACTCTCTTCTCCAAAACATTAAAATGGCATTCTAATTTATTTCCCATTTAACTATCCCCTAAGACAAACTGCCTTTTGAGATTTTTAAATAACACAGTTATCATTTATTTGTGCAGATGTGCTCTTGCATAAATAGGGATATGACTCATTCCAAATGAACTGTGCTCAATTTATCAGCATTGAGTAAAAGTAACAGTTATAAATCTGAATCTTCTGTGAAAACCTTGGGCTATGAATCATTCAATAATTTTTTTTTCTATTTGCACTCTCAGTTCCTAAGTAGTAAAATGAAATTTATTGTTTAACTGAAAAGATACAGATTTGTTGTATAGTTCTTCATAAAACAGTCCATAATTTTTAAACTACTTCCTAATAAGAGAAAATATTTCAGTGGGTTCTGAAAGTATGAATGATGTGCTGCCACCATGTCTTCGTGCTCTAAAGTTGAAACACTATTGTTATAGTATCATTATTGCTTTTGTTGTTGTTATTGTCGTTGTTCAGTTGTGTCTGACTCTTTGTGACCCCATTTGATGTTTTGTTGGCAAATATACTGGAGTGGTTTGCCGTTTCCTTCTCTAGCTCATTTTACAGATGAGGAAATGAGGCAAATACGGTGAAGTGACTTGCCCAGGGTCGCACAGCTACTAAGTGCCAGAGGCTGGATTTGAACTCTGGAAGACGAGTCTTCCTGACTTCAGGCCTAGAGCTCTGTGCCCTATGGCGCCAACTAACTGCCCTCGTTAATGCTTACTCAGCACAAAATCAATGACACACAATTGCTTTCACACAAATCAAGTGATGTTCCTCTTGGTAGATTCTCCAAAGACAAGTTGTAAGATGTTACTGGCTTCTACAAATGTGAAGCTCATTTCTGATGAACTTTGATAGGCTAAAAAATACATTTACATAAAAATCCTTTAAAACTCTAAATATCAAAAAGCTCAGAAATTTTATGATAGACAAATTATTTCTTCTTTGTATGTTTTAATTCATTATAAAAATAGCCTCCCCAAGACATAGATACCATTATGAAATGCAAAATGAATAACTTTGATTACATTAAATTGAAAATTTTTGCACAAAGCCAACACAAGCAAGATTAGGAGGAAAGGAGAAAACTGGGAAAGAATTTTTACAACCAGTGTTTCTGAGAAAGGCCTCATTTCTAAAATATATAGAGAACTGAGTCAAATTTATAAGAATACAAGTCATTCCCCAATTGATAAATGGTCAAAGGATATGAGCAGGCAGTTTTCAAATGAATAAACTAAAATTATCTATAGTCATATGAAAAAATGCTCTAAATTACTGTTGATTTATCTATATATTTAGAGCAACTCTTTTTGTGGTGGCAAAGAATGGAAATTGAGGGGATGCCCATCCATTGGAGAATGGCTGAACAAGTTGTGGCATATGAGTGTAATGGAATACTATTGTGCTATAAGAAATGATGAGTAGGCAGACTTCAGAAAAACCTGGAAAGACTTGTATGGTCTGATGCTGAGTGAAGTGAGCAGAACCAGGAGAACATTGTACACAGTAACAGCCACAATGTGTGATGACTAACTCTGATAGACTCTTCTTAGTAATGCAAGGATCCAAGACAACTCCAAAGGAATCATGATGGAAAATGCTATCCACATCCAGAAAAAGAACTATGGAGTCTGAATGCAGATCAAAGCACTCTCTCTCTTTTCTTTTTTTGTTTGTTTCTTCTTTCTCATGATTTTTGCCATTGGTTCTAATTCTTCTTTACAACATGACTAATGTGAAAATAGGTTCAATATGAATGTATATGTAGTGTCTATATCAAATCACACCCTATCTTGGGGTATGGCGAGGTGAGAGATGGGAAGAAAATTTGGAACTCAATTTGGAAGTGAATGCTGAAAACTAAAAATAAATAAAAAAAAAATTTTTTAAAAACAGCCTCCCAAAATGGATTAGGAATGGAATTTTTAATATACTCTACATTTTTATTTGGAGGACTATAATCATAAGAAAAGATTACTATTTCACTCTAGTTTTCAACATTCCCTTTCTCTTTTATTATTTTAATCTATAATAATTCATGTTTCCTTCTAGCAGCTATTAAATATTCAACAATCTCTACTGATCTTTGGGTCCCGGCATATTTGTCTTTTACAACTTTTTTTTTTAATCTAGCAAATTTTCCCAGCCAGGCTGGCTTTTTGGCACCTTGAATGGCGGCATGCTGTGATTTATTCTGGAAGATAATGACAGGCCCATTAGTAATAAGAAAATCTATTATTATAAAGTAAAGATACAAGTTGAGTTTTTCTTTTGGTTTTTTTTTTTTTTACTAACATAGCAGAGTCTATGGTATACAAGTATTATATACCCTTCAAAGCAGTCTTTTCAGGAAGCTAGACCCTTATTCCAACAATGTTGTTGTGCCATTACTCAAAATGTTTCTGGAGCTAAGAGTACAGTGAAAAGGAGGCATATATTTGGAGTTAGAGGACGCTGGCTCTGAACCTTGGCTCTGCCCACTGACAATCTGTGTGACCTTGGACAAGTTGCTTAACCACCTTGGCCTTAGTTTCCTCATCTATAAAATGAGGAGGCGGAGTAGAAGACTTCTAAAGACCCCACCAGCTCTAGGTTTATGAGCCTATGGTTCTTTTTTTCAAACCCCTCTTTTGGAACTGCCTTTAGAGCCGGCTTACAAGCCACCATAAGCAATCACATTCTCCGTTACTGAGTTTCACAGTCAGCGCAGCAACGATGCCGAGGAGCAAGGAGCAGCCTTTGGGAGTAACCTCCAGGACCAGCAGCAGTCGGCTTATCCAGCAATCATGCTGCTTCTGGACATGAGCTGGAACTCACTAATATGATGTAGGAAATGAGTTAGGAGCCTGGCTCCGCCCAGAAACTGAGGTGGTTTGGGAGGATTACGCCTCCGAAATTTTGGAGAAAATGTTCGTGTATTTGTTCTCCCTCTCTTGTTCTGTCTCCCTCTCTCTCTAACACACACACACACACAAGACTATATATACTATGTATGAAAAGATCATTAATAATTTTGGATACAACAAATTTGAGTAACTTGGTCTAAAACCAGATTGCAAAGGGTTGAGTAGCAAGAGGAGAGAAAGTGGAAGAAGGAAATGACAAATTTTTCAGGGAGTTTGGCTAAGAGAAAGGGAGAAAAAGAGAAAGGGGGAGGGGAGAGAGAGAGAGAGAGAGAGAGCTTGAGGGAGTAGTAGGGCCTAATCGAAGTTTTTTTGTTGGTTTTTTATTTTTATTGTTAAGAATGATGGAGACTTCAGCATGTTGAAAGCAGTAAGTGGGGAAGGAATCAGTTGACAGAATGAGGTTCAAGATTCCAGAGAAGGGGGAGATGATTGAGGATACAGTCGGCTAGAGAAAATAGAAAAGGACGGAATCAAATGCCCATCTAGAGTGTATAGACCTGATAAGGAGAAATTTCACATCTTTTTCAGAGAATGGGAAAAGGGGGTGGGAGTGAAAGATGACATAAAGGGGTTTTGAGATAAAGAAAATGAGAACATTGTACACGGTAACAGCCAAATTGTGCCATGACTGACTTTGATAGACTTAGCTCTTCTCAGCAATGCAAGGATCTAAGACAATTTCAAAGACTCCCAATGGAAAATGCTATCCACATCCAGAGAAAGAACTATGGAGTCTGAATGCAGATCAAAGCATACTATTTGTTCTCCTTTTCTTTTGTCATTTAGTTTTCTTTCTTCTTCCTCGTGGTTCCTCCCATTAGTTCTAATTCTTCTATACATCATGACTAATGCGAAAATATGCTTAATATGAATGGATAAGTAGAGCCTATATGAGACTACATGCCATCTTGGGGAGGAGAGAGGGGGAGAAAATTTAAAACTCGAAATCTTATGGATGTGAATGTTGAAAACTAAAAATAAATAATTTTTAAAAAAAGAAAATGAGAAAAAAGAGAGCTCACATTGAAGGGCCTCTTTTTTTTTTAAATAGTAAAGTAAGATGCAAGGTTCTTAGCTAATAGAGTTGGGAGCTTGAGGAGGAAAAAGAAGGTTTGAAATAGCTTCTATGGGAAGTGAGATGTGAGACAGGGAATCAGCTAGAGAGGAATAAAAAGACCTTTTATTACTATTACTATTTATTACTTTTATTACTATTGACTGCAACAAGGACTTAAGTGAGGTTGCATAGCATGGATTTGTATTTAACTAGCTAGGATAGTTGTGAGATTTCTTTTGGCTGCATTAAGCAGCAAAAGTTGGGTGGTGGGAGTAATTCAGAGCTGAAGTGTGAAAGAAGTGAGCTATGATCAGACAGGGTGGCAAGGAATTCAAGGGCAGAGAGCACTGTAGAGGTGAAATGGCTAATTATTCGCTTGAGGTTTGAGAGGTAAGAAAGTGAAGTGAGCAGAAATACTGAGGGGTGGGGAGGTCTCAGTGAGGGTGAAGAACAGGTGTAGGAAGGGTGAGTAAAGGTGGAAAAATAGGTTAAGGTCAGAATGGGGATGTGAGAGTTTCTAATTAGGAAAGGAGAACCCTTTTGGGTAATGCCAAAATCCTTAAGTGTAGCTGAGGTGAAGTGAAGGAGTAGCTTATGGGATTTAGGGAAGTTGAGGAATTGGGAGGATAGGAAGTTTGAAGAAGCATTGATGTGGACATTAAAATCTCCTTTAAGGGCAAGAATTGGGGAGGAGATGATGAGATAGGAGCTGAACTATTTCAGAAAGGAGAGAGAATGACCTGGGAGTCAGTGTGCTACAACTACCATAATTCTGATTAGTTGGAAAATTTTGATTGAGTGAACTTCAAAGGAAGGAGGGAAAAAAGAAGACAATAGGGAGCAAGGAGTATTCCAGTTCCTGATCCGGGAGCAGCATGATGAATGGGGCATAAGAAAAGGCACACCCAGAGCTGAAGAGGGTAACCAGTGTCATCAGAGGGTAACCAGGTCTCTATGAGAGCGTTAACACACAGGAAGAATGTTAAAGAAAGTGGTCTACATGCTCTTTATTGTTAATTTGGGTATGAAGAAAGCAGCTATTTGCATGCAGACAAAGAACTGATAAATAGAAGTATGCATAGAATAATTTTACATATACATACCCATTTATGTCTAATGGTAGCTATCTCTAGAGTGGGTGGGAGGGAAAAAAAGAAATTTTCATGATAATTTTATTATATATTTAAAAAGAATAGCAAATTGGACACAATAGAGTTGCAGTTTCATGTACAATCATCTTTTTTTATTATACTATGATATGGAAATGCTTATTTTATTCCACAAATTAAATTTTTAAAAAAGTGGTCCTGTGTGACAGAAGTTTTTTTCTCTATGGAATGGTAATTCCTGAGGTCATAGTGAAAGGATTGGGCAGGTTTGAATTGGGATATGATTGGGGCTGAGTTGAGGGGGATGGGGATGAAAGAACACAGACAGCCTGTAATTAATTATAACAGACATAATACATATGGTTCTGACCCCTCCTAATCAGAGCTAGGCCAGCTAACATCTCCCCCCTTAGGGTTATCAGATATCCAGAGGAGTTTTGGGGTATCTATTTCCTCTACTATCAACATTTCAAGCTCCCACCTATTGTTTGAAGGCCAGTAACTAACACCTTAGTTCTATTTATCCACTTGATTCATGAGAAATTAAGAATTATAAGAAGGCAGCTAGGTGGCAAAATGGATGAGCCCTGGCCCTGAAGTCAGGAGGACCTGAATTCAAACCCAGCCTCAGACCAAACACTTGACACTTACTAGCTGTGTGACCCTGGGCAAGTCACTTAATCCCAATTGCCTAAAAAAAAAAGGATGCAACTGAGATGCCATCTTCTGCATGAAGCTTCTCCTGATCAACACAAATGCTAGTGCCTACACCCTCAAATTATCTTGTATTAAACTACTTTGTTTTTTATTATTTATTAATTTTATATTTATGCAGAATATAGGTTTTTAATAATATATCATGCAGAATAAGATTTTGAATTCTTGATGTATTACTTTCATAGAATATAAGCTCATTGTGAATACAAATCATCATATCATTTGCATCCTCAGTGCCTGGCAAAATGCCTGGCACATAGTAGGTACTTAATAAATACGTGTTGATTTCTTGCTTGATAAGAAACTCCCTAGTAAGAAAACCACTGCAGGTAGACCTGTGTTGTACATGTTGTACAACTTTTAGGTTAATTGTTGCCTAAGGCACTGAGATTTTAAGTGACTTTTGCAGAGTCACACAGTCACAAATGTGTCAGAAGGACTTAAATACATGTCTTCCTGACTCTGAAACCAACCCTGTATCGACTAACCATCATGCCTCTCTTATTAATTTGAATACATCTACATTATTTAAATATAATCTAATGAATTCTCCTACTTTCATAAAGTTTCCCATCCTCCTACTATGTTTTGCTTTTGCTAATCACTGTCTGACAGACCAAATGGGTTTGTTTTTTTACATTACAAGTCTCCCTATTGAACAAAGTGATGAATTTTCCTTTATCCTTTTCTTAAAATATTTTTTTCTATTTCTCTTTCTATCTTTTCTGAGTCACATCTCATTTCCTGCTTCAGTTTTAATGCATTACATAAGCTCTTGCTGCTGCACAAATGAAATGGAGATGTTGGAAAATCCCCATCATCCGAGCACTCCTGCCACAGGGCAAGATTGAGGACATCTAGGACTCTGGCATTTGGTCACCCGCCTGAACAAAATGCTGTACTAGAAACCAACAAAAACCTTTTCATAGAAGAAAGAAAAGGAGAGAAAGGAGAAGAAGCAGACAAGAGGAAGAACAAAAGCAAATAACAACTACAAGGAGACATTTATGTGATATTTTAAATTTTACCAACCAAAGAAACTCACTCTGATTTGATCTGAAAATCAAACACAAGCACAATTGAAATGACTTGTGGGTCAACTCCTTATGGAATCTGAAGCATACATATTCTCTAACCAAAGCAGTGTCTTCATGCTGCTAACTCCCCAGAGAAATGAAAAATTTATTCTATAGGAGCTTGTAAGTAACAAAAGTTCAAGGCATCTCTTTGACCTTAATATGGAACTATAAATACCCAGTAGTGCCCTAGACGTATTGCTCTGAGAGGTAATGCATCTACTACCTGGATTCAGATCCATGTATTTTCCGAAAATTATTTCCTCTCCTAGTTCCCCAGTACAGTAGAGAAAATTGGTTGTAGATAGCATTTCTACCGGAAACTCTTTAGAAAGCTAATCTCCACCCAACAGTATTCATACTTCATGCTTCTGGGGATTTCCCAGCACTACTCCTCATATATCACATGTTCTATAAATTGCTGCATGTTTCATCATTGGTAGTTCTGGAGCTTTTTGACCAAAGAGAAGTTAGCATTCACCTTCTCATTTTGAAATATTCTCTTGTCTTGGAGCATACCCACTTGCTCAAGAGGTCTGTGGGGCTCACTAGGGATAAAAAGATAGACCATGTTTATTTTATACCAGTGCAATCTTCTTAGGGAAGATAGGCCTAGAACATATGTGTAAGTTTGCATTTATGTACAAGATTAGGTTAATAAGTTTTTACTGAATTAATGAATAAATGGATCAAAGAGTAGCCTCAGTATCTTTTAAAAGTATCATACAGATCTATAGTACAGATCTTTCTATGCACTAAGCATAGAATAAATGAGCTAATATATTGAAAGTCCTTTGCAAATCTTAAAGCATAATATAAATGCAAACTATTATTGGCTATTATTAATATTTAGTATAAAAGCATACCAGTGGTAGCCATCAAAATATAGCTACATACTACTTTTGTTTGGGTTTCAAGCCTAGTGCATGTCGATAAAACTTTTCTCATTAGTAGAAAAAATGATTACTTGACACTGAATACCCAGGTGAAGGGCAGAGTTGGCAAGAAATTGGGAAAGGTGAAACTGACTTCCAGCTTAGAGAAAGGAAAGGTAAGAGAAGGAAATAAGCATTTATATAGGGCCCACTATGGGCCAGGCACTGTGCTAAGTACTTTACAAATGTTATCACATTTGATCCTCACAACACCCCTGCAAGGGGTGGGAGGGGCTGTTATTGTCCCCATTTTACACTTGAGGAAACTGAGGCAAATACTTGTCCAGGGTCACATAGCTAGTAAATATCTAAAGCTAGATTTGAACTCAGGTCTTCCTAACTCTGGGTTCAGCATTTCTATCCATTGATCTATCTAGCTGTCCCATATACATTTCCAGGTCTTCTTCAGGTAGAGATTCCTGGAGAGAAAGAAAATACTTAGGGAAGGAGCATTCATATAAAGGAGCCAGCACCTCGACATTTCCCTGATTTCCAGGTTACCTCCTTAGAAGTTTTAGGGAATTTCCCTGGAATCTGAAGCTCTGGATTTTAGCTAAGATGGTTCTATAGACAGATTTCAGAGGGTCCATGCTGTTGAA
Source organism: Vombatus ursinus (assembly GCF_900497805.2). Classification (NCBI taxonomy): domain Eukaryota; kingdom Metazoa; phylum Chordata; class Mammalia; order Diprotodontia; family Vombatidae; genus Vombatus; species Vombatus ursinus. The sequence goes on along the minus strand of NW_020954596.1, from coordinate 49,174,408 downwards.
AAACCAAATGAAAAATTCTAGAAATTTCAGTTTGGAATATGATGTTTCAAAAGGCAAAAGATACTGGAATGTAGTCTTTCAGAAATTAGGGTTAGATAAATATCTCACATCTTACACCCCAAAAAAAAAAAAGCTCCAAATGAATATGACTTAGATATAAAAGGTGATATAAACAAATTAGAAGATCAAAGAAACATCTACCTTTCAGATCTATAGACAGGTTAAGAGCTTGTAAACAACCAATGGGTAGACAGGATCACAAAAAATAAAATAGACAATTTTGATCATATCAAGTTTTAAAGTTTTTGCCTAAATCTAACACAGTTAAAATTAGAAGGGAAACAGCTAAGTGGGGAAAAAAAATCTTTTCAGCAAGTTTCTCTGATAAGTAAGATATATAAGGAACTGGTTCAAATTTATAAGACTAAGAGCCATTCCCAACATAAATAGACAAAGGATATGAGTAGGAATTTTCAGAGGAAGAAATTCAAGTTATCTCTAGCCATATAAAAAAGTGTTTCAAATCAAAATAATTAGAGAAATGAAAATTAAGGTGATTCCGAAGTTCCACCTTACACCTAACAAATTGGTAAAAACGACAAAAAGGGATAGTAACAATTGTTGTAAGGGCTTCGAAGAAACAGGCACACTGATGCTCTATTAGTAGTGGAGCTATGAATTACTCAAGTCATTCTGGAAAACAGTTTAAAACTAAGCCCCCAAAGCCATTATATGGTGCATACTTTAACCTATTGATATCACTAATAGGCCTATAACCCCAGAGAGATCAAATAAAGAAAAAAATAAAGGATCTATATATACAAAAATATTTATAATAGCTCCTTTTTTGGGGGTTAATTTTACAATGACAAAATGGTAAAGACAAACAACTTTGAAAAACTATAAAATTCTGATCTATGCCATGACCAACCACAAGTCCAAAAGACTAATGATGTATAATCCTTTCCATCTCCTGGCAGAAAGGTAGTAGACTCAAGATGCAGAATGAGACACAATTTCAGACACAGTTAATGTGGAGATTTATTTTGTTTTGCTTTGCTATGTAATGTTATAAGAGCTTCCTTTTCCTTTTTCCATTGGGGATAGGGCATTGAAATGGGAGGGTCAAGAGTGGATAGAGATAGGGTAGGGGAAAACAAAAGAGGGCCATTAAGGTTTCTTTTTTTTTTTTTTAATGAAGAAAAAAAGAGCAAAAGGAAGACGAGAAAGACCAGATTAGGATAGCTTTGAAACCTTTGATCTTATTATATATATATATAAAAAAGCAAGCTACACATAATAAAGACCTGCAGCTTCATGTATATTTCCTTTGTTCTGATATAGATAGATAGAGATATATACACATACATACACACATATATATGTGGAAATATCCATTCTATTTGGTATTTAAGTTTAGAATAAATTTTTTAATTCAAGTTTAAAAAAGACATTGAGATAAAAGTATTCATGATTTTTTTATGACAAATCAAGTGCCAATGAATTATGAAAGAATGCTGGCTTTGGAGTCAGGAACCTAGGTTTAGTGTAGAAAGAGAAATCCTGCCCAGACCAACACTCTAGCTCACCAAGAGAAAGATTAAAGGGCATCTCGATACAAATGAGGTATTTTCCTGGAAATTAATTCAAATCCTTTACTCAAAAGGAAAAAGATAGCAGACAACTTACTGCCAGACAAAGAAAATGTGTTTGTGTCAAATGCAGTCAATGATTATAAGCACTTTGTCTCAGAAGATGTCTACTTTGATATCATCATCATCATCATCCTTTCCAGTAGTGTTATAGTCATGTGTGGGGTACAGAGACCCTTATCAATGAATCGGAGACTCAGAGATATTAGCAAAAAGAAAAATTCATTAATTAGCTTTCTCGAGAAAGGGCTCCCTCAGAACACCAAAAAATTGGCGCCAACTGAAGAGAGCCGAGGTGTGTTCAGATCAACAGGCCATACAGGTCCTAGCGCAATTCCCTTTCCCAGCCCCCTCCTCAGGGCTCATTAATGCAAACTCTGAGGGTACAATCTATTCGTGGCAATCCACCCCAGCAACAAAGAACAAAGACACTTTTACCACTTGCCTGGAAATAGGGAAAAGCGGGAGGTTTTCTTTTTCTTTTTTAGAGTAAATAGTTTTAGAAAGGGAGGAGGAGGTCTGATAAAGTACAAGATGTGTTGAAAAGTATGTTTCTTTACAAGGTCAACCAGCTGCAAGTGTTTCAACAGAACAAGAAGCTATTAACTCCCTGAGGAGGCTTTATTCCTGAGAGATTCTCAGAGATCATCTCTCACAGTCATGTTCTTTTAATCTTTTAGGAGAAATATAGCATTTTGGTTTTGTGGTTTTTTTTTCATTCTGGATACAAAATACTAACAACAACAACAGACAGTACTCAAAGATTTGCAGTGTTTTCCTCACATCAATGCTTTGAGGTAGGTATTGCTGATGAGGTTTAGAGGTTTAGGGGTGCTGGGACCCTGGGATCACGACATGTGGGTCCTGCCCGAAAGAATTTGACCCAAACCTTCTTTCAGCCAAAGACAAGGCTTATTAAAGATCCGTATTAGCCAGACTCTTAAGGAATCTGAACATCTATGAGCTATTGGCTAGATTGTAAAAATCTGAGCACCTTAATGGAGACAAGATGGACCTTATATACAGAAAGCCTGTGGGAGGGATCTAGGAGTGGCCAAGTAGTCTTGCAGGGACTGTGAGGTAATAGAATGCCAGGTACCTGTACCACTTGGCCAAGCGAGAATGGAGCCTAGCTAGGATTAAGGGTGGAAAGTGGCTGGGGGCCATAGGGAGGTAAGACTACGGAGGGCTAGGCTAGGTTAAGGGTAACCTTAAGAATTGGGAGATTGGGCATAACCACAATGAAAGGCCAGTTGATGGGATTATGGCCTCAGGGGAACACCAGAGACCTCCTTGATCAAGTGGGAGAATCCAAGTAGACTCCCTTAGAGAAATGGGATACAAATTCTTTTTGGGGTAAGGGGCAAAGGCCTCAGCTTGGGCCCGTACTCCATCATTACAAATATCATTATCCACATTTTACTGATGAGGCAACTAGAGAGGAAATGACTTACCCAACATTACACAATTAATGAAAGAGTAAGGACTAAGTTAAAATCCAGTACTTCAAACACCTAGTCCAGTGTTCATTCCATTACAAAGAAGTACAAATGAAAGGGTTTTTTTTCTTCTGCTTAAAGAATACTTTAATATTTTATAATTTAAATTATATTTTAATAATACTTTATATTTTTTACTAAATAATTCAAAATCAACTCATACAGTTTAAAACTTTAGTTTGTCTAAGTAAACATCATTAAAAATATCAGCTCTGTCCTATTTTTCTTATCACTTTCCTTTTTTTTTTCCAGAAAAAATTAAAGTCTTCTCATATTTTATAACCAAAGGACAAAAACTCTGGGTAGAAATTAGTTAATTTAAAATTTTTAAATTCTGAATTTAATGATTACCCAAAAAAAGAGTATTTCCATATACACAGTGTAACAGGGAAAGAGGATCATAATGTGAAAATGTTTAAAACTCTATTCTGTACAACTTGATATTTTTTAAAGTATATCATTAATTTAACCTGTTGCTTTCAAAAGTGCTTGTCAGTATTTTCTACTGAACTTCCATTTTCTCTGTGCATTTTTTTAAATGCTCAATAATCCTCTTTTCTTTCCTTTTTTTTTTCCTTTGGCAACCCTCTCTCTTTTCTGTCTCTCCCTAGAAACACACAATTCAAAAAGTACTAGGAGGAAACAAACATTGATTACAGCTACATGCCAGGTACTGTACTTAGTGCTAGGGATACAAATACAACCAAAAAGGAAGACAGGCCAATCCTCAAGGAGCTTATTTCTAATGGGAGGAAACACACAAAAGGACACTGATAAAGCAGTGGGAGGGGGATGAAGATACCCAATACTGAGGAGTTGGGAGGTGGGGATGATTTTGATAGCCAGAAAGTTAAGAACAGGGCTCAGAAGGGAAAGAAGGAAGACCATCCTGGGCCGCTTCACAAAATGGAGGCTACAGGAAGAACTCACCAATAATATCATTACATTGATCAGAGTTCTGAAATCTTTCAAAGTTTTTTTCAAACCTGTACAAAGCTGTTGTTAGCATATAAAGTGTTCTCCTGGTGCTGCATCAGGTCATACGATTCTCAGATTTCTCTAAAACTGTCCCTTTCATCATTCCTTAAAGCACAATAATAGACCACTGCATTCATATAACATAATTTCTTCACCCATTCTCCCATTTGATGCGTACTCTCCTTTTGTCCAGTTCTTTGCCACAACAAAAAGTCTAGGGCCCTTTCATTTTTCTTTGATCTTTTTTACTGGGTAGGCCTAGCAGTAGTTCTAATCATTTTAAAAAGGAGCATGATTAAATGAAAAGAACTATGGATTTGATGGCAGAGAACCTTTATTCAAATCCCATTTCTGTCATTTATTAGTAGTGTGACCTTAGGCAACAGCCTTTCTGAGATTCAGTTTCATCATCTATAAAACAAGGGGATTGGTTTAGATGGCCTCGGAGGTCCCTCCCAGCTCTAAATCTAGGATACTATGAATTTCCTTGGTGTCTATCAGTCCTGGGCACTTGACATTTAAATTTGTTAATCCTTTACTCCTTATAATTTCTGACTATAATCTGTTAGGTATAAATTAATGGAATTTCCTCTTGAGCATATAGCACATGAAGGTCAACGACCCCCTCCCCCCCAAAAAAAGACCCAAAAATACCAAAAATATTCGCAGCAGCATTTTTGGTAGGAAAAAAAAAACTGGACACAAAAAAAAGCATCCATCAATTGAGGATTACTTGAACAATTTGAGATATTTCATTGTAATGGAATATTATTATGCAGTAAAAAACAATGAATACAATGAATTCAGAAAAATTTTGGAAGACCTGTGTGAACTGAATGAAAGAAGCAAAACCAGGAGAGCAGCATATGCAATGATTACAATAATGTATATAGACCGTTCTTCCAAAGACCATTGAACTGAAGAAATGACCTTTTTGAGTTAAACTGACAAATGGTGGGGCTATTTGCGGTTTATCTATTAGAAGAGCGTTAGTAAAACAATACCCAAGACTGTTGAACTCTGACTAATTCTAATGAGTAATCTAAATCCGAGAGAACAGATGATAAAATTTTCTCTCCCTTATCTGCAAGATAGGGGATTGTACAAAGCACAAAATGTCCCACAAAGTTGCTTTGTCCATTAATTTTTCTTCTCTGGTTTTCTTTGTTACAAAAGATTATTCAGTGAGGGGAGCCTAGATATTAAGAAATTACTTCAGTTAAAACAAACAACATCAATAAAATTTTTATAAATAAAATATAAAATTTTAGATAAGATTCTAAAATTAATCTAAAACATAGAGAAATTGCCAGGTGTTCAATCTATATGGATTATTTCCTGATCATCTTAATAATTTATGTCCAAAGCACTTTCTTTTCTAGAAAATCAGATAAACATAAATTCAGTGAGGCACAAGAAGATGTACTAGGAGAAGAAAAGATGAAATAAAATCTGTCCTTTGAAAACTACATATATATACATCAGCTTCAAGGATTGTCTCATATATTTGTTTTCCCTTCAGTTCTTTGGTTTTCTGAAAATTTCTTTTTTTCTCCCTTAAAACAGATGTGGTTTTCATGCTTTAAAGAGTAAGCTAAAATCATACCAGCTTCATATTGTAACTCCCTCTCCCTGTCCCACATTTTGTAATATATAAACAGCCAAACACAGCACCATCTGTCAGATCAACTCATAAAGGCCATTTCTTCAGTTCAGTTGTCTTTGGAAGAACCAGGAAGTAAGTAAGAAAAGAGGCTCAGGAAACTTAGGTTAGCTAAATACAAGGATTAGTTTGGAAACAAATGGTGTTTTGCCATGCAAAATCAAAAGAAACACTGGATTTAAATAATATTGTCTCTTGCAGGTCAGCCTAGTATAGAGCGAAGGGCACTAAATTTAGAATCAGAAGAGCTGGGTTTGAATCTCAGCTCCTTCCCCTGACAATTCACTTAACCTCTCAGCCTCAGTTTTGCTTATCTGTGAAATGAGGATAAAAATACTTGAAATTGCTATCTCAAGGGATTGTTGTGAGTACCAAATGAAATGTCCTTGAAAAATAGCTTGTCTAACTGTGTGACCCTGGGCAAGTCATTTAACCCCAATTGCCTCACCAAAAAAAAAAAAAAATGGCTTGTAGCCATAAAATGCTATGCAAATTAAAGGGTTTCTATGAACAGAGAATATAACACAAACTAAGAGGGAATTAGGTTCAAGAAGACTTGGATGGGTGGGTGGATGAACAAACAAACAAATGAAAGAATGAAGGAGTAAATGATTGAATAAATATTTATTAAGAACTTGCTTTGTACCCACTGTGTTAAGTGCTGGTGATACAACCAGAAAAAGCAAGAGACTTTCCCCTGCTTTCAAAAAACTTACACTCTAATAGGGGAGACAAGACGTGACATGGCAAGGTCCAGGGAGCCTTAGATTTAAGAATAAATAAAAGGTGATTTTTCCTGAGATAAGAGCAATGCAATAAGTTGTGAGGATGATTAAGTTCTTTGCTCCAGAGAGCTTTATGTACAAGACAGAATCCAACAGGTAAGTCTTGCTTAGACAACTCAATGGATAGAATGCTTCTTGGAATCACAAGGAACTGAGTTCAGGGCAGCAGGTGGCCCAGTAGACAGAGCACCGGCCCAGGAGTCAGGAGGACCTGAGTTCAAATCTGGCCTCAGACCAAACACTTGACACTTACTAGCTGTGTGACCCTGGGCAAGTCACTTAACCTCATTGCCTAATCCAAAGAAAAAAAAAAGAACTGAGTTCAAATTCTGCCTCAGACACTTATTAACTATGTGACCCTGGACAAGTTATTTAACCTCTGTGTGTCCCAGTTTCTTCATCTGTAAAATGGGGATAATAATAGCACCTGCTTCTCAGGATTGTCCTTAGGATCAAATGAGATAATATTTGTAAAGTGCCTGGCACGTAGTAGATGTTTAACAAAAGCTTATTTCCTTCTTTGAATGCTTGTTTACTTCTTCATGTGCTTCATGAAAAATATACTGCAAGCACTAGATGATCACCAGGTAATTTCCAGAGTGTTCTTTGGCTTGGTTTGGGCTTTTTTTTTCTTCTAGTTTCTGTTACTTTAAGGAAATGGTTCATGAAATCAAAATAAGAGCAGTTGTTCTCTGATCAGATGTTTATCTCTGGGATGCTTATAAAGGAAATCCTAATGTTGCAGCTGGATATCACAATGGAGATCATCTAGTTCGACCACCTAAATCCAAAGACATTTAACAAATGTTACGTGTCTCTCTACCATGTGCAAGGTACTGGTCAAGACTACAAAGATAAAAGGTCAGTCCCTGCTCTAGCAAGAAACTGAGGACCAAAACATGAAGTGATTTGCCCACGGCGACATAGAAGCAGAACCTGAAACAGAACCCAAGCTTCTTCACTGTGAGTCCAGTCCTTTTTCTAATAGACTATTTAGACAGAAACTCTTAAAAAGCATAGTAAGAAAGAACTCCATATTTCTTCCTCCTTTCTTTAAACAACATAGAATTTAGTTTAGACACATAAAATTACTATCATCTGAATCTTGTGATTCTTGTGTTATCTTTACCTCCTCCTGGAAATCTCAAAGGACTTATCAAGGAGGTCCTTAATGTCACACAACGTAATTTTGATTTGCTTTCTCTTTCTTTTACTAAACATTATGTTCCTAAATTGTAACATAAGGTTCTCTACAGCATGAGGAAATTTCTAGAACAACCTGGGACTTTCCAGGAGGATTTCCACAAGAGTATACAAGACCCAGACTCCTTATAACAAACTGGGACATATGTTGATAAAGAAGGACCTTTGAAAGACAACTGTCCTCCAACCTGCTATTTAAATGTTATCTTCTAATTCTGACTTCCAAAAAATATATATTGTTTCTAAGAGTTAATTTGTTAACTTAGCTCAAATCCCACCTTCTATACCAGGCTTTTCCTGGTCTCTCCTCCTCACCTCACTCTATTGTTGGTGGTTCTACTGTATAAATCTTGCATTCACTATTTTTGCACCTTGTCTCTCCCATTAGATTCTAAGCTCTTTACTATGCCCAAAGGGCTATAAAACTGTGTATATGTTTTGATCCAGCAATACCACTGCTAGGTCTGTATCCCAGAAAGATTTTTTTTTAAGGGAAAAGAATCTATTTGTACAAAAATATTTATAGCAGCTCCTTTGTAGTAGCTAAGAATTGGAAATTAAGGGCATGCCCATCAATTGGGGAATGGCTGAATAAGCTGTGGTATATGATTGTAATGGAATATTATTGTGCTATGAGAAATGGCAAGCGGGGTGATTTCTGAAAAACCTGGAAAGACTTACATGAGCTGAAGCAGAGTGAAGTAAGCAGAACCAGGAGAACATTGTACACAGTAACAGCAATATTGTAGGATGATCAGCTGTGAATGAATGACTTAACTATTCTCAGCAATGCAATGATCTAAGACAGTTCTGAAGGAACTTACAATGAAAAAAATGCTATCCACCCCCAGAGAAAGAACTGTTGTTGTCTGAATACAGACTGAAGAAAAATATTTTTCACTTTCTTTTTTCTTTCTTTCTTCCTTTCTTTTTTGTTCAAGTCTTCTTGCACAAAATAGCTAATATGGAAATATTTTATATTATTGAACACATAGAACCTATATCAGATTGCTTATTATCTCAAGGAGGGGGAAGGACAGGGAGGGAGGGATAGATAAAATTTGGAACTCAAAACTTTAAAGTAAGTTAAAAAATTGTTTTTACATGTAATTGGGGGAAAATAATAAAAAAAATAATGTAAGCTCCTTGAACGAATGGATTGTATTTTTGCCTTTCTTTGTGTCCTACCTGTTCAGTCTAGAACATAGTAAGTACCTAATAAATGTCTGTTGACTGACTGCCTGAATGACTGCCTAACTGGCCCTTACTTTAATTGTAAGCATTGGACTTGCAAGGTGAGATAAAACGTCTTTTGACTATTAATTTTATCAATACGCTGTTTGTACATTTGTTTTAATCTGGGGGGCAGGGTGGCAGTGTTTGTACTTATGAGTCAAAAAACCCATCAGTAAGAGGAAGATATTAGTAAGCCTTATTTGGAGTACTAAGATATTAAAACTTGCACTAGGGGGCTATTTTGAGTAGCTATTATACCCCTTGCATGATTTGGAATTGCAATGCACAAACTGTTAAAAAAATTATTTTTGATATTTATCCAGAACGGATATAAACATTTTAGCCTTACTGAATAAGCTATGTTTTTTCTTTCCTGTTTACTTTATTATGCTTCTCTGGAGTCTCATATTTGAAAATTGGATTTTCTGTTGTTTGAAAGTCCCCTATTTCATTGAATGTCTATTTTTTTCCCCTGAAAGATTATGATCATTTTTGCTGGGTAGTCGATCCTTGATTGTAATCCAAGCTCCTTTGCCTTCTGGAACATCATATCTCAAGCCTCCAGTCCTTTAATGTAGAAGCTGCTAAATCCTATGTAATTCTGACTATGACTTCTTGATATTTGAATTGTTTCTTTCTGGCTGCTTGCAGTTTTTCTCCTTCACTTGAGAGTTCTGGGATTTGGCTATAATATTCCTGGGAGTTTTCATTTTGGGATCTCTCTCGGGAGATGATTGGTGGATTCTTTCAATTACTATTTTGCTCTCTAGTTTGAGGCTATCAAGGCAGTTTTCCTTGATAATTTCTTGGAAGTTGCTGAACAGACTCTTTTTTTTTTTTTAATCATGGCTTTCAAGTAATCCAATAATTTTTAAATTATCTCTCCTGGGTCTATTTTTCAGGTCAATTGTTTTTCTAATCAGGTATTTTACATTTTCTTCTATTTTTTCATTCTTTTGATTTTGATTGATTTTTGATTTTAAAGTCATTAGCTTCTACTTGCCCAATTCTGATTTTTAAGGAACTATTTTCTTCAGTTAACTTTTGTGCCTCCTATTCCATTTGGCCAATTCTACTTTTTAAGGAATTCTTTTCTTCAGTGGATTTTTGTACCTCCTTTTCCATTTGACCAATTCTACTTTTTAAGTTGTTTTCTTCAGTGAATTTTTGTACATCTTTTTCCATTTTTTTTGCTTCCTTAGCCATGTTGTTGTTTTTTTCATGATTTTCTTGTATAACTCTCATTTCTTTTCCCAATTTTTCTTCTACCTCTCTATTTGATTTTTAAAATCCTTTTTGAGCTCTTCTAGGAGGACTTTTTGGACCTGAGACCAATTCATATTTCTCTTTGGGGCTTCACATGTAGGCATTTTGAGATTGTTTTCCTCTTCTGAGTTGATTTTTTGATCTTCTCTGTCACCAAAGTAGTTTTCTATGGTCAGGGCTTTTGTTTGTTTGTTTGTTTTGCTCATTTTCCAAGCTATTTTTCGACTTTTAAAGTTGAGCTCTGCTCCTGAGGTACAGGAGGCACTGTCCCAAGATTCTTGCCCTGGGGGCCAAGGGCCTAATCACTGGCTTTCTGTGTCAAGGCCTCCAGGGCTGGCAGCTCACCTGCTGCACTGGGGCTGGAGGTCTCACAGCTGGCCTGCTGAGCCCGAATTGCAGGGCCTTGGTTACTGATCTGTGCCAGGCTTCTCTCTCCAAAACCCAAGTGAGAAAGACCTTTATTGCAGTCATTCTAAGTTATCTTGGACTGGAAAATTGTATCACTCTAACCTTTTGTGGGTTCTGTCACATGGGAATTCATTTTGTGGCTTGATTTAAAGTTGTTTTGAGGGAAATGGGGAGAACGCAGACAACTTCCTGCCTTTTCTCCACCATCTTGGCTCTGCCTCTCTCTCTCTTATACACTCCTCTGGTCATCTTTATCCTATATATAGTACGTTTGTACACATTTGTTTGCTTGTTACCTCACTACATTAGACTGTGAGCTCTTTGAGGGCAAGGACTATCTTTTGTTTTTCTTTGTAATCCAAGTGCTTAACACAGTACCTGGCACATAGTAGACCTTTAAGAAATAGTTATTGACTGATTGTAAAATTCTTCTCAGGAGACATTTGGAAAGAAATGTTTTCACTGTAAGACTAGTACAATGCTTTTATCTCAAAATATTTTTAAGCCTTCAATGAGGAGAAAGAAAAAAAAGGATGTTGCCAACTGACATTAATCGCCTAATGACAATTCATCAAAATAGTAGCAGTATCTCCTACAAGTTTTTAGTAAGTTGTCTCTTGCATTACATGCCAATATGTTCAGATCCAAAAGAGTATATATGAAACAACTTTGGAAAAACCACTTCATGTAGGAAATTTTGGTTTTAAATTTAGAAACAAACATGCCTTGCATCCTAAATTACCAATAAAGGGACATTTGAATGGTTAAAATGATTTTTTAAATACATGTGTGTATATACATACACATACATACATATGTATGTATGTATGTATTTCAATTCCAATGGCAATCTAAAAGAGTATAGTGAAACTATATGTTTCCTCTCTGTTTGAGGAAACTGCTAAATAATTTTATAGAAAGATTCCTCATTAACTGTATAAGAATCTTTAAGTAGAGCCTGTCAAATATTATATCTATTTTTAAAAGTCCATTTGCCCTCGATAGTCTCAGTGAAACAGGGCAAAAGGGGGAGAGGGAGTATTTTTTTTGTTCATTCTAGAATCTATGTTTAAAGTTCCAGATTTCTAAGTCTATAAAACCAAACACCATCTTTCTTGCTATTATAGAATGTCGATGCATAGCGATAACACTAATTTGATTTGTTTTCTGCAGTTATTTACAGAAAAACACCATGGATTGTATAGGTTAATTAATTAATTTTCAAAGTGTCTGGCTTTAAAAATGTTCCTAAAAACAAGAAGGATAACATATAGTATAATCTTATATTATAAATTTACCCTAGTTTAAAGACTCTTGAACCACTGACTGGGTTTCACTAGACAAACAGTTGCATCAGAATAAGCCTCTTCTGATATGATAGTAGAAACAATGTCATCCTAGAACTTTTTTGTTTTTGTTTTTTGCTTTCTGGTGAGGCAATTGAGGTTAAATGACTTGCCCGAGGTCACATAGCTAGTAAGTGTCAAGTGTCTGAGGTTGGATTTGAATCCAGGTCCTCCTGACTCCAAGGCCGGAGCTCTATCCACCATGTCACCTAGACACCCCTGTCCTAGAACTTTTGAGCATTAGAAATCGGTTTTCACTCCCTTGCACCTTTTGAGTTAACTCTGCTTTGTTATGTTCCAGCAGAAAAGTAAACTGATTCAATCAAATAAATACTTTTTTAAAATGATCTGAACTGTAAGCATACATTAGCAATCTCAATTAATCATCAAAATACATCCAACCAGTATACATGCATGTCATTTTTAAAGGAAAATGTATCAAAATATGTTTTGTTTTTTTTGATGGGGCAGCTAGGTGGTACACTGGATAGAGCACTGGTCCTGGAATTAGGAGGACCTGAGTTCAAATCCAACCTCAGATACTAGCTGTATGACTGGGCAATTCACTTAACCCCAACTACCTCCAAAAAAAAAAGAAAGAAAGAAATGTGCTTTTGACAAACACTTTTGTCAGGAACTTAATATCTTTTAAGTTGAATAATGAACTACTGATATTTCCATCTTCTCATATGGGGTTTACTACTTAGTTTCACAGAGTATCACAGAAAATTCACTATCATGCCACTCTGAAATATTTAAGTAGCAGATCATTTCAAATTTAAGCTCATATATTTAAATATATGTGGCATGTATCACTCAGTGATAATTATTTACTATATTCGCTACATTAAAGTTATTTACTATATATTAATTGCTATATTATACTATGCTAATAGTTATTTATTACATATATTTACTATGTAGTATAAACACTATATTTTTACTATACAAAAAGCAATCTCATTGCATCTTGGTGCTATATAGATTAATAAAAATGTACCACTTTCTTGCTTTTAAAAAAAGTTATCTGGGTTGCAGCTTTTTTTAAAAATATAACTGAGGGGCGGAACCAAGATGGCAGAGTAAAAGCAGTGACTTGCTTGAGCTCTCCCCCAAACTCCTCCAAATACCTATAAAAAATCGCTCTAAACAAATTCTAAAGCAGCAGAACCCACAAAAAGACAGAGTGAAACAAATTTTCAGCGAAAGACAGCTTGGATGGTTGATCAGAAAAGTATATCGCATCGGCTGGGAGAGGAAAGCAGTATGACGGGCGCAAAGGCTGCAGCGAACCTGGAGCAGGCCTCAGAGGACTGAATCGCAGGCAGCTGTGGCGGCTTCCTGACTTCTCAACCCACGAACGCCAAAGACAATTTAGAAGGTCAGTGTGAAAAGTCTGTGACTTCTGTGAGAGAAAAGCTAGGTCTCAGCCACAAGTCCCAAGTGCAGGCTGTGGCTGCCTCCTGAGCTTCTGACCCACAGACTGAGGAGGGAATCGAGTGGCTGATCAGACGGGGATTGCAGGGATCTCTTTGCCTGTGCTGAGGCAGGAATCTCTTGCTTTGCCTGTGCTTGGATCTGGGTCGCAGTTCTGAGGGGCGGTCCTGGGGCAAGGAAGAGTGCTGGTGTGGTAGAGCTTGTAGTGGCTGTGGAGAGGAAACCCTCCTCACAGTTCCAAGACAGAAAAGAGTACTCAGACCAGAGCACAGGACAGGAAAGGAGTAAACACGTCTCCCTTGATCATAGTACCTTGGAAGAACTGAAAATTTACAGGTCCCTAAAAGTATCTCTGAAAACAGCTGCACAAAACACCTGAAGCTTGGGACAGTACATTCTCCACACTGGAAACAGACTCCAATCTTAACAAAGAGTTTATAACTCAAATAATTGGCCAAAATCATGAGCAAGCAGCGCAAAAAGAGTCAGATTATATTATCTTACTTTGGTGACAAAGAACATCAAAACATACAACCAGAAGAAGACAACAAAGCCAAAGCTCCTACATCCAAAACCTCCAAGAAAAATATGAATTGGTCCCAGGCCATGGAAGAGCTCAAAAAGGATTTTGAGAAGCAAGTAAGAGAAGTAGATGAAAAACTGAGAGTGATGATAAAGGAGACCCAAAAAAATACTGAAGAAAATAACACCTTAAAAAATAGCCTAACCCAAATGGCAAAAGAGCTCCAAAAAGTCAATGAGGAGAAGAATGCCCTAAAAAGCAAAACTGGCCAAATGGAAAAGGAAGTCCAAAAGCTTACTGAAGAAAATACTTCCTTAAAAGCTAGAATGGAGAAATTGGAAGCTAGGGACAATTTGAGAAATTAAGGCACTGTAACACTAAGCCAAAAGAATGAAAAAACAGAAGAGAATGTGAAATATCTCACTGGAAAAACAACTGACCTGGAATAGATCCAGGAGAGAGAACTTAAAAATTATTGGACTATCTGAAAGCCATGGTCAAAAAAAGAGCCTAGACATCACCTTTCAAGAAATTATCAAGGAAAACTGCTCCGACATTTTAAAACCAGAGGGCAAAACAGAAATTGAAAGAATCCACCGATCACCTCCTGAAAGAGATACCCAACAGAAAACTCCTAGGAATATTGCAGCCAAATTCTAGAATCCCCAGAACAAGGAGAAAATATTGCAAGCAGCCAGAAGGAAACAATTCAAGTATTGTGGAAACACAATCAGGATAACACAAGATTTAGCAGCTTCTACATTAAGGGTCTGGAGGGCATGGAGTATGATATTCTGGAGGGCAAAGGAGATAGGACTACAGCCTAGAATCACCTACCCAGCAAAACTAACTATAATCCTTCAGGGTAAAAAATGGTCATTCAGTGAAATAGGAGACTTTCAAGCATTCCTGTGGAAAAGACCAGAGCTGAATATAAAATTTGACCTTCAAATACAAGACTCAAGTGAAACATGGAAGAGGTAAACAGGAAAGAGAAATCATAAGAGACTTATTAAGGTTGAACTGTTTACATTCCCGTGAGGAAAGATGATATTTGTAACTCATGAGTCCTTTGTCAGAATTAGGGTAGTGGGAAGGAAAAGAATTATATGTATGTATAGATAGATAGATAGAGGACACAGGGTGAGTGGAAGATGAAGGGGTGATATCTGGAAAATAAAATTAAGGGGTGAGAGAGGATTATACTGGGAGAAGGAGAAAGGGAGAAGTAGAATGGGGTAAATTATCTCACATGAAACAGACAAGAAAAGGCTTTTACAGTGGAGGGGAAATGGGGGAAGGTGAGAGGGAATGAGTGAATCTTATTCTCATAGGATTTGGCTTAAGGAGGGAATAACATACACAATGGGGTATGGAAATCTATCTTACCCTACAGGAAAATAAGGAGGGAAGGGGACAAGAGAGCAGAGGGTCGATAGAGGGGAGGGCAGATTGGGTGAGGGGATAATCAAAAGCAAACATTTCTGAGGAGGGACAGGGTCAAAAGAGAAAATAGAATAAATAGGGGGTAGGATAGGATGAAGGGAAATATACTTAGTTTTTCACAACAGGACTACTATGGAAGTGTTTTGCATGACTACATATCTATAACCTGTATTGAGATGCTTGCCTTTTCAATGAGGGTGGGTGGGGAGGGAGGAAGAGAGAAAATTTGTAACCTAAAGTTTTAAAAACACATGTTAAAAAGAAAAAAGAAAAAAAAAAGTAAAAATTCCAAAAAAAAAAAGTATAACTGAAAAAATATATCCAGTCCTTTTTTGGAGGGGGGAGGGTCAGTTTCCAGTTAGGAAGCAAGAAGAAATGATGTCTAAGATGTGTTCTCATTGTTATTACTGTTACCGTGAGTGCTCAGCACGGTGTCTAGCACACAGTAGGCACTTAATAAATGCTTGATCATTTGGGTTTTTGTTTTGTTTTGGGGGGGGCTGGGCAATGGGGTTAAGTGACTTGCCCAGGGTCACACAGCTAGTGTTATGTGTCTGAGGCTGGATTTGAACTCAGGTCCTCCTGAATGGAGGGCCAATGCTCTATCCACTGCACCATCTAGCAGCCCCAGTGCTTGTTCATTTGAATTTGCCTATTATCTCTAAATAGATCACCCAATGTATTCATTTAAATTAAATATTTGGAAGTGTTTACATATCGATAATGAGGGAACTAAAGCAATCCTGAGATTGGAGGCTGGAGATGGGGGAAGTGAATGTGGTGGTATAAAAAAAATCTGGAAAATTGCTTAACCTTTGCTCTGCTCATGCCCTCAAAAGCATTTTGACTAGCATGGAGTGGTTGCATAGAATTAGAAGCTGTCAGGGGTTACCAACTGATGATGGTTGAGCAAAAGATGGAATATTCTTGGGGGTTAATTTCTGACCTCTAGCGGTAGAAAGAATGCGACAGAGTTCCTTAACACAGTCAATATACTTACCTACTGTTAATGACAGAAAAAAATGAACTCTCAATTTTCAGATAATTCAGAAGATATCACTCACTCTCCTATTAAAAAAAGGGGGGATCTCTGAATATAGATGGTCCATTTAGATCAATAAACTATTTGACATACCTAAAATAAACAAAGTGTGTCAAACTTTAACGCTATCTTCAACCTCCTAAAGCAAACTTTTTGCAAGAACTACTAACAAAAGACACCACAGAGTCTGGTATAGTGGATAGCATCAGAATCACGAAAACCTCTGACATATCCTAGCTTCTCAGTGCCCCAGGCCAGATGCAAGGCATGGAATGCAATACTCCCAAGAGCTACCTCAACTGTATTCAAATGTAATTGGGGAATATTTAATAAAAGAAATAAAAATATAATAAAACATAGATAATATTAATTTGCAGTTTTCTAAGTCAATATGCAGCAAACAGGGATTCATTTCTATTTGAGTATGACACCATTGCTCTAGACAATACTTAAATACTATAAATTGCTGACCTGACTGGGTAGGAGTTACCTTACCCAAAAATCCCTACACCAATGAAATCACAACTCTGAACAAAAACAAAATCATAGAATTTGAGGATGTAGAGCTTAAAAGGACCTGAAAGACGTTCAAGTTCAACCCCATCACTCTACAGATGAGGAAAGGAAGGCCCAAAAGGCAAAGCGATTTGTTCAGTCACAGGGTAACTTAGTATCATAGCTGCTACTGAACATCCCACCCTAGCTCATTAATTAATTAGGAGATAGACAGGTTTTCCAAAGGCTGGGAGACATCAGAACACAAGCCAGGTGCTATTGCTACAGTAGCAATTCATGTACCTCATCCCATTCTTAAGTACACAGACCGTGTTGTGCCATTGTCATACCTGAATAGGGCTGAAATATTTAGTGGCATAAGGGGTAGAAGGCTGACTGCCCTTGGATGAGTCAGGAGCACCTGATTTTCAACTCCTGCCCCCTCCCTTTTGTTTTTTGGTTAGGCAATGGGGTTAAGTGACTTGCCCAGGGTCACACAGCTACTAAGTATCAAGTGTCTGAGGCCACATTTGAACTCAGGTCCTCCTGACTCCAAGAGCGGAGCTCTATGCACTGAGCCACTTAGCTTCCCCCAACTCCTGTCTCTTACACATAGTAGCTGTGTGGCCCTGAGAAAGTTATTTAACCTCTCCATGAAGTTAAAAACTCTCAGCATTTTAAGAGTTGTTTTAAGCTAAAACTCTTGGAGTTTTCTCAAAAGGGAGATCCCCAAACTGCTGAATCACAGGTGCAGACCAAAGGGAAAAAATCCATTTCCAACATACTGAAAAGGGAATGATTGGAGTTTTTACTTAAATCACAATAAAAATTATTTTGTATTCTTATATAGAGAGTGTTACTATAGGGGCTTACATAAATATAATACTTAAAGGTCAGCAAATAATCATGACTTAGTATTCCTTAGACCCTACTTGGTATATCAGCCCTCTGAATCCTGGGATGTCATTAAACAGCAGCTCTCACTGTGGCTTAAAGGTTTTGATAGAATCAAGAAGACCTAGATTTGTCTTGTCCCAGACACCTCCTACTTGTATGACCCTGGATAAGTCACTTAACTCTAAACCTTATCTGTAAAATGACTATAATAATAGCAGCTACTTCATAGGGTTGTAATAAGGATAAAAGGAGGTAATATTTGTAAAATGTTTCACAACTTTAATGTACCACATGGAATGCTAGCTATAATTACTATTAAGTACTAATTACTAAATATTAAGCATATCATTATAAAATACTTTGCTAATATTAGAATTATATGAACGCCAGCCTCTACTACTACTACTCCAGAAAAAGATGTGTCATCTGATACACCTTGGTAGACCAAAAAAAAAAAAAAAAAAAAAAAAGAGGGGGGAGAAGGAACCTCTTTATTTAAAGTAAAATAAAATGTTCATCCCTACCAACCAAACAGAAAGGATAAAAATAAACATTCATTAAGCGCCTACTGTGTGCAGGCACTGTGCTAAGAAGCCCTTGTCCTCCCCAATTCTTACATTCTATAAACGACATCCGTAAGAAACAATGTACAAGATGAACATAGAATTAATGGAAGGGAAATCTTGGATGTGGATAATACTGGCAGTTGAAAAGATTAAGAAAGGCCTCCTGGAGAAGGTGGTGCTTAAGCTGTCTTAAAGGAAGCCAGAGATTTTAAGATTTGTAGGTTGGGAGGGAGAACATCCCAGACAGGAGGAATAGGCAGTTCAAAGGCCCAGAGACTGAGATGGGGGTAGCATTTGAGGGACAGCAAGTAGGCCTATATAGGCAAGGCCATAGAATACAAAGAGGGCAGTGGAATGTAGAGAAGATTGGAAAGGTAGGAAGACAGGAAGTTGCGAAGAGCTTTAAATGACAAAGTTTTTTAAATCTGATATTTTATTGAGTAGTGGGGTGACATGGTCAGAAGTTGTAGTAGAAGGATAGTGGTGTCCTCAAAAGTAATAAGAAAGTTGAGAAAAGTAGAGGATTCAGGGCAAAAGATAATGAATTGTTTTGGAAGTACTGAGTTTGCTATCTCCAGGAGGGAATCTACAAAAGGCAGTTGTTGATGCTAGACTGAAATTCTATTAGAGAGACTAGGGCTGGAATTACCTGCTTAAAGATGATAATTGAATTCATTAAGGAGCTGATGAGCTCACCAAGTGAGAAGAAAGAAAAGAAAAGGCGGCCCTGGACAGAGCCTTGGAGGACACCTACATTTAGTGGTATACATAATATGTATGACAAACCAGCAAAGGAGACTGAAAATGAATGGTCAGACAAGTAGGAAAAGAAGTCATGAAAACACAGAGAGGAAAGAGAATCCAGTATCCAGGTGGCCATCTTGATAAATTTTTCTATGGTCTATTTCTATTTAACCCAGATGTGAGCAAAAATTAATTATTTTATTGCCCCTAAGGTCTGCACTGACATGTTGATGCTTATGGTCTTTGCATTTCTATCCTGAACTACGATATTTTACATGTAAATGTTAAATCAGAAATAATTGCCTTGATTACTTTTTGAGAATATGTGAAAGCTACCTGATCATTTCTGCTATCATTTCTGAGAAACACCTAGAGATACTATGCTGGTCAGAAAACTGTCCTGACAATTGCACAAAAGGTAGTAAGTTGTGACCCTAATAGATCTGATTCTTATTCAGTGGGGTGATTGCGACAGCCTTAAGAATTGTGGCCAGTAAAGATGGCAAAGTAAAAGCAGGGACTTTCTTGAGCTCTTCCCCAAACCCCTCCAAATACCTGTAAAAAATGACTAAATAAATTCGAGAGCAGCAGAACCAACAAAAAGGCAGAGTAAAATAAATTTCCAGCCCAAGACGACCTGGATGGTCAATGGAAAAGGTCTGTTATGCCAAGCTCGGAGGGGAGCACAGTCCAGCATGGGCTGTGCAGGCCTCAGGGGACTGAATCACTGGCAGTTGTGGCAATTTCCAGACTTCTCAACCCACAAACACCAAAGACAACTGATAAGGTTGGTAGGAAAGTTCTGTCGGACCCGGGTGAGAGAGGAGCACAGGCCATTCCAGGCCTCATCACAGTCCCAGGGTGGGAGTTGCTTCCAGAGCTCTCAGCCCACAAATGGTAAGGGGATTGAACAACTGATCAGAAGGAGAAAACAGGGATCTCTTTACTGGCACTGAGGCAGGATTCTGTTGCTTTGCCCATGGTTGGATCTGGGTCACAGTCCTGGGTAGTGGTCTTGGGGCTAGTGCTAGGAGTACTAGCATAGCAGAGCTTGTGGCAGCAGTGAAGAGGGAACCCTCCTCACAGTTCCAGGGCAGAAAAAGGTCCTTGTGGTCACTCACAGACCACAGTACAGGCCAGGAGAGGAGTCCTTAGATCATACCACCTTGGAAGACTGAAAAATTACAGGTCCCTAGAAATATCTCTGAAAACAGTTGCACAAAACCCCTGAAGCTTAGGACAGTACTCCCTTCACACTGGAAGCAGAGCCCTACCTTAACAAAGAGTTAAAAAGTCAAGTAATTGGCTGGGAATATGAGCAAACTGCACAAAAAAAAGTCAGACCATAGAATCTTTGTTTGGTGACAAAGAAGATCAACACATACAACCAGAAGAAGACAACAAAGTCAAAGCTCCTACATTCAAAGCCTCCAACAAAAATATGAATCAATCCCAGGTCATGGAACAGCTCAGAAAGGATTTTGAGAAGCAAGTAAGAGAAGTAGAAGAAAAACTGGGAAGAGAAATGAGAGTGACGCAAGAAAATCACAAAAAACAAGTCAAGAGCTTGCTAAAGGAGACCCAAAAAAATACTGAAGAAAATAACACCTTAAAAAATAGCCTAACTCAAATTGCAAAAGAGGTCCAAAAAGCCAATGAGGAGAAGGATGCCTTCAAAAGCAGAATTGGCCAAATGGAAAAGAAGTCCAAAAGCTCACTGAAGAAAGTACTTTCTTAAAAATTGGAATGGAGCAATTGGAAGCTAGTGACTTTACAAGAAATCAAGACACTGTAAAACAAAACCAAAAGAATGAAAAAAATAGAAGACAATGTGAAATATCTCATTGGAAGAACAACTGACCTGGAAAATAGATCCAGGAGAGATAATTTAAAAATTATAGGACTATCTGAAAGCCATGATCAAAAAAAGAGCTTAAATATCATCTTTCAAGAAATTATCCGTGAAAACTGCTCTGAACCAGAGGGTAAAATAGAAATTGAAAGAATCCACTGACTACCTCCTGAAAGAGATACCAAAAGGAAAACTCCCAGGAATATTATAGCTAAATTCCAGAGTTCCCAGGTCAAGGAGAAAATATTGCAAGCAGCCAGAAAGAAACAATTCAAGTATTGTGGAAACACAATCAGGGTAACACAAGATTTAGCAGCTTCTACATTAAGGGATAGAAGGCTTAGAGTATGACATTCAAAGAATGTCAAAGAAGCTAGGATTAAAACCAAGAATCAAAACGGAGTCTAATCAATGAGGAGGGAAAATTGACATTCAATGACATAGAGGAATTTAATGCATACTTGAGAAGCCAGAGCTAAATAGAAAAATTGACTTTCAAATACAAGACTCAAAAGAAGCATGAAAAGGTAAACAGGAAAGAGAAATCATAAGGGACTTATTAAAGTTGAACTGTTTACATTCCTACATGGAAAGATTATATTTGTAACTTCATGAGAACTTTCTCATTATTAGGACAGGTGGAGGGAATATATATATAGATAGAGGGCACAAGGTGAGTTGAATATGAAGGAATGATATCTAAAAAAGAAAATTAAGGGGTGAGAGAGGATTATATTGGGAGAAGGAGAAAGGGAGAGGTAGAATGGGGTAAATTATCTCACATAAAAGAGGCAAGAAAAAGCTTTTACAGTGGAGGGGAAGAGGGGGGAGGTAAGAAGGAATGAGTGAACCTTACTCTCACTGAATTTGGTTTAAGGAGGGAATAACATACACACTCAATTGGGTATGGAAATCTAGCTTACCCTACAGGAAAGTAAGGGAGAAGAGGATAAAAGAGGGGGATGTGATAGAAGGGAGGGCAGATTGGAAGTGAATGTTGAAAACTAAAAATAAATGTTTAAAAATGTCAAAAAAAAAATTGTGGCCAGTTATTTTATAGAGCTAGAAAAAAAAATTCATCTGGAAGAACAAATGGTCAAGAATATCAAGGGAATCAATGGAAAAAAAATGTGAAGGTGGCCTAGCAGTACCAGATCTCAAACTGTATTACAAAGTAGTCATCATGAAAACAATCTGGTATTGCCTAAGAAGCAGAGTGGTGGATCAGTAGAATAAATTAGGTACACAGTACACAGTAGTAAACGACTATATTAATCTAGTGTTTGATAAACCCAAAGACCTTAGCTTGTGAGACAAGAACTTAAAAATGGCTGGGAAAAGGCGAAAGTAGTTTGGCAGAAACTAGATAGAGACCAACATCTCACACCGTATACCAAGAAAAGATCAAAATGGACACGATTTAGACATAAAGGGTGATATCATAAGCAAATCTGGGGAACACGGAATACTTTCCCTTTCAGAACTAGGGAGGAGGGAAGAATATATGACCAAACAAGAGATAGAAAGCAATACAGGATAATTTTTATGACATTAAATTTAAAAGAGTTTGCACAATCAAAACCAATTCAGTCAAGATTGGAAAAAAAGCAGAAAACTGGGGGTGGGGGGCAGGGAGACTGTCATAGTAAGTTTCTCTGATAAAGGCCTCATTTTTCAAATATATAGAAAAATAGGTCAAATTTATAAGAATGAGTCAAAATCAAAGGATGTGAACAGGCAGTTTTCAGAGGAATAAATAAAAGCTGTCTATAAGCCTATGAAAAAATGTCTTATATTACTATCAATTAGAGAAATGTAAATTAAAACAACCCTGAGGTACCACCTCCTATCAGGTTGGTTAATATGACAGAAAAGGAAAATGACAAATGTTGGAGGGAATGTGAGAAAATTGGGACAGTAATGCACTGTTGGTGGGGAGATGAACTGATCTAACCACTCTGGAGAGCACTTTGGAACTATGCCCAAAGGGTTGTAAAACTGTGTGTATGCTTTGATTCAGTAATACCACTACTAGGCCTGTATCCCAAAGAGATCAAAGAAAGAAGAAAAGAACCTAAATGCACAAAAAACTATTTACAGCAGCTCTTTTTGTGGTGACAAAGAATTGAGGGGATGCTTATCAATTGGGGAATGGCTAAACAAGCTGTGGTATATGATTGTGATGGAATATTATTTGTGCTATAAGAAATGACGAACAGATACTTTCAGAAAAGCCTGGGAAGGCTTATATGAATAGATGCAAAGTGAAGTGACAGAATAAGGAGAACATTGTACACAGTAATATTCTTTCCTAGTAAGTTTGTTCATATTGGACTTGAGTCCAAGTACTTCTATCTTGTTTGTAATTAATATTAATGTTTGAAACATGTATTCATTTATTGCTTTGATAGAATGCAGATAAGGTAAATTCAGAAATTCCCAAAGGGATAGAGAGCGATGCTTTGTGCAAGGGTGATCCATGAGTCAAAATAGAGTGTAATTACTGAGGTCTCCAGTATTGAACCTTAATTTATACTAAATCAATATATTGCTTACAGTACTGTTGGTGGAGCTGTGAGTTGGTTCAGCCATTCTAGAAAGGAATTAGGAACTATGCCCCAAATTCAACGAATTATATTATACCCTTTGATGTAGTGATACTATTAGGCCTATACCTTAAAGAGATCAAAGAAAGGAAAAAAGACTCAAATGTACAAAAATATTTCTAACAGTTCTTTTTTGTTATAGCAAAGGACTAGAAAACAAACAGATGTCTATCAATTGGAGAATGGCTAAAAAAATTATGTGTGAATGTAATGGATTACTCTACCATAAGAAATGACAAAAGGAATAGTTTTGGAGACACCAGGGAAGACTTGCATGAACTGATAGAGTGAAGTGAGCCCAACCCAGAGACCAATTTCTAAGGAAAAAATAACTTTGAAAAATACGGATTGATGAAATGATGAACTATGATTCCAGAAAATGGATGATGAGTATCCTACCCACCTCTGGACAGAGAGGTGATGGACTCAAGAAGCAGAATAAAGCACAGATTTTCAAATATGGCCAACATATGAATGTTTTGCTTGACTTTTGTTACAACAGTTTTGCCTTTTTTTCCCCTCCAAATACAGGGGAGAAGGGAGCTACCAACAGAGTTGGTTTTTGTTTGTTTTTTAAAGAGGCAACTGAAGCATTTATTTAATGCAGAGAACAGATGAAAATCCAGAAGGATATACAAACAAGACAATATTGAAGGTTTTATGTTGAGTTTTTTGTTGTCAGACATTTCAATCACATCCAACTCTTAATGACTCCACTTAGAATTTTCTTGGCAAAGATACAAGAGGGAGTTTGCCATTTCCATCTCCAGCTCATTTTATACAAGAGGAAACTGAGGCAAACAGTATTAAGTGACTTGCCCAGGGTCATACAGCTAGGAAGGAAGTATCTGAGGCCAGATTTAAACTTAGGAAGAAGATGAGTCTTCCTGACTCCAGGACCCACACTCTATCCACCACACCACCTAGCTGCCCCATGTTGAGTTTAGTAGACACCTAAAAGGAAAAGCAAGCTGTATATAACAGAAATACAGATTAATGTATAAATCCTTTTTCTGTTCTTAGTACATAGAAATGTTTGGGGTTTTTTTGTGTAAGTTCAGAATAAAAAAAATTAATTAGCCAACTAATAGCCATATTCTCTATTTAAAGTGTCTTTTTGGTGTGACTCTGGTTAGTTCGTTCACACAACTAAGGTATAACAGAAATCCTATAAATCGCTTCTTTAAAGTCCACAAAGAAACTTTTCATCTTTCTTTTTAATGAAACCTTTTAATTTAAACAGTTAGTTTTTAAATGGAGGGTTTTCATAGTTAGAGTGCCATGTCCTTCAGGAGATAAAAATGAATTGTTTACTAAGTAAAACATGTATTACAGCTTAAGTATTTGACATTTCATATTACTCATGACCATGTCAAAAGACTGAGTCACTCTGGTATGTTATATAGTTTAAGAGATTATAAATTCTTTTAGTCACTAAAATATTATATATTTCAATTACTCCAATCCACTAAATGGCACAAACACAACAGGGTACATAAATAAAACTATATAATCCATAGTCTAAAAAGCATACTCCATCACCTTGCGTAGACTCAAAATTAAATGAAGGTGTGTTTTGGCAGGAAGACATGACAGAACTGCCTCCGCTTTCTGTTGTAGCTCTTTCAGGATTTGACCTATGGCAACAACAGCTTAATTTTTTCTGCCTGCCTTGGGAACCTAAAAAAAAAAGTATGCCATACTCAGCCATTTAGTACCTTGCTCCTTTAGCAGATTTTCTTTTTCTTTCTTTTCATACCAACATAAAGTCCCTCATGAGCGAAAAACGCTCTGCCTCCTTATTGCTCACTCAAAATATCCATCTTTAAGTTCAGCTTAGATACCTCCTTCTACATGGAGGGTTTCCCTGACTACCCACATTTTTAGTTAACTACTTCCCCTTTCAAAATGATTTGTATCTATTTTGTATTTATTTACCTAGTTACATTCTATATCTGCTTGAGTAAAATTTAAGCTTCTAAAGAATAGACTTTCACTTTCATCTTTGTATCTCACAGCACCTTCCACAACGGACACTCAAACTTAATAAATGCTTGCTAAATTGAATTGTATCAATAAATATAATTTCCTCCTCTAAAGTTCTATTCCAATATCTCATTGAAAATGACCCTGGGTTCTCAAGTACTCAACTACCAGAATGCAAAGCTCTAGCAGGTTCAAGTACCAAACTAGAAAGATTTTGATGGTTCAAGAACTAGCATAGGTCAGTCTGGAAAGGTGGCCCAAAAAATGATTTCTGACCACAGAAATCCATCAAGTTCATCTTTTAAAGGTGTGGAAGAACCAGCCACAATTTACGTTGGCAGAGGAAGTACCTACATGGACCAAATAACAGATCTGACCATGTGACCCCCAAACTCAATTAACTCCATTAACTTCCTATTGACTTTTAGATAAATATAAACTCTTCTGTTGAGTTTTTAGAGCCCTACACAACCTGGCCTCAAGCTATCTCTCCAGTCTCAGCAGACATTATTCTCCCTCCCGTTCTCTGTAAATCAGGCAACCTGACCTTCTCTCTGTTCCTCAAACACTCCAAGAACACTGTACGCAGTAACAGCAATATTGTGTGATGATTAACTTTGACAGACTTAACTCTTCTCTGCAATACAAGGATCTAAGACAATTCTAAAAGACTCATGATGGAAAATGCTATCCATATCCAGAGAAAGAACTATGGAGTCTGAATGCAGATCAAAACAGTTTTCTCCTTTTTTTATTGTCTGTTTTTTCTTTCTTGTGGTTTTTCCCTTTTGTTCTGACTCTTCTTTCACAACATGACTAATGTGGAAATGTGTTTAATATGATTGTACATGTATAGCCTATATCAGATTGCTTGCCAACTTGGGGAAGGGAAGGGGAGAGGAGGGAGGAAGAAAAAAATTTAGAACTCAAAATCTTATAAAAGTGAATGTTGAAAATTATCTTTACATGTAATTGGAAAAAATAAAATATACTAAGTGTGGAAAAACCCCCCAGCACTCCATTTTCCATCTATTTCTGTCCCTTGACACTGG
Organism: Vombatus ursinus; assembly: GCF_900497805.2. Lineage (NCBI taxonomy): Eukaryota > Metazoa > Chordata > Mammalia > Diprotodontia > Vombatidae > Vombatus > Vombatus ursinus. The sequence continues at coordinate 49,147,726 of NW_020954596.1, read as the reverse complement.
CCTTCCCACATGCCTGGAGTGGTGCCCGACCATCTTAACATCACCTCAGAGGACAGCCCTTCTTTTAAAAGTCTATTAAAGCTCCATCTTCTCCTTGAAATCTTTTCTGATGCCCCAACTGTTAAATTGAGCTCTTTGTATATATTTACATTTATTCACTTTATATTCATGCAAGATATATTTATATAAATACTTATTATCTCCCCCATTAGCATAAGCTCCTTGCAAATAGAGATTGTTTCATTTTTTTTTTAACTAGTATCCCCATGGTACATAGCACAATGCCTGGCACAAAGCAGGTGCTTAATGAATACCTATTGACTAGACTTTGAATTACTTAAGAAGGTCATTAGTCTGGCCAAGAAAAGCCTATCACACATAGGTTTGTGTTTAAAGTACTTTATTAAACTAGATGTACAATTTGCAAATTCTTTTCAATAGAAATTTTAAAAGCAAAATTATAAAAAGTCTTTCAATTAAAAAATTACATAGTTAACAACAAAATTACACTTTTCTCTATAATACAGTTTCTGATATACTGCCTGAAAAATTAAATTATGTTCTCCAATGAACTGATATTAATAACCTTAGCTGCAATGTTGTATTTCAATGAGAATTTTCACAGTTATTTCAATTACTCATCAATAGCAGGCTCATTACTTGACACAGAATCCAAAGTTCATGTTTAGAAGAATGAAAACAAAACTTGGCAACCAACATGAAGGCATACAAAGGTTGAGATACTGACGTGGTTCTAGTCTTGTTCTTCATTAATTCTGTGTTAATACTCTGTGAACCTGAATTACATTTAAAGGATATACAAGCACCATTAACATAGACTATGTAGACTCTTATTAGATCTTTTAATGACACTTTATACCATACAAACATTTAGGTCTATTTTTTCACCATGTAAATAAAGATAAACAAAGATTAAGCCACTGTACAATAGTTATTAAATTTTACCCCCATCACAAAGCAAAACAGATGTATTAATGCACAAGAACCATATCCAACGAAAAGCACATAGGAAAAAGCATACCATATTTTTGTGGTCACTTTCATAAATTTAGATCATGCAGAACATTGTCGGAGCAATTTCCTGAGTTTCAAAGGTTTCCAGTTTCCACCACCTCAAAAATTTGCTACCATCACTGTGGCCAACCATAGGAAAGACTTAAATTAAAAAAGACTATCAGAAAGAAATCACAAGCTATGCCTTCAGAATGTTTTACAACTCCTATGATGCACTCACATAATCTATACAAACTCTATTTTTAAAAGAAATTATAATTCTACCAACCTGAGCAACAAACTTAACAGCAAGGGAAAGCTCTAAAAACAACAAATACATAGGCAAACATGCAATGGTGAAAAATTCTGATAAAACATGCAATCATTTCTCACTTGGGGAAAAAAAAGCAAAATAAATACTCTAAAATATCCTGTCAGTTCTTTCCATTTTTAAAAAATCATTTCTATCCTCTATTTCTTGTTAAATATTGGTAAAGGTTACACTCAATGATGAAATCTTCTATATGTAACCAAATACAAAATGAATTTTTAAAGACAGTCAATAAACTGTGGCACAGATAAACCAACACATAAAACAGCAGATCATCCCCAAATTGATTCTCTTTGGCATGCACTTTATGACTGGAAGGGAAAAGTAATTTTTTTTCCCTAATTATGTTTTGCCTAAGTTAATTAAACTTTTGTTTCCTGAGCACACATCAACTGTAAGAGAGGTTGTTCAAAAGTGTGCCAGAGGGAGAGAGTGAGGATTGGAGAAATGGCATAAGTTTGGAATAAAAATATTTTTATGGATAAACCATCAATGATCAAAAACTTCATGGTGCATTTTCAATAATCAAGAAAAAAAAAAACAAACCCAACATCTTTACCAAAAATAAGGTATTAGATTCAAGCTACCAATGTACAACCCCAAGGTACTAACAATTTGGTTTTTACTTCAATATATTAGGTGGCCTTTAGATCATTTTGTCCACACCCCTACTCATGGTGAAGACATAGTAGAATAATTCCAACTCAAGTGATCAACTAAGTTATTTTGTCACTGGGTCTCCTAATACGAAAATTGAGGAACTGAGCGGAAAGCTTCATATGCTCCAGTACTCAGTTGGCTGTATATCTCAATTAAAATTTTTAAGACACCTCTTAAACTTTCTTATTAACATACATAGATTGTTGCTTCTGTTAACAATCACACTTTTGCAGTAATTATGGAAAAAGTTAGGTTTTATTTTTACACATACAGCTCTTTACATAGGACAAAGACCATAAGCCAAATTATCAATATTTCCTTAGATTTGAACAAATTATAAAACTGTTTAAAATGTAATTATGTGAAAAATACTTTAGCAGCAACTACTAAAAATGTTTCTTGTACTGTACATAAACTCAGATTTTTTTTCCTGAAAATACAACTTCACAAGTAAGGTTTCCCTTTAAAAAGCATGCATTTAGTACGTGTATTTTTTCTTAAAAAAATACTTCAAGATGCTCCTGGGATCTGTTTTTATTAAAATGTATCTTCTTTTTGGAGACATAGTTATAAATTTTGGGAACTTCTTACAGTAAAATAGTACCTGAAAGATGATTCCTGAATTTCTGATCTCATATTTTAAGCTAAAAAATTAGTTTGCTAAATAAATGTGGAAAATATCTTCTACCTTTTAGAGTCAAACTCTCTTCCCCCCAAAATATAAAAATTTATTCTATATTTTTAAAACAACAAACCTATATATTATGCTACAATAATTTTTTAAAGATGTTATAATGGGGGGTCAATCCCATAAGGAAAATTACATTAAAATTTTCTCAGCTCAAAATTGTAAAGCAGCATAATGGAAAATAATTACAAAGAAACAAAAGTATATATATACAACTAGTCCACCGAGCAGAGCAAATCTATGGAATTTTCCTTTGAGAAAACATTGAGGATTATGTTTAATATGGTTAAAACTTTAACTTTAAGGTTTTCTTTTAAATTAGAGTTAAGAATGTCTTCTAAATCTATGCTGGATAACAGGATTTCAATCTACTACAATTTAGACATTACCCATATCAAACATAAATGAAGATACTTATATTGAATGAAGATACTATATTTAAGGGGCCTGTTTTATTTAAACAACAAAGAATATGTCCCAATGACATGGTCTATCTAAACATTTCTTTAAATGTTCCTGCCTTTATCAAAATAAGTGCAGAGGAGAGCATGAGTAAGACTGGTGGGAGGGGTCCCTATCTACCTATCTACTCACCCTCTCTTCACCCATGGCATACACAGGAAAAAGGCAAGAGAGGTCCCACAAATCAAGGAAAAAAAAAACTCCAGCAGTCCCTTTTATCCCTCTTGGTATCTAGAAGGATAAAATGACAACTAATAAGATGTTTGATTTGTGTGTCAAATTCAAATATGTTTGCTGTCATTTTGTTTTGTTTTGTTTTTTAAAACAAGATTTTGATAGGCAAGAACCATACCTTCTAGTACTCTCCATACTACATGGAAATCTATAGATATTTTGTAAATGTTAAAATAGCAATACAAAGTTTTTATTTTCTATCTGAAAGTAGAATTGAGGGGGGCATCAAACTTTTAAATGGTAATCAATCATAGCTTTCTTTAAAATTGTGTTATCAATAAGTATGCTGTATTTTTTCATCTTTGATAGGCAATATATTTGGCATTAGACTTAGTAAAAAAGTAAGATTCTTTCAAGTTCTGAAAAACATCACAAATTATTTTGCTGTAAAAGTGGAAAGTATTCCCAAGGAAATATTTGTATAACCGCAAAGTCAATTTCAATTGCTGCAAATGTTTCAGTACAAGTTTTAACAACAACAAAAAATCAGCTGTTTACTTTAGTATAACTTTCAAGCACCCTGGTTTAATTTCAGAGAACCTGTAAAACAAGAAGGAATAGATTCAAAATACAGCTTTATAATAGACTTTAAAAAATATACCCTTATCAACTTCATCTCAAAGTACCTCCATTCAACATCTTAAGAGTATAAGCATGATACAGTAGAAAGAACCTCAAACAACGTGTCGAGGAGTCAACTCCAGAGGTGTCAGAGTCAACTCCATGTTCTGCCATACACGGGATATTTTCCTTCTATGTAAAAGGTGAAGAACTAGATGACTTTTAAGGTTCCTTTCAAGTCCTCAAATTCTGTGATTTTAAGATCACTAACTCTGACTTTGCTATCACTTCTTCTAATTTAATGTCAAATTAAATACAATTCAGAAACAGGAGTAGCATCTCTACCTGAATACCTGTTAAGTCCTACTTTCTCAACTACCAGACCTAAATTATACCTCTAAATTCAGGAAGAAACAGATACCTGTTTTCTTAAGGATAAGTTCATTGCTATCTGTAGTCAGACTGTCTGAAAGTAAGAGGTAAGTCAGTCCTCAAAAGAAGTCGCTCATGAAAACTCAATGCCAGCAGGAAGACAAAAGTAATAGTAATAAAGTCCTCAGGTCCTGCTGAACTTGAACTTTGTTCAACAGAAAAGTAAACAGTAACATTAGTCAGTAAAAGAGATTCCTAATTAATGATACTATGTATTGGATGGATGACTCCTTTTCCAAAATTAATTCTGAAATATTACTTCTCACCCTCAGAATGAATGTTTTTATATTATTTAGTACAAATATGGCATTTTTATTACAAAGAAGTAATCATGACAATTATACCACACTGATGAATGTGCTAATCTACAAATTTGTCTTCAATAGATATTTTCATCTTTTTTCATCATTTTAGTCATCAAGTAATATGTGACCTTCAAAATGCAGGGAAAGCAAATAGCAAATCTATATTGTGATGTATAATCTTAATTTTTCATTTTAGAAAACATTTCTCTAGTAAAAATCTTTCTCTGAACTTTCAAAAGATTACAACCTACCTGATTAGTATGAGGCACAATATCTGTATTCTTTTTAAAATTCTTACTATGGCTAGAAATGGAATTGCAATGAAATATAAACACATATAAACTCCTATCCTTATTCATGTGCACGATTTGTGGCACGAAATACTGCAACAGGATTAGTATAGTTAGTTTCAATGTACTATTACAAGAACCTGTTTTGAACAAACACCAGTGTTTACCTCATTATATATGCAAGTTTCATTATCTGTAACAGAAATCTAAGCTCACCTGAAGTTGTGGCTTGTGAGGTATTTAATGACTGCTGGTTTGATTCGAGCAACTCCTCCCTGGCTATGGTTTCCTCTTCCCGTAATGACAGAGAGATACGGTTTACCACCATTCTGCTTATGCTCTTACAAAAGGAATTACAGCTGTTAAAATTCACTCTTACAGGGGAGGTCTTGACATATAACAGATCTACACCTACATATCTAAAAATTGTTTCCACAATGACTGACAGATGTAATAACCCAACAAAACCAAAAAAATGCATTAAAAATGCATGTTTTAGCCAAACTCCAGGTATAGTGAATCTTCAAACTCACTCGAAGAATAAAGGACTGAAGAATGGAGAGGTAATTCCATATCCCTCCTTAAATCCTCTCATATCACCCTCTGCTCTGAAGAGAGGAGCATCACTTAGAAACACTGTCAATACCTGTTAAAAATCCCAAATGGGGTCACAAAGAGTTGGACACAGCTGAAATGCCTCATCAGCAACAACAAATGGATTTATAGCATATTCCAGGAATGTAAGGACTGAGGCAGGAGACTGAATCTGATTAGCTAGACCACTGAGAAGAGTCAAGTGACTTGCTCAGAGGGAGTCAATATGTGTCAGATACAGGACCTGAATCCAAGTCTTTCCAGCTTTAAGACCAGCCCTTTATGCGCTAAATCATGTTTAGTAGAATAATAACAGCTAATGTTTATATAGCAGTATGTTCCAGGCACTGTGCTAAGCGCCTTATAATTATTATCTCATTGTTCCTCACAATAACCCTGTGGGCAAGTGCTATTATTGCTATTTTAAACATGAGGAAACTGACGCAAACAAAGATGAAATGACTTGCCCAAGGTTACACAGTTAATAAATGTCTGAGCTGGATTTGAACTCAGGTCTTCCTGACTCCAAGCCTAGAGCTCTATCCATTATGCCACCTAGCTCACCTTGGGGTTATCTATACCAATTAAATCACAAGTCCAGCCCCTATCTCTATCTCTTTATTTACTAGGAATATACCCAAACTGACTTCCTTTCCCACTCCCACAACACTGGGACAAGTAGACCGGAACTAAATGACTCCATTCCCCCAGGGTTCAGCCTACTCTGGGTATTTGGTGTTTTGTCATATTCTTCCTTGGTCTACTTTCATCTTCTGATGAAGCAAGTATGCCCTTTCCCCTCTTGCTTTCATGGTAGAAAGAAATGCTTAGCTGACTGATTATAGAGCCTATACTTCTAAGATTCAATCAAGTTAAGTGTCTATTATGTGCCAGATATTGTACCAGGTGCCTGGGACACAGAAACAGAAGTGGAACAATTCCTGACTTTAGGGAGCTTACAAAGTAGTCAGGGTAGACGGACATATGGATGGACAGGACAGACGGATGTAGGTAATAAAATTAGTAGCCTGAAGGAAGAAGGTGGGAAGAGAAGGGGAGAGAGGAAATGGATTGGGACATGTTTCATGTAGAAAGTAGCACCTGAGCTAACTGATTCTTAAAGGAAACTAAGGATTCCAAGGGGCAGAGGTTGGGGAGAGTGAACTTCAGGCATGGAGATCAAAACTGAAATCATTTGTTTTTCTGAACCAGTTTTTCTAGATCATTACAGTACTGAGTGAGTTGCACTAAGAGGCAAATGTATGTGAATTTCTCAAGTTGTGAATTTCACATTTTTTTTCAGTTCAATCCACTCACTATTTTCTTATGAGTCTTACTTGCCTAAGGAATCAGTAGTGGAAATAAGCCCTGTACTTTCATACTGGGAGAGAGAGATCCAGTTTTAAAAAACAAAACTATCTATAACAAGATCTTAGATTTAGAATTAGAAGAGACTTTTAGTCTAACTGTCATTTTTAAGGATGAGAAATTCAAGGCTCTGAAAGGTTAATTTGTCCACGATCACAGGCAACATGTGTCCGAATTGAACCCAGGTCTTCTAATTCCAAATCTAGGACTCCTTTCAATGACTTTTCAATACTTCAAAAAAAAAAAACAGTCCCAATCAACAAATATTTATTAAGTTATAACATAGTTTCCCTAACTTAGAAGCCTCTCTCTCAAGATTGTCTCTACCCCATTCATCCTCCCCAGAACCCCAAAGAACTGCCAAAGTGATTTTCTAAAAGCAAAGGTCTGACCACGTCACTCTTCTATTTAATATACTCCTTGGGTAAGTATTTATCTTCTTTGGGCCTGTTTCCTCATTTATAAAATGAACAGGTTGGACTAGATGAACTGAGGCCTCTTCCAGCTCCAGATATGATTCTATGATCAGTAGCATACTTTTCTTAATGTTCATAAACCACCTCCTTAATAATATTCTAGAATTTAGCCAAAAATTGAAGTTCATTTCACTGTTTTATAATCCATAGGTTTTTACTTCACTTGTATAAAAAAAATCTGGGGACAGTTCTATGACTCCTTCATTCATGATCTTTCTTAAAAAAGCCTGAAAATATATTTATTATTCCACACCCAAAGACTTCACACTGTAAAGGAATGGGGTGGCAGTGTTTTCTCATATCTCTTTATCCAAGTCATGCTTGAAAGTACTTGTAATATTGCCACATTCACTTGATTGATTTGTTTTTTCCATTTAAACTACTGTAGTCATTGTTTCTAGTGTTATTGTTGTTCTGTTTTCTCAAGCTCATTCTGAACATTAGGGCTTTTGACACTTATCCTTCATTACCTTCTCCTTGCTTCCATCATCTACACATTATTAATGAGTTCCTTGCTTAGCCACATGATTCTCTACTGACAGTTCTTTCTCTCCCTTACTGAAATTGTTTCTGCTTACATCTTCAGAACCTCATCCTTAAGAGATTCCCATACATTCTGGGCTGACTAACCCTATGCAAGTTTAAGTTACGGATTCCAGCCTACCTTTTCTCTTAATGCTTTTGTCTTCCCCTTCCTTATCAAGAATTTTAATGATTATAAATTTTGAGTTTTGATTCTGTCCTGATCAATCCTGTGCCTTCAAACATACTCATCATCAAAGTCACAGATTAAAATGAAGAACAGAAGAGAAAAAAAGACACCTGTGACATTCAAACAGCGCTCTCCTTCCAGAATTTTTACAAGACATTGTTGAAAATTCTTTGGGCTCAAAAAAAAAATTCTTAATCCAATTTACCTAAGTGGTATTACTATTTTCTACAAAAAGTTATTTTGAATTATAAGAATAAGAACTATGTCCCAATTGATATGAACTGGCAGTTTTCAAAGGAAGAAATCCAGGATATCAATAAATCATATTAAAAGTGCTCCAAATCACTAATAATTTGAGAAATGTAAATCAGAACTTAAAGACTCCACCTCACACCTAGCAGACTGACAAAGATGACAAAAGAAGAAAATGGCAAATGCTGAAGGAATTTTGGGGAAACAAGCACTTGTATATTGCTGGGGAAGCCATGAATTCACCCAGCCATTCTTAAAAACAATTTATAACTATTTTCTTTGACCCAACTATACCACTACTAGGACTATCTTTCAAAATAAATCAAAAAAAGATGAAAAGAATCTATGAGTACAAATATATTTATAAGCAAGTCTTTTCATGATGGCCAAAAATTGGAAATTAAAGGGGAACTAAAGGAATTCTCCTATTGGGAAATGACTAAAGAAATTGTGGATTATGAACACAATGGAATATTATTGGGCCATAGAAATGATGAAATGAACAATCTGAGAGCTAAATGGGAAAACCTCTATGAACTGATGATGTAGGATGTAGAACAATTTATTCAGATAATATCACAGTGAAAAACAACTTTGAAAGGCTTTAGAACTCTGATCAATGCAATTATAATCCAAAAGAGTAAGTCTAATGATAACTCTAAAAGAACACTCACCTCCTGATAAAGTGGTAATGAACTTAAAATGCCAAGAGAGAGATACATTTTTGAACATGGCTAACATGGGGATTGGTTTTGCCAAATTATGCAACTATGGGCTTAAATTTTTTTTTATTTGATCAACTAAAAGGAAAGAGGTAAAAAAAGAGGACAGATTAATTTAAAATCAATTATTAATTGAAAATTGTGTGAGTAGCGACAAGTCACCTAGCCCCTCAGTCAGTGTTTGAATTGGAATCCTTGGTTGGGGTTGCCACCTAGACAGTTCTCTGCATAGCCCAGGTCTTGCCTGTGACCTGATCCCTCTTTAGATGCTAAGGTCACTCCTGGGATCAAACAGCTATGACACTTATGCTCTTACTTAAGGAAATAAGAAAAGAGGGGGTAGCATTTGGCCATTTCTGGAAGTTGGAAAATGACCTGAGTGTCTTGAACCAGAAAGGGTAGATCAAACATTTGGAATGAACAAATATTTGGTTTGGGCATCGAAAAAGTAAGGGAATATGTTGAGTCTTTGGAAGATCCACCAGAAGATTAAAGTAGTAATCAAGGGAATTAAGTATAAGAAATCATTGAGAACCTCTGGGAAAATGAGTGAAACTAAGATGTGTGGAGCCTTAACTTTTCTCTAAGCCCTGCTCTAGGAGAAACATCCCATCCCAGTGAGCCCAGGATCAATACCCCACTTCACACACACAGGATGAGCCCCAGCAGACTGAGCTGTGCTAAGAGGCTGATTATCAGATTTAGTCATGTACCACCTGACTCACTGGGGCATATGTAGATTAGGGTTTCTGCCTGAGGGCAGAAACACAAGAGAGCAAGAATAGTTATCTGACACCTTACCTGAATTCCTAGGAAAAGTTCGGCCTAACCAGGTTGCTTCATTTACTTAAGTCAAAGTCACATAAGCAGGAAGATGAAATGCACAGCTTGTTATAGAGCTATGCCTTAATGACTTGAGTTTTCCCAAAATGGTTTTTGTGACAACTTTGTAATTTTCAGTAATAGTGTCCATGTCCTTTTCATTTCCACTACACCAAAGATCGGTGAGATTTCTGAAAGTTCTTTTCAAGTCATAGAATTATCAGATTTATAGGTGGCCTGACATTAAGAAATACTGGACTAGAACAGATATGAAATGCAAGAAATGAGAGGCAGAAATAAAAAGAGAAGGAAATATTTCCATGCATGCTGAAAAGAACTATTTTTCAAAAGGGAGCCATTAAATAAAGTAACATAAACTTTATTTATATACCATTTAGTGATCATCAGCATACAGACTCTCTAACACCTCCATGAATATGTAAAAATAAGAAAATCAACATCTTTTTGAAAAGAGATTACTAAATATTTACCTTCAGCTTTTTGTTGCAATACAGTTATTAAATGATTTATGGCTTCATCTACGTGGAGTCCATGTAGGTCCAAAACATTCTGCGGTAGTAGGGATGCATTGACTTTCTCAAATATCTCCACAGCAGCAAGATGGTTGGCTTCTCTCATCTTCTCCTCATGGAGACTACCCTTTAATTATAAATATATCACCAGTTGAGATGAATGACTTTTTTCTGCTTAGCAATACATAATGAAAAAGATTAATAGGACCCATAAGAAAAGGCTGCCCACACAGGAGCAAGACGGATGAAGGTAAAATTAAAAATACTATATAGGCCTCCATATACACAGATATTTATCAGAGAATCAATGGGTAAAATGAATAGGAGGCTATGGCTGCAACAAGAAATGCTTTTTAAAAAGAGATGCTAATATTCATGGATTGAAGATTAGTATCTGCCTCAATTTTCGTATTTAATATTCACTGATATTACAGTGCTTGATAAGCAGAACAAAAATTACTTAGGGAATTTTGACAAGAACTGTTACAAAAACTAGAGAGCAGTGTTCTAGAAATTATGTTTAGAATATCTTATACCATATACCACAATTAGCTCAAAATGGGTATGTAACTTGAACAGTAAAAGTCCTATCATTGTAACAAAACAAATAAGGCAACTTTTACAATTATGGCCAAGGAGAGAACTCTTAACCTAAAGATGGTTAGAAGCAATCATCAAAGTCAAAATAGTCTTCCTGGCAAGCCTAAGAAGCTCTTTATGTACCACTATGCCATGCTTCTGATGGATTTAATATCCAAGATATATAGGGAACTAACAGCAAATATATAAGACCAAAAGTCATTCCCTAATGTTTAAGGGTTCAAAGGATATAAAAAAAAAAAATAACTGAAAAAACCACAAACTCTTAACAACCACGTGAAAGATTGCTCCTAATCACAAATAAGAGAAATTCAATCAAAACAATTCCGAGCCTTCAATTTATACCCAACAACTGGGCAAAGAAGACAGAAGATGGGAATAGTTAATGGTGGAGAAGAAAGACAAGCACAATAATGCACTGTTGGTGAAGCTATGGACTGATCAACCATTATGGAAATCAATTTGGAATTAAGCTAAGAAACTGACCAAAATGTCCACACTGACATATTTGAGGTGCCATGTTAGTGATAAAAAGGTCCCATAAACAAAATAATTAATAGAAGCACTTTCTGTAGTAGTGAAAGAACTGAAAACAAAGTTGATGCCCAAAATTGTGACACATGTATTAAATGGATTATCATTGTGCTGTAAAAATAACCAATTTGAAGAACAGATAAGACTTACAGGGAGGCTATTACTATGTACTGATGCAAAATAAAGTAGGCAGATACAGAAAAATTATACATAATAAATACAACAATATAAATGGATAGATAAATAAAACAAAAATAGAAATTGAATGCCATGAAAAGCTTGGTCCAAGGGAAGAACAATGAGACAGTATCTCCTTTCTTTGTAGAGGTAGATGGCTATGGGTTTGGAACACTGCAAAATTAAACTTGGTTTAATGTTGATTACTTTTGCTGAATCTTTTCTCCTCCACTTTCTTATTCTTTGCTATAAAGGATGGCTCTTTGAGAGGGCAAGAGGGAAAGTTATCTTGGGAAATGTAGCTGATATAAAAACAATTCAAATAAGAAAAAAAGCCCCAGGCCACTAGAACAACCAAACAATGAGTGTTGCTGCCATAACCTCTCCTCCCCAACCAAATTACATATCAAAAGCTTCTCATATTAGGGGATTAGTTGCAACTTTCGGCTCCTGGAAAATGAGGTAAGGATTTTGTGGGAACTTTTAAGTAAGTCATATAGTTACATCATTAAGAACTCAACAAAATATTACATAAATGGCAATAATATCCAACTTTAAATAAACATTTATTAATGTTAATTGTTTTCAGAATAAATATCAATAGATCAAGATCTAAAATAGAAAAGCATTCAAACAAAAAAAAAATCTACACACTAACCATTTTAAAGTAGATTAAATACTCAGGCATTGATAAGATGATACTTATTTTATTTGTAGACACCTAAGTGGCACAGTGGATATAGCAGAAGACCTGGAGTCAGGAGGACCTCAGTTCAATTCTGATCTTAGACACTAACTAGCTGTGTGATCCTGGGCAAGCCACTTAACCCTGTTTGCCTCAATTTCCTTATCTGTAAAATGAAGTAAAGAAGGAAATGGCAAACCACTCCAGTATCTTTGCCAAGAAAACCTCAAATGAGGTCATGAAAAGTCAGGCACAACTAAAATGTCTAAACAACAAACTCTTGAGCAGGCAGGTGGCACAGCACAGGGTCCGAGGTCAAATCTGGTGCCAGACACTTACTACCTATGTGGCCCTGGGCACATTTACCCTATTTGCTTCAGTTTCCTCACCTGTAAAATGAGCTGGAGAAGGAAATGACAAACCACTCCAGTATCTTTGCCAAGAAATCCCCAAATGGGGTCATGAAGAGTCAGACATGACTGAAACAACCAAACAACATTTTATTTATAGCCTTCTGACTATGTAAATAACTTCCAGAATTACGCAGTTCAACCTATAAACAAATGAAATCCCCACTATAATATACCTACATACTCTGGACACAGAGGGTCACCTATCTCTCCAGGTAGCCATATTCCTCTCCTGGACAGCTCAAATTGTTAAGAAGTTCCTGATGACATGAAACCTCAGTTGCCCTCTTTTCAACCACTCGCTATTGCTCCTGGTTTCAGCCCTTGGGACCAAACCGAATAAATCTTATCTCTCCACCACAGGATGGCCCTTCAAACAGAAAGCTATCACGTCCCTTCTGAGTCTCCTCTTCTCCAGGCTAAGCATGCTCAGTTCCTTTGACCAACCCTTCAGCACCCTAACTGCCCTCCTCAGAACACTCTCAACGTTGAGCTTATCAACGTCCTTATTAAACAATGGTATTCAGAAATGACAGAAGAGGCCTAACAGGTGAAGAGTACAGTGGGACCTCCATTATCATATTAGCATTGCTAGATGCCATATCACATTCACAGAGTGAAGGACTTTAGAGTCAGGAGACCTGAATTCAATTCCAACCTCAGACACTATGTGACCCTGGTTAAGTCATTTATCCTCTGTCTCAGTTTCCTCATCTGTAAAATAGGGATAATAAAAGCACCTACTTCCCAGGATTGTGAGGATCAAATGTGATAATTGTAAAGCACTTAGTACACCTTAAAGCCCTGTACAAATGTCAGTTTTTATCATTATATTGAGCTTGTAGTCTCCTAAAACTAGGATTGTTTTTCAGAACTCCTGTCTAATCAAGTCAGTCCATCTTATATTTATGAAAATGACTTTTTGTAACAACATGAAAGACTTTGTATTTATTCCTAGTGAATTTCATATTAATAGATTCAACCTAATGCTCTTGTCTGTCAAGATCTTTATTCCCAACTCTGTCATCATGTCTTAGTTACCCCTGCCAGCATACCTTACCTGCAAATTTGACAAGCATACCACTTATTCCTTTATCAAGTCATTGATAAATGACTTTATCTATCACTCAGATTAGGGAGAAATACAAAAGTCTCATCATCAACTCAAGATACTGCAAAATTTCTCTGAATCTCCATAATGGTTGAAATTTTGAGCTTTCTTAAAAAGAAAAAGGTCTAAAAGGTTTTTTTTAAATCAAAATTATTACCTCTAAATAAGGTATCTTCTTTACTTAACTTCCTTCCCTTAGACTCAACAACTCCACAACTACCCCCACATCGCCTTAAGCCAGCACAATAAATCTCACCAATTCACGTCACCCACAAATCCACTCTATCAATAATTACCTGCTAATTGTTCCACTTACACTTTGCTTGTTTGCCTTATCTTGTGAATTACCTTCCCATTATCCTACTCTTCAGGTTCTGCTCCCTTACTGTATCCTCCCCAGTGGTCCTTGATTATGGCCTGCTTTCAACCAAAAGATCAAATTTGGACCAATGTCTGAGCCTGGCAATTGTTCTCTTTCCCACAAATTTCAAGCTCTGACCTACTTCACTAGTATGAACCTCTCCAAGTCACCGAGACAATTTGCTTCTCCTCCATTTTTGACTCAAGTGCTTCTTTCTTTTCCCTCTTCTTGTCCCACCATCTCATCCCAAGTCAGAAGCAGAACTCTAACACTAGTGATATAAAAATATTTTTGCTTAAAGGATAGATATGTTAGAAAATAGCAACAGTTAAAAAAACCCCAACACTAATAAGTAATTGTCCATTTTACCTGCTGTGCATAAAAGGTGGCAACATTTTTTTTCCCCATGCGATAAGCTTCTTTTGCCTTGCTGTAGCATTCCAATCTCTTTTGCTGGTGAAGGACAGCCTCTGCTCTGTAGTCATCATACTTAGGGTACTCAAAATCCTGGAAAGATGGATCACTTGGTATATCTTCTGTCTCTTTGGATTTCTTTGTCTAAAAAAAAAAGAAAACCACTCAGTGAGTCAACAAGGAAAAGAGAAAACACAGTTCAACTTTACACAGCTTTTAGTTAAAAACTCCTTGGCTCTTCACATTCCTGTTCAGAAAACAGTAAAGAACTTTTGAGTCTGTCTTCAGTGCCTGAGCTTCATCTATGTAGTAAATTGGAAAATGAGAGTCACTAATATGCCTTTAGTCCTGATTTTTTTCCTTCCAAAACATGATTTGCTATATGGGATGGTCCTTTGGGGAAGAAAAGAGGGAGAATATTGGCAATGTAAAAACAAATATAGTAATAGAAATTTTTAAAAATTGCATGGTAACTCTCAACTACTGAACTGTAGAACCTGAATGTCCTTTTCGGTGATGGACCAGTAGTTCTGCTCCTCAACTAAGGTGACTTCCTTCATCTCTGGCAGATGTTTGCCAAACACAAACGTGCCAAGTGCGACACTTTGTATTAGTTACCCCCCAAGCCTAAAGTGCATTCCACCACTTCCACTTGACAATTATCAAGACAAAATTCACTTCAAATTCAAAATCATCATTTTGCCTTCTTATATTCTTCTAAGCATAAAGATCTCTAACCTTCAATAAATCTGTATCTATGTCTGTCTCTGTGTCTAAAAAATGTTTTCCCCATCTCAGGAAAATCTACCTCTGAAAAATTCACACTGAAATCAGGCCAGACTACTACAGGGCTTTAAGTTCTGATCTACATCTGTGGAAGATTCTCCACACACGACATCACAGATTCATTACAGCAAGCAAGCAAGAAAGAATCTGATAAATTTGCCATCATCTCCAAGGCAGATCATACTATACCTTCTTCTCTTTAGACTTCTGCGTATTATAAGAAGAGGCAGTTTCATTTTGATGAACAAATTCTTGGGCTACAACAGTTTTTACAGGATCTGCTTCAAGGACACAATTCAGAAATTGCACTGTCTGTTCTAAACAGTAGCTGTGGAGTTAAAATGTAAATACTATCACTGAAGGGAAAATAACACTTAAAATAAGCATTAGAATAGATTATCTTCCTGTAAAACACAATCAGCAGAACCAGAAGAGCATAAACATTAAGTACAATCATAATAAACACATGTATATAAACAAACACAAAGCCAAAGGTAAAAAAGCTTCAGAAGGTGACACAAAGCAATCTATCTTTTGTTTCTTTTTCTATTCTTTGTTGCAATATCCCTCTGTGCTAACCACCCCAACCTATTTTGGCAACAGCAGTTTGGTTGTAGGGGTAACCCTGTGGGTGGTTATCCTGCTAAGTCTGTAGCTAAAGAATCCTTCCTAGTGTGTGCTTCCCCTAAAGAATCAGCCAATAGGCTCAGCTCTTTAGCAAAAGCATTTACTCAAATGGCATACCAAAAATAGTTCTCACAAAGCATTTCCCACAAAATATGGGATATGCTCACCCACAAATACAGAGTGGGGATTGATGCAAAATTAAATTACGATGGTACCAAGGCACGTCTATAGGGAATAGATATGGCCATGGCAACTCTCAACTCTAAAACTGCAGGCCTTGGATGTCCCTTCTCCTAAGGTTCCTTATAAAGTTTGTTGCAGGGTGACGGATGAATAGTTCCATTGCTCAACTAAGCTGACTTCATGCATCTCTGGTAGATGTTTGTCAAGCACAACATGCCAAATGTAGTATTTTGCACTGGTCATCCCCCATGCCTAAAATATACTCCACCATTTCCACTTGTCTAAATTTTTCTCTTCCTTCCTGGCTTTACTGAGTGCTATCTTCCTCTGATCACCCAGCTGAAAGTGTTCTCTCCTTTCTCAAATTTTCCTAGAGCATTCTGTAATCATACACTGCACTATACTTGTTTCCTTCACAGCAGGACACAAACATTTAACACAACTACTCAATTGAATTTATTGGTACAAATAATCAAACACTGAGTACATAGTTAACCTTTAACAAGTTGAGATCAAGTTTTAAAAAACAATGTTGTGACCAAATCAATGGTTTTTTCTTTAGTTATTATATGCCTACTGTTTTTAATTAACATATAGATAATGTGAATCCATCTAATTTTTTCTAATAGTTTATATTATAAAGTAAGGCTTTATAGATTTCTTCAAATCAGTGAGAACTGGCCATACTATCCCCTACACTAAAATGTATTTAAATTTCCATTTTAATTTTGAGATTATATTAACAGATAAAAATTTTAAAGCATATCTTTTATGTATGGTTACATCATGAGTTACAAAAAAATTATTTTAGCCCTCACTTGTTGTCCTTGAAAATGTCCATCAGAAAGTTTTGGTTAATGGTTGGGAACATCTTCAAGAGTTGCTTCTCCTTCAATTTCGCAGCACAATTTTTTTCAAACACAAGTGGCACCTGTTTCTAAACCAAAAACACAAAATTAGCCAGACTGCTAATTGCACTGATCTAAATGCAAAGCTATTTTGAAGCAGGTTGTTATATTGGAATACTTTTTTTTTTTACTGCTGATTAAAGATTATAATGACTAATATGAGAATATAACTATGCTTGCACAATCTTTATCATTTCTCCTGAATGAGTGGAATATACAAATAAGCACCTTCAAGTTTAATAATTGTGTTGTACTTTTCTCCCTTTTCTTAGTGGGGAGGCAGTATCCAGACCTGTAATATCAACACTGTAGGGAATTCCTGGTGAGGAAACACTCCATCTTGTTTTAGATATTATATTTTGTAGCTATTTTTACAAAACTAAATTTGTTTCCAAAGCAATGCTACGAAAATTATGCTACTCCAACAAGGGATAACAATTATTAGACAGAAGTCACATTTGGACCATTGACCTCAAGGTAGAAGGGACTTCTAAACCTTAAGGAGACCATCTAGACTCCCGTGTTTTACAGATCAACTTTCTTAACTTTGTTAATCAAAAGAACACAAGAACTTAAATTAAACAATGTTCACAAAAGTGTCTTGCGACTGTACAATGCCCAAAACAGGTGCTTACTAATTAGCTATTCTAAGTGCAGAAAAAGCAAAAGAGTTGTTGACATAGTCACTGTGTGGATTCGTTTTGCTTATTTGTTACAAGGGTTTTTTTTTCCCTCTTTCTTTCTCAGTTTTTAATTGAGGGTATGGTTTGGAGGATGAGAGGGTTTAGCCATAGTGATGCCAAAGAGTAAGCTTAACAATTTTTAAAATGCATAGATGAGAACAATTTATAAGCAAGCACAGACAAGAAAAACAGGCTGAAAAGAAACATGCAGGAATCACACAACACACCCTACACACATACGCACACATAAGATATACAAATATGTGTGTATTTTTTAAAATAAACATAGTATATGAAATGCAGATTCATAGTATGGAAATGGGTTTTTTTTGGCTTTTTATTTTTCAGAATAAAAAGATACTCAATCCACTTCTGGCAAATGAGCTTTATAGACAAACTACATCCAAAAAAACCCATCAATGTTCTATATGTTACATATTTAAGGTAAATCTGTGTAATTTCAGCAACAGCAACAACTCAGTGCTCTGCAACACAGTAGTTGTCTAATTTAATTTCTCTTGAGCATAGAAGGAAAAATTATTCCCTGGGGAATTCTTAAAGAGGAAAAATAACTGCTGCTACCAAGGCTAAAAGTACAAAGAGACCTAGTCTGGAAAGTGCAAAGGGCTAGTAGAGGATTATATTGCCTTTGCCTACTCTTATTCCTTACTATCCCAAAATACAGCAATCACTGTCATCGCTGTCATACATATCCTTCATTCTTTGTTATCAAACGGACTGATGTGAAAAGTACACTGATCAACAAAAACTAAAGGACTTTTGGCTTTCTTTGGGCTGACTTTTTCTCCAGGACTTATCTAAATATACATTCCAGAAAAAGTCACAAGGTCCAAAAAAAAATAATTTACATGTTTGATCCTTACAGACAGAAGTGATTATTTCCCTCCTTAAGTGCTTTCACAGCACTTTGTACCTGTAATAGATAAGCAAACTTTGCATCTTACTTAGTAGTGTTGCCTTCTACTATATTGCAAGCTTATCAAAGACAAGAATTGTGTTTCACTCATCTTCTTACTTTTCCCAGCAACTAAGATTGTGTCTTCCATGCTGAAGGAGAGCTATAAACATGTTTGGAATTCACAAGGAGTGGAAGAAGAGGGCAGTTTTAGAAAAGAAAAGGAACCATTTTCATCTTAGGTATTTGTTAATATAGATTATAATGCTGTTTTTAAATTAACCTTATGGTAAAATAACATTTTTTGGACAACATGACCACCTAGGTCACAGCATTACTGACCTCACTAATGAATTTAAAATTAATAATTTCATTAATCACCCAATATGATGGCACCCTTTAAACAATTTTGTTCATGTTAAAATAATATTTTTTTGTTTCTTTATAACACAGAAAGTATTTCTTTGCAAGAGCAAGGACTAGGTCACACTGGAGCAAAATGTGGTAAGCGAAATCTCAGGAAAAGACCATAGGATTGTAGATTTTGAATTGGATGGGACACCTCAAAGATCAAACCTTTATCATCCAATTAGTATTGAGATTAACTGACTTGCCCAAGGTCACAAAAACACTTTGTTATCAGAGGCTGGATCTGAACTACAGGCCTGTGTACTACTCCAGATCTAGTACTCTTTCCACAAGATCTAGTAGTATTTCCACAGAACCACTCTGGTCTCCTGTGTGTCTGCTTTTTAAACTAAGGCAAACGTGCCTCTGTTCCTGAAACCAAGGAACAACCTACTCAGTGAAGGAGACAAAAGTTTTAACGAAAACAACTTTCCTGCTTTTATGAAAGATCACAAAATTTGTAGCCCAAGCTTTTGGCCCCCTTTTTTTTTTAATTAAAATACATAAATGTCTAAATTGACCGTGCATGAATCAAAATGGCTGCTTGAGGAAATACTACTTACTATGAAGGGATATTCTGTAAGAGGATGGATGTTTAGATTATTTGAAATGAAAACAAACCACTTTTCTAATTCAGATGACAGTGGACACCAGAAGAAAAGCAGTAAAAAAGCAAACAAACAAACAAACAAACAAACAAATCAAACACTGCACACAAACTCCTGTCTTGATTCTCCTTCCTATGTCCTTCTAAATTTTGTTTTGGCTCCCAATGATAAACGCAATGCCCTGTACACAGCAGTCATTTAATAAATATATATTGAATGTGAAAGAAAGGGAAGCTTAGTAGAGGGCTGTGCAAGTGAAACAAATATCTAAGAGTTGTATAATCAACATCTAATTTTTTTGTTTCAAATTCTGAAAAAGAATACCATAACTTAGGATTTGTGTTCTCTTCATATTAATTAGTTCTAACAATAAAAATGAAAAAAAGACAAATAAAAACTTAAAAGTAAAGGGAATTTAGGATTTAATAAAATTCATATTTTAAGAATTCAATTCTTAGGCTGACTCCTCCTAAACATGTTCCCATACTTCTCTAGAGATAAATATGAAGGAAGCACAGCTCAAACATTTGTAAAATTAAATTTCTTTTAACCCCACACAAAGGGTTTTTTTTTTAAATTAGAGATCTGAAATGTTGTCAGAAAAACTATCTTCAGGAAGGGCTGTCAAAAACTCCAGCTTTGAGAGTGGACAACAACAAAAAAAAAATTTATTCTCTTACTTCATAAACCAACACACCAGGTTATAAGGACTATAAACTGTAAAACCAAAAAATTGTTAACAATTACTATAAAAATAAATTGTCCCACATCCACACATGCCTATCAAAAAATATCTGTAATCTGAGATAATGGTTTAAATTATTATTCTGACATTCATACCATATCATGTTTTTCCTGTAAGGCGATCTCTTCTGACATTATTTCTCTAAGTGAAACTTTTTTAGTCTGAGTATTCCAATGATCCATGAAGAGTGGCATTTCTGATGGATTTTGACACTTCGGTTTTTTGCCTGTTCGTTGAGATGACTTTTGTTCAGGAGTATCAGGATTTGAATGCCCAACGACAGAAGTATCTTAAAAAGCAACAAATTGGTTTGATTTTTCTCAAAACTTAAGCATAATAGGGAAAGTCACAAAGAGTAGTTGACAAAGAAAGCGCAATTCCAGCTTAATTTTCAGAATATTCTCTGCAAATATAAGAACATATTCAAAACTTTGGAAGGGAATGCAGGACTGGTATTTATGACAAGTACTAACAGTCCCATTATTTCAAATAAAGTTATTAATTAACAGGTTTCTACTAAAGGTTACCAAGTCCTCTTTAATACCCTATTTATTTGAAGAAATGTAAAATTTCAGTAAAAGGGATGAATATGAATACTCCCTGAAAATTTCGTGTAACAGAATGCTGCTCACCACCCCCCACTGAAAGCCCACCTTCCTTTCCTTGGATCCTCTTCAGTGAGAAGTGATCACTACCTCCCTTTGAACTTCCATAAAACATTCACATTCTACTTTGCTGTATTTATTTGCGTTCATTTCTTATTCTCCCCTACTAGAATGTGAGAAGAGGACTCATGTCTTCATTCAATTCAATTTAAAACAAACATTTATTTAGGATTTAATATGTGCAAACACCGTCCTAGATGTTGGGGCCAAAGACAAAAACAAGAGTTCCTGCCCACAAGAAACTTACTTTTGGGGGGAGGGGAAGAATGGAGGGATTCAATATTATACACAGATTAGTAAATATGATATAATTTGATGAGGGAAACAACACCAACAATAGGGGAGTTGGAAAAAAAAAAAAGACATTAGAGGAGACGCCTAAACTGAGCTTGAAATGCAGCCAGAAGCAAAAATGAAGAAAAAACACATTCTAGACAAAAGGGAAGAGATTAAGAAATCCTCCAAGGAAGGGCATGGAGTGAACAACTGGCAGATCATGAGGTCACAGAAGTCAATCCAGGGTTTGTTCATTTGTACTACAGACTTCTTGAAACTAAATAAGGCTCAAGGACTGCTAGATTAGCTTATGGTAAGATCTATGAACTGTTTTTATTTCTTAATTTCTTCTCAGTAAGCACATTAAATGATACATTTATATCAATCACATTCCTCAATTAAAGACTTGAATTATTTATGACAAATTCAATGTTATTTTAATCTTGACATCTTTTCCTACAAGTGGTTAATCTAATTACTATCAAGGTAAAACTAGAATTTTAATAACAGGAGTTTTTAAGTGTTTTGTCTAGGAATATGAAAATGGTATCTCACCATTATTCAAGACGGTTAGTTTTAAATTTTAAAAAATATTTTGACTTTAATGTTTCTGAAAAATCCCTAAGTAGTAATTATTGCAAAAGTGAAATATTATTTAAAATAAGATAAACAATGTTTCAATCTTTTTAGTCATAAGAGAATTGCAATTTAAGGTTATTCAAATAAAAATATTTTTACCTCTAGTATGCAGAACATGTGATATTTCATCTTGTCTTTGTCGCTCCTAAAGAAAATTTGGGGATGAAAGAAAACATTAATGAAAATAAATAAAGCATTTTTCTCATGTAATCTCTAATACTAGACTCTGGATAAACAAAGCTTTGTTTAAGAAGTAACCTTATAAAAAGAGAAAAATGGGCATTTAAAAAATCCATATAAATAACTATATAAATGATAAACGATCTTAAAAATAAGAAAAATTCCAAAGATATTTTCCATTTACATGGCTACTCTGGTGAATTTTAAGTGCTACATTTTTAAATTCAATAAATTGCCTCTGTGAATTTTAATGCTAAGAGTAACAAATTGCTCCTTTCTATTTATTTATTTATTGGCTAGGCAATGGGGGTAAGTGACTTGCCCAGGGTCACACTACTAGTAAACGTCAAGCGTCTGAGGTTGGATTTGAACTCAGGTCTTCCTGACTCCAGGGCCGGTGCTCTCTCCACTGTACCACCTAGCTGCCCCTTCCTTTTTATTTTTTTAAGGAAAAAAAAAATCACAAGTTGTGAGGCTAAACTGTTACATCAAGTTCATCTCTAAAGGTATTAACTGGTCAATGTATTATTACAAAGATAAAAAAAAATCCCTAAGACTTACCAGAAAAATGTTGATTCATCTCTGAAAAATCAGTAGGCTAAATCCATGTGTTCTTTCATGCTTAATTTACAATGTGTCATTTTATAAAAATGCATAGAAACTAAAGAGTCAAAATAGATACAAAATTAACTTTTCATAAGAAAGAGGCCTACCAACCATAATAGATTCTTTCCATTTCTCATGAATCACTTTAGCCAGATTCAGATCTATATGAACCACACAATCCTCAACTGTTAGAGACCCTTTTGGAGGGAAAAAAAAAGAAAATATACTAATTATTTTTCCTATTTAAAAAAATATCAAACCAGTAATGAGTCAGTGACTGCTACCTGTGAATCATAAACTTAGTGTAAACCATAAAGCTACTTAAGGTATTATTAAAAGCTTTCCTATGTGCTAAAAGAGTTACTACATTTTTTGTTAACATTTATACAATTGCCCTTATTTTCCCATTTATTCCCTAGTAGTAAATGTTTCCAACTTCATCCTTTGCTGTTGGCCCATGACATAGACAGCCCTTAAAAATTAATTCCACCTAACCTGACAGTATAAGTACCTCAAGCATCAAAAAAAGTTCTGTCCCAGATTAAGTCAAATGACAAACATCAGAAAGAGAATTACCTATTATCTGTAACTGACAGGAAGTACACAAATATATTACTATCATTGTATATAGTGAATTCCTTCTGCCAATGAGGGTTGGCATTATCTTTGAAACTTAGTATGTTAGAGAATTGCCTAGGATACTGAGAGGTTAAATTACTCATCTTGGGTCACAAAATCAGTATATATCAGAAGCAGGAGATGAATCCAGGTGTTCCTGGTTCTGAGGTCAGCTCTTTATCCACTAGTCCACAATGCCTCTCCAATTATTTCAAAGTTCTACCAAATTGTGTTTTTTAAAAATTCTCCACAAATATACAAGCAATTATAAAAATAATACCAAGTTAAGACACACTAGAATTAAGTAAGTAACCTTTCCATTTCTAAAACAAAAATAGTCTTAAAATATTTTCAGTTTAACAATATGGCTAAAGAAAAAAAAAAAATAACTCCCAACAATCTCTAAGGACACACACACACTTGAAATTTATTTCTTACCTGAATCAATGCCAACAGGCCCAAATAATTCACTGAGCTGAAAGGCTAATTCAGGAGGTAATGCCAACTCCAGACAGTCTATATTCATAGGTTTAGGTTTCGTTGGTGTGGAATTCAAAATCTCAGCTTTGTCTACTTCACAGTGAGGTATTTTACTTTCATCATTAATTCCTCCTGCCAACTTGACTGGTGATTTGGCACGTACAATTTTTTCCATTTCTGGCTTATCCTCATTAATATATCCCTCAGTAGGCACCTGAAATTTCTTATCACCTCTTGTAAGATTTTCATTTTTCTTTCCTTCAAAGTATTCAATAATGGTAGTTTCTTCATTTAAAGTATCAGATGTAGCTTTCAAAATATCAGGCAAAACCTGTAAAGAACATGAACCAAACTCTGTGGCTAAAGAGTCCCCATCTATTTCATTCATATTTTTAAGGTTTATATCATTTAAAGTACTTTTTGAAAGATCTAAAACTGACTGTTCGATGTTATCTGAACCAGAAAGTTTTGTCTGATTGATGCAAGAAGGCAATTCATTGGTGTGTCTTACTTCTCTGACAATACTAGATAAAATACTTGTTACTAATTCTGATTTTTCAGTATTTATATCTTTTATGTCAGCTTTTCCAGTGTTTTTACTTTCTTCATCACAGGTAAGCTGTGTATCAATGTGATCCATGCCAGTTCCATGGCCATTTTTTTGTATACTGGAACTGGAAGTCCCTCCATGGCTGATAATCTCCTTCAAATATGCACTTACATCAAATTGCTCGATTTGTGTATCATCGTCTGATTCTGGTAAACTTTCCTCCTCATTCTCTTCACACAACTTTGTTTCGGAATCCAACAAAAGGCTAGTTGCCCAAATAATGTCTTTGTTGCACCGCTCATACAAGTCTTTCAGTGCTTCAGATGAAAAAGAGCCAAAAATCTTACAAAGAGTATTTAGATTTTCAGACTCATCAGCATTACTAAGTTCACTTTCTTCTACATATGTACTTTTATCATACATTACCCTATATGGAATTATTTCTTGGATATCTGATTTGATATTAACATTAAAATCTTTTGGCTTAAATCCGTCTAATTTTCCTGTTAATACCCTGACTGAATCAGAAATGGTAATTTTCTTTTTTTCTATTTTCCACAAAAGAGCAAAATCTTGTGGTTCAGTTTGTGAGCATTTGTTTACATCTAGAAAAGATAATTCTTCAGGCCTCCTTTCTGAAAATTCAAGTGCAACTTTTGGTTCCACCGGATCACTGCAGGTAAAAGTAAGAGACAATTGGCATTCGTGATTTTTCTCACTGCTAGGTTCACAGGATAAAATTTCAGGTTTTTCATGAGTTGAGTTGCTCTGGTCTTCATGATTTGCCAAGACCCCATAAAACACATCTGCTATTTTAAAAGATGTTTCATTCGTACTCTGATTATTTTCAGACTCTAGCTGAGTTTCACTTAAATTTGTTTTTGGCATTCTTGATCTGTGTTCTCTCTGAGCTAAGGAATTTGATATAGGCCAATCTCCCATATCAACTATTTCCGATACATTTTTTTCTTCACCTTTATATGCATCATGCTCATTGCAACTGCTTAAGGGTTCTGGATCCTCATTACATTGTACATTCTTGATATGCTCTCCACTTTCTTCTAATGATTCTCGTTGCTGGACATAAGCTATGTTTACATGCCTGTCACTATCTACTTCCACGCATGATTCAAGAGTATTGTACTCTCTGTTACATTGTACAGATGAAGTTTTTTCAGTTTTTTTATTCCTCTTGATCCTCTGACCCATTGTTTTCTCAACTGGCCAGTCACCAAAAAAATTTAGTAATTCATGCTTTGGGGATTTTTCTGAAACTGAATTGTTTTGTGTCATGAACTGTTTTTCATTTTTTATTTCTGGTTCAGCAGATATTTCACTATGTACATAGTTTTCACTCTGGACTTCGATTTTCTTTGGAAGTCTATTGATGTCTTGGTTTCCTTCACTAAAAGAAGTATTTATCATGATATTCTCTTCAGATCTGGGTGTATCTATTTTAATACTTCGCCCTTTAGTAGGTATATCTACATTTTCTTCCTCTGCATCATATTCATCTAATATTTCTTTATTTTCAGAATTTGCTAATTCATGCTCTCCAGATTCCTGAATGCCAGTTTTCTGAAAATAAGGTTCGATGGCACTTACTTCTTGTTCTCCTTTTTCTAAATCTACAATAGGAAAACACTTCATATTCTCTTGAAATGAAGAAATATTGGTCACCAACTTGAGTTTTTCTTCACTTATCTCAGAATGCTTCAAAGATGAGGAAAGATCATTTTCTTTCAAACAAGTATAATCATCTGAGTCTTTTAGGCTGAAAAACAATAAAAATAAATATTTTACACCCCTTAAAAGAAATTTCTTATTCAATTAAATAAAATAAATACTTATTAGGGGCTACTTTATACAAGGCATAATGCTAGGCCCAACAAATATAAAGAAGGTGGAAAGGAGAGAAGGAAGAAATAGTCCCTGTCCTAGAGGTGAATAATTATATTCTTCCTCAAGAGATAAAACACAGACAAAAATGACTAAATAAGAGAGAAGGTATTAACGATTGAGAGTAATCAAGGAAGGCTTTGTGAAGGATGTGTCACCTGAGCTATGCCTTATAAAAGTTGTAACAAATCAAAGTAAGAATGGAGTGTATTCCATACATGATGGACTCAGAATGAGTCTCAGAAATGAGAAATTAAATATCTGATTAAGAAACCTAACTAATCTGCAACACCATATATAAAGGAGAGTGATATGAAATAGCAATAGAAAAAGATTAAGACTGTGAAAGGCTTTAAATGTTGGCTGAGGAACTGGTTATTTTATGAGAATAATCACATATATATTAAGGGCAAACTTAAGGATTTAGAGAGGATCAGGCAGAATTTTTTCAAATGATATTTACAGTATACCACATTTTTGTCACATGATTTAAAGGTATAGAGAACACAAGGTAATACATGCTTGCCTTGAAAAAAACTACTTGATTTGGTAAAACATTTAAAGGCTCTCCTAAAACAAGGTGTCTGCCACGCAAATTTAAAATCATACTATTTGAAAAGATGCAACAATGGGTAAGATGAATACTATGTAACTTCCTGATGATCACTAATTATAATACAAGGTATAAAACTGGAAGATAAATGCTTGCTAACACTATTTGCAACCATGATGAAACATGACCAGCACAGAATTTAAATGGAAAACAGATTCCCTATATATGCGAGTTCTCCAGATGCTCCTATTTCTGGGTGACATTATGTTAATTATATCAAGCCTGAGAACTCCCTAAACAAGATCCATTATCAATGAAGAGTTCAGATTTATTATCCATAAAAGAATAACCAAGTGGATAAAGAATGACAACTATACTGACAATGATATTCATTTGGATAAACAGTCCATAGATCTGTTAAATTGGTACAGATATCTTGAATGGATATTGATGCAGCTAGGTAGTATCGTAGATAGAGTGCTAGAACTGAAGTAAGAAAAACCTATGTTCTAATCCTGGCACAAACATTATCTGTGTAACCCTATCCATATCACTTAACCTTTAGTTGCTTCAGTTTCATCATCTGTAAAATAGTGGGGTTGGATTTGAGGCTCTCAAAGGACACTTCCAACTCCAGACTCATGAAAATTATTTATTCATATGCATTGACCACTTAACTATTGGAAAATTAGACAGTCAGGTGACACAATGAATAGAGCAAAGGACCTGGAGTCAAGAAGACCTGAGTTTAAATTCACATTCAGGTATTTATTGGCTGTATAACCCCAGGCAAGTTATTTAACCCATCTCCCTCAATTTGCTCATCGGTAAAAGGAGAATAATAGCATCTCTCTCCATGGCAGCTGTGAGGATCAAAGGAGATATTTGTAAAGCATTCTGTAAACCTTAAAGAGCTCGCGCATGCTCCCCCCCTTACACACACACACACACACACACACACACACACACACACACACACACACCCCTAGCTACTATTATAAATGCTAGCTATTCAAATGGTTCTTGGTTTTAGAGGGTAGTATTAATTTCTTACAAATTTTAAGTTTCAGAAATATTTAATGAAACTTCTTTCCAGTCAACAGTTTCTCTTATTCTAGCTGCATTAGTTTTGCTTGTGCAAAAACTTTTTAATTGTATTTGGTGAAAACTGACTTTTCTAAGATCATTTCTACTCTATGTGGTTAAAAATACAACTCACAGAAAGAGATGGGTTATAATTTATGTCATCAGGAGTTTCCACAATGATGAAAACACAGATTCCTAACACATATCACACTTTTATGTCTTTTATAAAACAATGTTATCAACTTGCCCCCTTCCTGCCGGTGGAATTTTCTTATACTTTAGACCCCTTTCAATTATGCTGGCATATTGGCTGTTTCTCACAAACTTCCATCTGTGGGGCAGCTAGGTGGTGCAGTGGATAGAGTACCGGCCCTGAAGTTAGGAGGACCTGAGTTCAAATCTGACGTCAGACCAAAACACGTGACATTTACTGGCTGTGTGACCCTGGGCCAGTCACTTAACCCCAACTGCCTAAAAAATAATAAATAAATAAATAAATAAGCATACTTCCATCTCCATGCCCACACCGGCTGCCCTCATGCCTGGAATGCTGCCTCTCCATAATCTTTGGCTTCCTTTTAAAACACAGCTCAAATAGTGCCTCCTGCAGGAAAGCTATCTTGGTTTCTGCCCCTCTCCCAGCTACCTCCAACCCACCTGCTAGAGCTTTCTCCTCTAAAGTAATTTTCATCAACTAAGTATATCTTAGCCTTTAGAATATAAGCTCCTCGGGGTCAAGATTCTTTTTACCTTTCTTTGTATTCCCAATTCTTAGCACAGTATTTGGTATAATAAGCACACGACAAATGGATCATAAGATCAACCAACCCATCATTTTACAAACAAGGTAATGAATTCCACCAAAGGCTAAGTGATTTGACCAAAGTCACCCAGCTAGGAAGTGTTTGAAGCAGACTTTAAATCCAGTTCTTCCTGTTCTATCAACTATACCACCACTGATTGATAATCACTCATTTTTCTCTCTTTTATGAATCTCAAAGAAGATTTTATCTGCTTGGAGGCTAGGTTTTTATCTGAACTTCCTGGGGTCCTGTCTTCTGCCATCCCTCTTCTGTTCTAACTTGCTCTGTACTAAGCCCTCACATTGCTTGATCTTCGTCATCCAGATTACTGGAGCTGGACAAGTTCAATAACTTCCTTATATTAAAGAGCTAAAGGGAACAGTGCAGCTGGATACCTGCCAGGTAAAAACTCCACGATTAGATGACTGGATCCGAATTTATACCTGCCCTTTCAATCAACAAGAATTTATTAAGTGCCTACTATGTACGTGCCAAGATGCTAAGGGTACAAATATAAAGAATGAAACAACTGGTGGCAAGGACATAAGTTACATTTTGACCATGTTGAGTTTGAGGTATTAATGAGATGTCTGTTGCAGGTGTCCAGCAGACAATTGGTGATAGGGGCCTACAGCTCATAAAGAGAGTCATCTGTATAGAGAT
Source organism: Vombatus ursinus (assembly GCF_900497805.2). NCBI lineage: Eukaryota > Metazoa > Chordata > Mammalia > Diprotodontia > Vombatidae > Vombatus > Vombatus ursinus. The sequence continues at coordinate 49,118,096 of NW_020954596.1, read as the reverse complement.
GATCATTGAAGCCATTGGAACAAATGAGATCACTAAAAGAGAGACTACAGAGAGAAAAGCAGGCTAAAGATAACATAAAGGGTCATACATAGTTAGGGCATAACTGATCAATGAGCCAAAGCATGATCCACCTAGGGAGAGGTAGAAAAGGAGAAAGCAGTATGCTAAGAGACTCTCCAGGAAGAACATAAACCTTCAACAGCTTAAGTTAAGTCCTGAGAGAAAACCAGGCCTAACAACCAGATGTTGTTGGTAAAACTGGACAGAACAAGTTTAAACAGAATGATGGGCTGTAAGGAAGTGACAACAGAGAAGTTGATTCTCTCCAGGTGTTCAGCACTGAAAAGTAGCACTTCAAAAGATATTTGAAGATACCTTGAATGGATAATAGGATCAAGCAGAGATTTTATAAGGACGGGGAAAGCCTATGCTTGTGGGTAATCCATTAACAAACATTTATTAAGCACCTGCTATGTAGCAGGGCTTATGCTAGGCAATGGAGACATGAAGAAAAATATTAAATAGTCCCTGCCCCCAAGAAGCTTTCATTCAATCAGGGATGTACAGACATTACAATATACACGAAAAGTAACTGGCAGGATCAGGAAGACCTCATTAAGGAGGCCTTCAAGCTGAGCTCTGAAGGAAGCTATGGATTTTGAGAGGCAGAGACGAGGAGGGAATGCATCCTAGGCAACAGAAAACAGCCAGGCAGTAGAGAGAGATTGAAGATTGCTGTGAAGGCAGGGGAAGGATTCAGGAGATTAGTTTCTGGAAGAACACAGGATCAAAGACATAAGAAGAGAAGGAAGGAAGGAAGAAAAAAAGGTCTTCTGGAGATGATTTGTGAAGATACAGAGTCTGGGAATCTGAAGTACAGAATAAGATAAAGGCATCCTATGATGAAAAATAGGTGTGATAATACAAGGTGGGGGGAGGGCAGGAGTGGAAGAGGAGTACCAATGTTTTGAAAAGCATCGATAAATCATTAAAATAATCAGAAGATAGCAAAAAGAAGTCCAGAAGAGGACAGGACACTGAAGGAACTACCATGTTATATCTGAATTATGTTCCCCACCTCCTCACCCCTACACAAAAAAAGGCAGTACATTGGAAGGGAAGGGAGAGAGGACAGAGCTAAACCGGGCATAATGGAAGTAAATAGTTTCATAAACAATATCCCCTTATTATTTTTTTTCTTTGTACACTAAAATATTCACGTTGTGAGAACCTGGTTGAAATTTCCAACTCCTACCCTTTATAAACACACAGCTATCACTACCACTATTTTCACAGATACTTCTATTTGTTTATTTCTTTATCTAATTCACTGATCTATCCAATCGACCATTTGTCCTTTATATAAGTTTCTGTTAGTGCTGACTTTTCTACATTAGAAACTTCTAAAGATCAATGACTAAGCTATTTTGTATAAACCCTAGGACAAACACAGGAACTGAATGAATAAAAAAATGAATAAGGAATATATTGATGCTGTTAACTCTGCCCTGTCCATCATGGCAAGTCCCCATTCTAGAAACAATGATTAAAAAAAAAAAGATTTCAACCCTTTATTCAGTTAAGCATTTCATCTAAGCCAAAGACAATGAATATCTACTGTATTCTGAAAGATCCCCAAAGGAAAAACTCTATAATCTCCCAAAGAAAATTGCAAGATTTTGTGGGGAGGGAGGAGGGAATACAGAAGGTAAATTTAAAACAATCTTTTTATTTAAAAACAAATTTACTTAATTTAGCTTCCAAGTACACAAGGTATTTCAACCCACCTAATATTTTCTTCTTGATGAGAAGGTTCACTTAACTCAGTATGTTCTGGTCTATCTGGAACTGAAGAATCCAGGACATGTGTCACAGAAACATAACGTTCATAGTGTTCCATCATTCTTGCTATTTTCTCTTTGGTTACCCCATGAATGTTGCGCCTAAAAATATCAGAGTAGGAAGGAAAGGAGAAGCAGGAATGTAAAAGAACAGAAGTTCTTATATTCTTTCTTACTTATTCAATTCAACGTGAATTCTCTAAATACATAAACACCTATCAACTCAGAAAAAGAATGCAAAGGCCACCTTTCCTGGCCAGCATCACCTCCAAATACTTTCAGAAATTTTACATTTACATTTTGCTCTAAGTCTTTTAGGCACAGATGAATCATAGGTAAAAATCTATTTTAAAAATATTCTTGTAAAGGTACTTTACTGACACCAACTTGCGTATATGGTTTCAGTTAGCATGTGTATTACAATTAAACTTCAAATGATGGAGATATTGTCAATGTTTCGAATACTGTTAATATGTTCAAGATGAGAAGGCTACGTGGGTTGCCATTTGTAATAATAGGTACACACAATAATATGGTCCATCTCAAGTATATTAAGATACTTTCAGACTCATTATTATCAGACAGTGATTTCTCCTTCATTATCTATTCCTGCACTATCTATACCTTCAAAGATCCATGATTTCATCTATGTGAATACTTCTGCCACTGAAGCAAATCAACACCCCCCCCCCCACACACACACACTTTAATTGCTGTGAACAAAAAATTTCACCACTAGGTAACCAACCCTCTGGCAGGATAAGCTTAGCTGAGTTGGTCCTCAACAAACACATCATGGACCATATGCTCAAAGCCTTCCCAGCTGAGGAAGGACTAGGAGTTTTTATACTTCATTGCCACTTCTCGTTGTCACTTGCACACAATGAGCGAAAATGTATCCCGTAGGCTCACAGGATCATAGCTGTAGAGCTCAAAAGGGCTTCAGGGAACAGACAAGGAGAATAACGCCCAAGTATCTTGTCCGAAATAGAGACATGAGACACTCATGTAGGAGGCAGAGGCTTCCATGGAACGCATCTTATTTCTCTAATGGGAGATTCCTTCAAATGAAATCTGCCTTATAGAAAAATTTGGCGAAATATCTATCCTCCTAAATAAGAAATACCTACACAAATCATGGCATACTTTAATTCAATCTGAAGCGAATAATCAGTTCTCAATTATCCATGCACATTAGGGATCAATGGCATAAATAATCCAAAACAGATTTAATTTTTAAAGTCTACAGATGGAAAAAAATACTAAAAGCATGCCAAGTGGCACTACTGAGATATGAACCTCGAGCAATTCAGAACCTGTCTATACCTTCCTTATTCAGGTAAATTCTAGTTAAAAAGAATGTCAAAGGTAGCTGAGGTGAAAGGACAGAAGATAACAAAGTGGCAAGATGGAAGTCACAGAGTGGATAAAAATGGAAAGACATACTGTTACCAGGCAAACGTTATTTCTACTACCCAAATTACTTTCCCAGGAGAAATTCATGTGTCCCCTTACCCAATAGGGCACCCAGGGTAAAAACTACTCTCAAGATAAATAGCTCAAGGCTATAGATAATAAATTTCTGTTTTCTTGGATAACAAAACACTACTTGTATGTGACACAGGCTATTCTTTATTCTGCCAACTAAATTAAAAGACAACAATATATCAAACTCATCATACAAAGCTAGAAGCATAATGAACACAATTTAAAACATAGTTTAACATTTTTTAAGAATAGCAAAAGGAGTGTAATCACACTGGATTCACTCATTTCTAAGGGAGAAATCAAAAGGGACATACTGTGAGTACCATGAGAGAAACAAAAGGAGAGTTTTTACCTTGCAAGTTCCTTTGGTTTAAATTTCCACCATGTGTCCGGTTCCCGGAAGTGAATTTTATATTTGTATTTTTGTGACTAAATAAAAGCAAATATATGTTTATTTCCACAAGATTACAATTCAGTGTTAATGTTATGACCTTTAAAGCAACTTATAAATCTAAAGTTCTATGATATGATATAGATAGAAAACTAAACAGTTACTTAAAAAACCATGCTTCAGAAATAAGAAGATATTCTTGGATAATAAACTCTCAAAATGGCCTGGACTGAGTCCAGAAAAAAGTTAAAACAAACAAACAAACAAAAAAAAAAACCACAACACAATTTTACAAGAAAAACTTTTCTGTACATGGCAAGAAGGCTTTTTCCAACCGCCCAAAGCATAGAAAACTGTACTCTATTCATCTCCACTCCCTACTAGTCAGTGGGCTCTTTTTTTATTTAATTTCAAATCCTCATGCATTGAAAACCCTTGAGATCAAATATGGGATAGAAATAAACAATGCCTCTGCAATGGTCATTCCAAGAACCAAGTGTCTCAAATGGACACTATGGCGAGCATTTAAGCTGAGCTGGGATAGGCCAGGGAACCAATATAATGTTAGTACAGGTATCCCTTCCACATCATGGGGGTTAGGGGTACAGCACACCTGGAAAATCTCTGTAAAATTTTTTGGCCTTCCTTTGTATCAGAGAAGAAGTCTGAATTATTACGCTATTAAAAGATAAAATATATTGACATTATACAATACTATACATATATTTCATGTATTTCTGAGGTTCCAAACTTTTTCTGTGTCATCTGCTGGCCTTCGCCAAAAACTCCCAAAAAATTCCCATTTAATTGCTTATGCTGACCCACGATATAGTGAAACTGCAATGAGCAAAGTCACAATGTAGAAAGGATAACTATAGAGAGGATGGGAATGGAACACTGCAAAAACCTGTAAAAGAAATATAGTAAAAAGAGGGGCAATGTATGAACCTGCAGAAAGTTCAGATTAACAAGAAACTAAAAGAACTATCTCCTTGGATAATGACGCAGCCAGCTGAGCCAACAGGGAGGAAATTGTTTAGCAAGGCTCTTGATCTTATCTCTACAAGTAAGAGAACACCCTGAAGCCAGCGAAGACCTACAGGGTATCAAAGGAAGGAAAAGGAAGAGATGATGTTCCTTCCCAGAGCGAAGGCTAAAGCCCCAACTGTATTCAAAGGACCCTTCTTTAAGCAAAATTCTTTTCTCAGACCTCAGAAAGTTGAAAAATGTATTCAAATTAGCAAAACTAGGGCACACAAAAGGGAATTTTGAGAAGAATGGGAAAGGAATTAAGCAAAAAATACCTTCCACTATTTTATGATTACAAAGCAGTACACACTCTCATTTGAGTCTCACAAGCGCCCCATGAGCAGGGAAGCAAAAGTTTTATTTGTCCCCTTTCCACAAGAAAAAAAACTGAAGCTCAGAAACGTTGAATGACTTGCCCAAAGTCACAGATTAACTGTAACACAGGTCTTCTGATACCAAGCCCAGGGTTCTTTCCATTCGTCATATGAGTCTAGGTTAAGGACTCTAACATAAAGGGATGAGGGAGAAGATCCAACAGCAGCAACCACTGATCTGAGTCCTGCTATCATAGGCCTTTAGTAAATTATGATACTAACCAAAATTATATACGGCTTCATCTCCCATGCCTGTAGGTTTGTATTATCTATTATTACAGGAGAAACCTTCTTCTCTAATGCTTCTTTAGCTGAAAGATATATATTGTTATGAAAGAGAATGACTTTTTAGTAAGTGGACATTCAGTATTAACTTGAATTTTTTAAGTAAAATTAAAATACTGGAAAATCTGGAAACATACTGATCCACTCAATAAACAGTAAATTTGTGAGAGCACAAAAGTTTTTAAATGAAAATAAATGCACACTACATACTGATGAAAATAAAACTATAAAAACACTTAAAATGTTACATAATCTAATTTATAATCTTTAATGTAAAAATTGCATAAAATATCAAAATATCCTTCAAAAGAATAATAAATGCTTTAAGAGTTTTTGATTTCAAACCAAATAAGCATTTCGAGATCTATATATACCACAAATGTTGTACATACAACTTTTTTATACATATCAATTTAGGTGTGGAACATCACAGGACTTTAGTTTTTTTTTAAAAATCCAGATACAATTTAAGTCAACATTAAATAATTTGGAGGTTTAAAAGTTTTCCTTACATTTATTTATTTATTTTTTACATAGGTTTTTTCATACTCTAGTTTTTCTATTTTTTTTTTTAAACTTTCAAGAGACAGTATAGAATACAAAGGAAAGCACTCCCTCTACAGGGGACTTTTACCTCAAGGACAAAACAGGTTTCTAAACTTATTTTGCAACATCTCCAAAGAAATAATAATTCCTCCACATAGAATAGAAAAATATATTAATTAATTCTTCAATGACCCTAGTATGGCTAGGAAATTTGTGCTCAAGAAATAAACCTATTCCAACAAAAGTTACCTTAGGTTTGGCCAGTGTTAAAGATCCCCACATAAAGATTAGGTTGGCTGATATTCCACTAAAGACTCTGACCTACTCACTGGGGGACACTAACTGTGGCCCACCTTGATTATACCAGAAACATATATGCAGGAAGCTCCAGGAACAAACCAACTTTATAAAACTACATTTGCCTACACACCTCTTGTCTTATGCAGCATAAGTATATGTATAGGTTTCCTTTACCAGTGCCAGATACTTCAATGTATAAATGACAATAGCATTTTCCTTTAAATTAACTTTAATATGACCAAGCCATCTAATGTCTAATTCTTACCTCGTTTCTGGTTCCACTCATGCGCTTCACCCAATAAATTTCCATCAAATTGATACTGTCCATTTTTGTAAAAAAAATCATCTGAACTAAGTATAATTCCATTAGGATTCTCCTCTAGTAATTTCCTGTAATAAAAATTAAATTTAATCAATGGAATTACTTTTCCAAATTAATTTCCCAATTTTTAGATCTTAAGGCTGAAATGAAGATATAAAATGCAAATGTTATTTGATGAGGATGTTACAATTGTTCTCTAAAGAGTAAAGGGAGGGATATGAACCCAGGAAAACTAATCTATTCTTCTTTGTATAACTTATTCCTCAGAAATCTACTTTAAAACTTTCAGAGTAAAGATCTGCAGATTTAAATTTTTTAGAATTAGCAAGGAAGCCTTAGTAGTCTATCAAGCATATAAGAACATTATCAGCCATACATATTTCCACTCCTGCACCGATGACATATATCCAATCTGTGGAACCAACTGAAATAAAAGACAAGAGAATTTAAGGAAGTCTTGTATTAAACAGAAATCAAGGTAGCATGGGATTAATTAAGATGCTCAAAAGTGAAGAGGGACCCATAATTGTTCAAAAGTATTAATAACAAATTTTGTGATGATATAAAGATGTTAATATATTAACAGTAATTTTTTAAAAAATTACAGAGTTCTCCAAAGGTCTTACTTAGCGTCGTTTTAATCTTTAGTAGATTAAAACTAAGATTTTTTTTTTTTAATACTTTGTATATTAAGAACCAATGCAGGTTAAATAAGGCACCTGGTAAGTCTACTGAGCAAACTAAACACAATGACAAATACATAGGGCAAACATCTGAGGTAGCAAAAATTTATTATGCAAGAGCTCAGTATTCTGTTTTGGTTACAATATTCAAACTTTTCAGAAAAGCGCACAGTGATACATGCAAGAACTAATTTAATATAGCTGTTGTCTTTGTTCCTTGACAAGAAGATTTTACTTTACACATATATGCCCTTCTGATTGTCAACTTCATCACCATGCTTCATTCAACCATCCTCTTACCTGAAATTTCCCTCAGTACCTGTGGCATCCCCTTCCCCTTCCCACTTCTCCCACCGGTAAGTTCCGCATGGAGTCTTCACTTTGGGGAGGGGCCCAGGCTGCTCATCCTTCAATCCTCTCCAGGCTCTGCTTCTATCCCTTCTGATAGTCTTATCAAATTTGAAAGATTTCTTAGCATAGACCCAATGTTGGCTAAATGTGGAAAGGCTCAACAGCACAAGGTTGGCTACCAAATGGCATGAGCCATAACTCATAAAAAGCTACTAAACCCTAAAAGGAGTATAAAGAAATTCAAAAGGGTAACACAGAAAACCAAATACTCTCAATTTAGAAATCAGAAATCTGAGACTATTTTTTGACATCACAGTATTAAAGAATAACTTCCCAAAAAAACCCTTCTATTACACAAAAGTATATCAAACTGTCCTATGTGACACATTAAATTTATTGTGTGATATTAACACTATTTTAAAGTATCAAATGAGCATGCTCCATATTTGTTAAATAATTTAAAAAAAAAACTGTAATCCCTGAAATTAGAGGAAAAAATAGATTAAGCTCTAACCAATTAAGACAAACCATAATATTAACATGGCAGCAAAAATTCAATTAAACAGAGAGCAAAGTGCCTAATGAGATACTATGCTAGGCAATGAAATGATATTTTTTTAAATGTTTAAATAAGAACATGACATCAAAGACCTCACAATCTAAATAGAGAATAAAACATATACACAAAAAAGTAGACAATAGAACATGCTGATGTAAAACATGAAGCCACCACAAAAAAAACTGCTATTTAACATCTGAGGAAATAGAGGATCTTTGCAGGAGAATCTCCAAAGATTTCATGGAGGAACATGGGGATTTCAAACCTAAAGCTGGCAGAAAACTTCAAAAGCTATACAGTCCAAATCCCTCATTTAACAGTCATAGAAACTAAGGCCCAAGGAGTGTTAAATGACTTACCCAAGGTCACACAAGCAGTCAGCATCAGAAACAGGATTTAAACTCAAGTCCTCTGACTTCAAAGTCAGTGCTCTTTCCTCTCTACCATATTGTTTTGGAGGAAGAATTGAAAGGTCTTTAGAATTTACAACAGATGTGCAAAGTGAGAGAAGGAAGAATCAAGCCTGAATGACTGGATCAAAAGAAACAGGGAAGATCAAGGAAAAAGAAAAAGAACCTGTAGGTACAAAAATATTTATAACAGCTTTTTTTGTGGTGGCAAAGAACTGGAAACTAAGGGGATTCTTGTCAGTGGGGAATAGCTGAACAAGTTGTGGTATATGATTATGATGGAATACTATTGTATTATAAGAAAAGATAAGCAAGATGGTTTCAGAAAAACCTGGTAAAACTTACATGAACTGACGCATAGTGAAGTGACCAGAACCAGGAGATGATTGTACACAGTTAACAGCAATATTGTTAAGATAATCAACTGTGAAAGATTTAACTGCTCTGATCAATACAATGATCCAAGATAATTCCAAGGTATTTATGATGAAAAATTGTTTTCCACCTCCAGTGAGAGAACTAATGAAATGAGTGCAAATAGAAGTATAATTTTCTCACTTTATTTTTCTTGCTTTTTTTTTCACAATATGGCTAATATGAAAATGTTTTGCATGATTTCACATATATAATTGATATACTGCTTGCCTTTTCAGTGGGTGGGGGAGGGCCTGGAGGGACAGAGTGAATTTGAAACTCAAACAATTTTTTCAATGTTAAAGAAATAAATAATGGTTGTTTTTCTTTTTAAACAAAGAAACAGGAAAGTTTGGAAAAAGGACAAGTTTTATTGGAAGAAAGGAGTGGAATGGGGAAATTATTCTGAACGTGTTGAGTTCTAGTTACCGGTCTCTAGGAAGACAGTTGGAAATGTTAGGCCAGAAGCTTAGGGCAGAGACTGGACTTAAATATATAGAAGCATCTGCTTATAGGTGGTACTTGAAGCCATGAAATCACCAAAGGACTATAAAGAGGAAAAAGTGGTTGGGACATTTAAACTTAGGGTGGCAAATAAAAATGAACCAGGACAAGAAGCTGAAAAGTGACTGTCCTACAGGTCAAAGAATGAGAAGAACAAGAAGAAGCCAAGAGAGGAGAGGATATCAAGGCAGAGATAATGAAGTACCATTATATATTATAGAAGTACCACTATATATGATAGAAAAATCTAGAAGTACTGAGAAAAGGATAATAGGAAAGAAAGGTCAGGTTGCAGTGAAAGTAGGAGAGAGGAATTATTTTGATGCTCAAAGGAAATTTACTCTAATGAAAGGGGCTTAAATTCTAAATTTCCTTTTTGTTCAAGGAGCTGCTTCTAAATATAACGAAAGGGCTAATCTTTCTTAACAATTAGCTCTCTGCTTACTGAATAGTGTAAAATCAGAGAGGTAGTCTCAAAGACATGTCAAATTTGTTTTTTTAAGAGTTAAATCCACAGAGAATCCTAAGACCCTTCTAAGAAGGTTTCAACGATAGTGATTTTTACCCTTATTTAGGGGACATCTTTTTTCTCCACAAGACACATTTTTAATTTTAAAATGAAAGTTAAAGGGAAAACAGATTTTACTTACTAGAAAGCTTTACCACAAATTTAGCTCTTACACTTTTGCTACATAGCTAAGGAAATTTGCATGTACCATACTGATCTTACTACAACCTAACTCCAAAATAAGAGCCACAAATTCTAAAATGAAATTTCTTTTAAAATAAAAAATTGCATAGATATAGAATGAAAAATAACTATGCAAAGTTACTATATACATATACATTGACTGAACAGTTTTAACTTTCTGTTCAATTCAAATATATTTTATTCATCACTGATCTTTTTTATCTTCATCATTTTTAACTATCCTTTCTAATTGTCCTCTGGTGCTGTCTTTATTATCATCCATTGGTTCTAAGATCCTAATCACAAGACACATATGTGTTTTGTGGTATATCAACACAGTACATGTTTTTGTTGCTGTTAAGTCTGATTCTTCATGACCTGATTTGGGGTTTTCTTGGCAAAGACAATGGAGTGGTTTGACATTTCCTTCCCAGCTCATTTTACAGATGAGAAAACTGAGGCAAACAGGGTTAAATGACTTGCCCAGGGTCACACAGCTAGTAAGTGTCTGAGGTCAGATTTGAAATCAGGAAGTCAGGAAGATTCCAGATTCTGTGCTCTATCTACTGTACCACCTAGCTACCCTGTATATTACACATATCCATAGTATCTACCTATACCATAAATGTTTTTAATAAATAAATTCATAAATAACCTTAAAAAATCTAGAAAAACAAATATTAAAGCCACTATCAGTATGTCATTATAGTTTGACTTAATTTTGTATATGTGTGTATATAATCTTTATTTTCCTTAAAGTCAGTCTCAGGGGAACAACTTTCACTCTTCTCTAATCTCCCTTGCTTTGTTCTATTGCCTTTCTTCTCCCATTTATTCCCTTCTTTCTCTCCTATCTTCCCTCAAGATCCCTTATGTTGACTTTTTCCTTCAAAAATGTACAAGTCTCCTTTATCTTTATAAAATCATGCCAACTACCGCATTATTTTTCTACTTCCTTGACCTACCAAACTTCTGTAAGAAGATTTTTACCACTCCTTATGTTTCTATGTAGTGATCATCCATTCTCTCTTTCAGTGATGGGCTTCCAATCTATTATTCATGGTAACCAAAAAGCATTTTTGAGCCAAATCTAAGACCTCATTTCTCTCCTTTCTTGTCTGTGCCACATTCGGGACCATTGATGATGACTCTTTCCCCTTAAAATCTCTCTAACTTTGGTGCTATACTCTTCTATCTTAGGTCTTCTTCCTCTCTCTTTCTCTTCTTTGTTACCTTTAATGACTGCTCTTCTCCTTGCCTCCTAAAGACAGTATGACTGTATTCTAAGTTCTTTGCTCTCCAATCTCTACAATCATTATCTCAGACAACTCATCTTGAAGTGGGATGAGTTCCTTCTGTGGCACTCTCAACTGTTTCACATTCCTGCTCAGTGCACTACAAATCATAGTGATGTAGTTAGTTATAACTCAATAGCACTGAATGCCTTGCCACTTCTTAATTACTAGCTGTCATGATGACTTTACCTGTCATGATGAAACAAATAAAAGTGGTCTCTGAATGACACACTTTCAATGCACAGTGAAGTGTGAATTATTTTGTTATCAAAATAGACAGCAAAAAAGAATACAATATACATCAACATTACCAGACTAAGCACTTATCATAATATTCACAACTCACAGGAAAGCAATGGTCAGAAAAATTAGAAAATTTAAAAAAGAATATCACAGTATAATTTCTTGACCCCCCCCTCAAAATTAAGCTGTAACCAAATTAAGTTTCCACATGGCTTCTTTGTTAGCTAAGCAAGGCTGGTTCAATTCCAACAAATGAAAAAAAAATGTGTACAAAGAAAATAAATTTAAGTCTATTAGTCTTTCATGTGAGAAAATTGGGACACTAATGCATTGCTGGTGGAGTTGTGAACTGATCCAACCATTCTGGAGAGCAATCTGGAACTATGCCCAAAGGACTATAAAACTGTGCACACCGTTTGACCCAGCAATACCACTTCTAGGTCAGAATCCCAAAAAGATCACAAAAAAGGGAAAACGACCCATATGTACAAAAATTTGTATAGCAGCTCTTTTTGTGGTGGCAAAGAAATGGAAATTGAGGGAATGCCTATCAATTGGGGAATGGCTGAATATGATACATGAATATAATGGGATACTATTGTGCTATAAAAAAATGATGAGCAGGCAGATTTCAGGAAAACCTGGAAAGACTTACAGGAATTGATGCTGAGTGAAGTGAGCAGAACCAAGAGAACACTGTAGACATTAACAGCAACATTCTATAATAATCAACTATGACTGCCTTAGCTGAGGCTCTTCTCAGAAATACAACGATCTAAGACAATTCCAAAAGACTCATGATAGAAAATGCTATCGACATCCAGAGAAAGAACTATGAAGTCTGAATGCTGATCCAAGCATACTATTTTCACTTTTTTGTTCGTTTGTTTTTTTGTGACTTTTTCCTTTTATTCTGTTCTTTCTTTCACAGCAGGACTAATGTTGAAATGTATTTATATATTTGCACATGTATAACCTATATCAGATTGCTTGCTGTCTTGGGCAGGGAAAATGAGAGAGAAGGAGCAAGAAAAAATCTGAAACTTAAAATCTTATAAAAAATGAATGTTGAAAACTATCTTTACATGTAATTGGAAAAAATAAAATACTATTTACCAAAAAAAAAAAAAAAGACTAGTCTTTCGATTCAATTAAAACCATATGCTCATGGATTATCTGAGTATTTGGCAGTACCTATCTACATGAAAAAATATTTTCAAAGAAGAAAACACCTAAAATCTTTGAACCTCAATTAAAGTAAAATATCCCTCAAAAAAGAATTCCATTCTTCTCATTAGTCTAGATCTGTATTGCACAAAAAAATACATATATATAACTGTTGTTACATTTTGCTATAATTTCATCAATAAAATTTATAGAAATTTGTATTTACATAACATTCTCAATTTTGCCTCCTGGCCCACAAAGACTAAAATACTTACTATCTGACCTTTTACAGAAAAAGTCTGCTTACCCCTGATGTAAAGAGTAATTAAATGAATTTCTCAGGGTCACTCAGTCAGTAACTAGGAGAGGTGGAACTTAAACCAAGCTCTTCCAGACACCAAGCCCAGCTCCCTAGCCACAACTGCTACCCTGGCTCCTCATAAGAAGTAAAGGGATATAATAACAACCCATCATCAAAAAAATGTACTTACCACCTCAACAGAAATGGGAGGTTTGGGGGTGTGGGGATAAAAAAGTGTGAGAAACAGATTACAAGCTTGGCACAGGGGAGGGACACAGTAAAGGCCCTTTATCTGGAAATCTGCTTGGAGTCTTTGCTCTGCCAAAAGTTAACTAAGTTTACTGACCTGCCTTAATGATCATTTATTTCATCTTTCAAAAGGAGGAAGAAGCAACAAAGGAGAATCCTATTTTGGTTCTGGTTCTCATTAATGGAGAAGAACTGGTAAATGAAGTAGAAACTTTGGGGAAATGAGCTCTATTTGCTAGTTTGAGATAGACAAGGAGAAGAAAGCCTGGCAAACTTTGATGGGCACCATAATTATTTTTTAAATAATTTTTGTGGACCATAAAACTGTGCATACCCTTTAATCCAGCAATATTACTACTACTATGAAGGAAAAGAAAGAAATGCACCTATTTGTACAAAAATATTTATAACAGTTCTTTTTGTGGCAGCAAAGAATTGGAGACTGGGAAGATCCATTAACGGGGTAATGGCTGAACAAGTTGTAGTACATTACTGTGATAAATACTATTGTGCTATAAGAAATGATAGAGAGGATAGTTTCAGAAAAATCTGGGAAAACTTATATGAACTCATGCAAAGTGAAGTGAACAGAACCGAGACAACACTGTACACAGTAACAGCAATATTGTAATGATGATCAAGTGGTGAAAAACTTAAGTTATTCTGACCAATAAAATTAATCCAAGAAAATTCCTGAGGACTCATGATGAAAAATGCTATCCATCTCCATAAAGAGAACTGATAAACTCTGAGTGCAGATTGAAACTCTGAGTGCAGATTGAAGTATGTTGCTTTTCACTTTCTTTACTTTTCTTGCTTTTTGTGTGTGACACAGTTAAGATGGAAACGTTTTGTATGACTTCACATGTATCACATTGCTTGCCTTCTCAATGGAGAGAGATTGAACAAAAGGAGAAAATTTGGAACTCAAAAATTTTTTTAAATGGACATTAAAAAATAAAACAAAAAAGCAACAGCAATAAAAAATAAACAAATTTTGTTGACTGTACAATTACAAAATTTTGTAATTTTTGTCAGTTCTTTCTGGATACTAAATTGGATACCCATCCTTCAATGTGAATTCTTCCTTGTAGCAAAGTTAAACAAAAATCTCCAATACAGTGACTTCATGTGACACTATATACAACATTGTACTAAACTATGTCCTCTGTCTCTCTGATGACGAGGGGTATATTTCATTATCTATTCTCCAGGACTATTGCTGATGAACCCTAGATCTTGGGAGAACAGATTTCAAAGTAGGACCATCATGATCTAAAATTCTTCAAGGGAAATTAGTCCAAGGCAGACAGGTAATTCTCAGGAATCAAAGTCCAAAAACAGCAAGGAAAATAATGCAAAATTATCTGAACAAAACCAAAGTCGTCTGAGAAAACAAATAAAAAAAATAGATGCACTGAACTAAGCAACCAATCAGGTAACAGGAAATATCAGAGAACAGCACGGTTCTATGAAAGCAGTGTTGGGTGAGGTAAAGGTCAGAATAAGCTGAGGAGCGTTTCAAAAAAAAAAAAAAAAAAAGCAATAAGGGGCAGCTAGGTGGCGCAGTGGATAGAACACCAGCCCTGAAGTCGGGAGGACCTAAGTTCAAATGTGACCTCAGACCAAACACTCAACATGTACTAGCTGTGTGACCCTGGACAAGTCACCTAACCCCAACTGCCTAAAACAAACAAACAAAAACAAAAGCAAGAAAATGGGCTTTAAAAAAGCAAACAACCTGTATTGCAAAAAAAAGGAGAGAATGGAACCATTGCATGTGGTGGATGGGAAGAGAATTAAATGAAAAGCAAGAAGACACAGCTGCTCAATCCTTTTTCTTTTTCTGGCTTTTCTGTCAAAAACAAAAGGACAAAACAAATACAACTAAGAGGATATTTATACCCAATATAAAGGAGATAGTAAGAGGCACCAGATCTAGAGGAACTATATCCCTATGTACTAAAAGAACTGGCAGATGTGACTGCAAATCTACAGTTAGTGAACTCTCCAGTGAACAGCTGTAGAGAATGAGAGCAGTAACAGACTGGAGAAAGGCAAATGCACCAAAACAGGAAGAAACTAGAGTTGACAAATGATAGGCCATGAGCCTGACTTCAACATAGTTTCAGCAAAAACAGGTCATGTTTTTCTTTTTAACAAGGGAGAGATCAATGACAGCAGTAGGAGTGGAGGGTAAACAGCCAAAATATCTGTTATATAAAAAGAAGAGGCATTAATAAAACTTTTTTTAAGTGAACATATTGTGATAGGGCTAATCTTCGTTCTCTTTTTTGAGGAAATACTAACCGTTAGTGCTGTTTAGTTTACCTAGATTTTTGCAAAATATTTGAGAAAGATACTCTTGTTATCCTTGTGAATAAGACAAAGAGATGTAGTCTAGACAATGATAAAATTAGGCAGATTCAGGACTGGTTGAATGGTCAGACCCAAAGACTAGTCACTGATGATCTGACTTGTAAAGAAGCCTCTAGTGTAATACTCTAGTGTTTGATCCTATGCTGGTTAATATTTTAATCAATGATTTTAATAAAGGTGTAGATGGCATGCTTATTAAATGGGTAGATAAAACAAAGGTAGGAGGAACAGCTAATGTACTGGATTATGGAGTTAAGATCCACAAAGTTCTCAACATACACTGGGTATGATCTAATAAAAATAAGATGTAATAGTGATAAATGAAAAGCCTTATAACTAGGTTCAAAAATTCAAGTCCATAAATACAAGGGAGAAAAGTGGAGAGATCTGGGGGTTTAGAAGTATTCTATTTTTTAAGATGTGTCAGTGAGGTAAGGCAGCTAAGAAGCTCATTCAATCTCAGGTTACATTAAAAGAGAATATCCAGAACCAAAGACGGGAAGGTCCCCCAATACTCTGCCCTAATCAGGCCATATATGGAAGGAATACTGTGTTCAATTCTGGACACTACATTTTAGGAATGACATTCATAAGCTTTTAACAATTAACAGAAAACAACCAGGATAGTAAAATACCTCAAGGTCATGGAATATGAGAATCAGTGGGAGAAAGTGGAGAAGATTTAGGAAATAAAATGACAAATTCCTTCCAGAGTCTTCAGGATTAGGTAATGGGGATTAGACTCTAGCAGGAAGAACTAGGAATAATAGAAAGAAGTTACTAAAAAGAAAACATTAAGAAAAAATTCCTAGCATACACTGAATTGGAATGGTCTGCTTTCATCAGCAGTGGATTTCCCATCAATAGAGGTCTTTGAACAAGACTAGAAAACACTTGTCAGTTAGCTGGTGTCTTGACTCTATATTCATTAAATTATTAACTTGTCTCCCCCAATCAGTGTGAGCTCCTTGACAGGAGGGGCTGTTTTTCACTTTCTATTATATCCACATAACTTAGCAGAGGGCTAGGTGCAACGTAAGCATTTGTTTGTCTAAAACTGAATTCATAATGCTGACTACCAACTTCTCTGTTTTTGCTAATGACACTTGCACTAAACCCCAGGCTCAAGATCTTGGAATCATCATGTATTTTTCATTCTCCTTTTCCCTTCAAAAGAAACTGCAGAAAGTCTGGTAAAAGCACTTAGAGGAAAAAGAATTGCTAGAGACAAACATAGTGTTAGGAGAATAAAATTTTCAGAAAAATGTCTATATTTAATAGTTTAATTAAGATTTTTGCCAAGTATTAGCTAGTATAGAGAAAGCCATTACGAAGATAGCATAAATACTCAAGCTATCATATTCTACTCGTCCTGGGTACTTAATAGAAACATTGTACCTTGCCAAAAAGGATTTCCCAGATCCTGGAAGCCCTCTGAGTAGTACAAGCGTTTGGCCTACATAAGGAGTTTTTCTTCGAACAGTATGAGAAGCAGGAGGCTCTTGTACTTGGTAAGGATTTCCATCTTGATTTCTCCATGCCACTGGCATTGGCAGCGAAGCATTTCTATCCCAGGTGCCAAAAAGAACTGGGGGTGGCAGAGAAGCACAGACTCTCCCAGGTTCACAGTAGTCAAAAACCGATATCACTGGCTGAGGACTGGCTGCAACTGGAGCAATGAAGCTGCGGATGCCTTGGAAAGGCTCAAAGGCAGAAGCCATTGGATTCCAGGAAGGTTGTGGTAGCACTGGTGGGGGTGGCAATGGTGGCATTCCAGGGCAAAAGCTGAAGTCACTTCCCTGTGGTGGTAGTTCTGCATGATTCTGTGGCTTGAAACCAAATCCTTTGGATTGTGTAAACAAATCAGGCACAGAAACACCATTCTGATCCCCACATGTGCCCACTCCATCTTCTGTCTGGTCTGAAATCTGTACAAGAGGATTAATAGCAGTTCTTAATTCATTCGCACCCAAATGTACACAGGCTTGAGAAGGCTGGCATCCGAATTTCTGAGCATCTGAAAGTGCATTCTGAGTCTGACGGGGGTTAACATATACCACTAGAGAGTCATTAGGTTGAGAGAAAAAGCTATTAGGCTGGGCATCCATAGGACTGCTATTTGTTAAAGGCCATCCAGCATCCTTTTTACAATTTCTGGACTTGCTCAAATCTGAATGTAAAGTTAAATGTTCTGAACTTAACACAGAAGAATTTTCAAATGTTTCACTGTCCATTTCCGTTTTTTGCAAAGAAAAACTCCTTCCACTGTCACTAGGGCCACCAAAATTGTTTTCCAAAGGCAAAAGTGACTGTGTAGACACTTGGTCATTAGAAGCATAATTCAATTTCTCAAATGCATTTTGTATTAAGGAATCCAAGTCTTCAGTAAGTCGCATATCAGAGAACACATCTGCTGCTTGGGAACTGTCTTCATCTACATGAGGGCATTTTTCATTCATTTCATTTCCTTCAGCAAGATGCTGATTAACAAAAGCAAGCGGTGTTGCAACTGACTCCAATATTAAACTTTTAGAGGCTGACATTCCTTTGGCACCAGTGGACAGTTCTAAGAGACAATCCATAGCATTTTCAACTGTTCATAAAGAGAGAGATAAAAACATTATGATTAGGGCAAAAAATGCACATAAGATGACAGAATTAGAGCTGGGAGGAAACTTAGAGGCCACTGAGTCCAACCCCTTCATTTTACACATAAGGAAACTGATGCTAATAGAGGTTATCTGACTTGACAGTAAAAGTTTGTGACAATTGAACCGGTCCTCAGGACTCAAGTCCTGCATTCTATCTACTATACCATGTCTTTAATCATTATGGTGAGTTTTGCATTATCTTAGCATTAGATGGGTTTGCAAAGCAATATATATAAATTTGATCTTAACAACAGCCCCATAAGGTAGATAGATACTATAGGCCAAGGCTTCTTAAACTTTTTCTACTCCAGACCCCTGAGGGCATGCACAGTGCAAAGTGCACATGGCTTTCTGTTCAGAACCGAGGCTGCAGTGAAGTTGCCCTATGCAACACAGGCAAGCACTGCCAGAAACGTCTTGGATTCATTACGTGTTTGATTTTTAATTAATTTTTGGTCATTGCACGTTCAGAAACCTTTTACCATTGCCATATTTTTCACGACTCTATATTTAAGAAGTGCTGCATAGGCTTTATTATCCTCATTTTACAGATGAAAAAGGTTAAATGATTTGCTCAAGGTCAAACACCTAATAAATTCTACTTATATGATCCTCCTGATTCCAAATCCATTGTTCTTTCCATAAGATAGTACTTCATTAATATTTTATGATTATTTCAATGCCCCTTATAACTTTAAGAAACTGACTTTAAAGTTTTTTAAAGTATTTAAGGTTATCTAAAAAGTTTATTCTAAAGTATTTTATGCATTCCTCCAGAAAAAAAAAAAATTTGTACTATTAATTTACAACTCTACAAAGCTAAAATTTCCAACTAATCCAGACTGAATTATCATCATAAAGTTCAAATTAGTGAAGCATAACTATTATAACTTCTAGAAAAAAAATTACCACTTCTACCTTATTCCTTCAGTAGTATCTCCTCCATTTTAAAGCCAAACTCCTAGACTCACTGCTTCCCCTTCTTTTCCTCTCACATCTCATTCCCCTCCTGGGTTCTGACTCAGCTGCCTTCTCACATTGGAATATCCCCTCAAGTATGTCAGCCTCTCTCTCATTAGTTCCTTCAGAGAACTCCATTTTGTAGAGGTGCCTGCTCCCCAGGTAACCCTGCTTCAATCCCATCCTGATTATGCTTCTCACTCCAGATTTTACCATCATATTCCCTCCCCACCCCCCACCACAAGCTCCTACAAAGGGTACCTTCTCTCCTGCCCCTCTCTAACTTTCACCACTTTTCAGTTCCCTATTATATGTTGTCTTCTCCTATTGGAAGGTAAGTTCCTTGAGGGCAGGGACAGTGCCTAGCATATAGTAAGAGCTTAACAGATGCTTGTTGCCTTGCTGAAATCTTTGCAATCTGGCTTTCAACTGAATTGAAATTCATCATCATTCATCATTCAATTGAAATAGCCTTCTTCAAAGTTACCAATCATCACTAAACTGCCAAATCTGATGGTCTTTTCTCAGTCCTCACCCCTTCTTGACCTATCTATAGAATCTGACACTGATGACTACCTCTCTGCCTGAATAGTCACTCCACTCTGTGTTTTTTGTGACACTTCTCTCTTGGTTTTCCTCCTACCTACATGACCACTCCTTCTAAGTCTCTTCTGCTGATCATCATGTATTACATACCCCCGCACTAAGGACATATCACCCAAGGTTCTGTCCTAGGCCCTCTTTTATTCTCTCTCCATGCTCTCTCACTTGATGACCCCATCAGCACCCACGGATTTAACTAAGATCTCTAAACAGATGACTCCAAGATACATAGATCCAGTTCTGGACTCTCCCCTAAGCTGTAGTCCTGTATCTCCAAATACATACTGGATGTAGGCATCTCAAACTCAACATGTCCAATCCTTTCCTCTGTAAATCCATTCCCGTTCCAAAATTCCGTATTTCGATCAGATACCACCAGAAATTTTCCAGTCACCAGGTTCACAATCTACCCATTATGTTGGATCTTCATTAACCCAAACCCCATGGAGCTATCAGTTAATGAATCTTGTCTCCACAATGTCTCCCCTTCTTTCTACTCACACAGCCAGCACCCTTGTTCAGGCCCTTATTGTCGCTCATCTGAACTATTGAAACAGCTTCCTAACTGGGCACTTCCGTCCACTCCATCCACCACACAGCTGCCAAAACGATTTTCCTGAAGTTCAGATCTGAACATGTCACTGTCCTACTCAATAAACTCCAACAGCTCCTCAATGACTCTCAGTTGGGATATAAATTCCTCTGCTCAGTTTTTAAAACTGTTACAGTCTTGGTTCTAACCTACCTTTTCCAGACTCCATGGACCAGCTAAATTGGTCTTGCTGCTCCTCACATGACACTCCATATCTCTCCATCTTCACCCTTTTGCACTGTCCGTCCCCTAAGCCTGTAATGCATTCCCACATGTTCTCTATCTCTTAAAATCCTGTGTCCTCGAAAGCCCTGCTCAAATGTCTCCTCCTACATGAAATCTTCCCTAATTCTCTACTTGCAAGTGCTGGTGCCCTCTCCCCCTCAAATCTACCTTACACCTGTCTTGTGTATATTTTACATGTGTTTATTTACATACATATCTCCCACTTTTAGAGAGTAGGAATTGTTTCATATCTTTGAATCCATAACACATAACACAGTGCTCTGCACAGAGCAGGCACTTAATAAATGCTAGCTGATTGTGTGCTTTGCCAGGTTGAATTATATTTAACTATATGTTCTTGTACTGATAAATGTGTTATGAAGTGCCCATTCATTTCAAATACAGAATACCCTCCTCATACAACTACTTAATTTATGGAATTTTGTGTTAATGTGACTTTTAAATTAGGAAATAACATATGTCTACATGTAAATGTTTCCTTGAATTGAGCAAGTTAAATGAACACTTACAGAATTCTGGATGCTAATAACTCTTTTCTCCTTAACTCTCTCTTTCTAGTTATCATGCTGGGAAGCAAAAATTACACTTTGTACTTTGCAATACTTACCACAGAACAAAAATGTGGTCATCCATCATTTAAAAATTAGCTCAGGAGGCAGCTAGGTGGCACAGTGGATAGAGCTCCAGCCTTGGAATCAGGAGGACCTGAATTCAAATCTGGCCTCAGATACTTGACACCTACTAGCTGTGTGACTCTGGGCAAGTCACTTAACCCTGATTGCCTCACCAAAAAGCCAAATAAACAAAACAAACAAAAATTAGCTTCTCAAACTTCCCAAATACTTGTTTTGTAGAGAACGTTTCCAATAGCAATTTCTCAGACCAAATCTAATTTCCTTATGAAAATAATTCTAACATACAGAACCTTTAAGAGTGCTGTCAATAGATAATTCTTTTCTATACTCACTACTTGTTGTATTAGAGCAGGATAAGAATGAAATGCACAAAGAGCTATAAAAATGTGCATACCTGTTGACCCAGAAATACCATTTCTAGGTCTGTATCCCAAAGAGATCATAAAAACAGGAAAAGGACCCACATGTACAAAAATATTTACAGCAGCTCTTTTTGTGGTGGCAAAGAATTGAAAATTGAGGAGATGCCCATCAATTGTGGAATGGCTGAACAAGCTGTGGTCTATTAATGTAATCAAATACTACTGTGCTATAAAAAATGATGAGCAAAAACACCCTGAAAGACTTACAAGAACTGATGCTGAGTGAAATGAGCAGAACCAGGAGAACATGGTACATAGTAACAGCCACATTGTGGGATGACTAACTTTGATAGACTTGGCTCCTCTCAGCAATGCAAGACAAGAATCTAAGACAACTCTAAAGACTCAGGATGGAAATTGCCACCACACCCAGAAAAAGAACTATGGAGCCTGAATGCAGATCAAAGCATACCATTTGCTGTACTTTTCCTTTGTTGTTTTGTTTTATTGCTTCATTCTCGTGGTTCCTCCCCTTAGTTCTAATTGTTCTTTAGATCATGACTAATGGGAAAATATGCTTAATCTGAATGTATATGTAGAGCCTATATCAGATTCTACCCCATCTTGGGGGGGGAGGGGAAAGAAGTAGGAAGGGGAGAAAATTTAAAACTCAAAAGCTTATAGGGGCAGCTAGGTGGGGCAGTGGATAGAGCACCAGCCCTGGAGTTGGGAGGACCTGAGTTCAAACTGGGCCTCAGACACTTGACACTTACTAGCTGTGTGACCCAGGTCAATCACTTAACCCCACTGCCTAGCAAAAAAAAAAAAAAAAAAAAAAACACTTAAAAAACTTATGGAAGTGAATGTTGAAAACTAAAAATAAATAAGTTATTAAAAAAGAATAAAATAGGGCCAGGTAGGTGGTGCAGTGGATAGGGGCAGATAGGTGGTGCAGTGGATAGGGGCAGCTAGGTGAGGCAGTGGATAGAGCACTGGCCCTGGATTCAGGAGGACATGAGTTCAAATTCGGCTTCAGTCACATAACACTTACTAGCTGTGTGACCTTGGGCAAGTCACTTAACCCCATTGTCTAACCAAAAAAAAACCAAAAACCAAAAACAAAAAGAATAAAATGCAAATAATTCAAAATTGTTCATTTCTCTCACCTTTGAAATCACATTCTGAAAGCATCAAATAAACTACATCAGGATCCAGGTCAGAAAACATCTCTGACAAGCTGTTTAAGAGTTTCTCTTTGTCGACACTTGGCTGAGATGGTACTGTAGGAAGAGTTGTCGGCTCCTCACGATGAGCAATATTGGATGCAACATCCTCTGTATTCAGAGACTTCCTAGCAGGACTTCCACCAAGATTTTTCCTTTTCCTTGGCATTCTGCTTTCTAAAAATCAGTTCCTTTATTATTCAAGTTGAATGATATTTAAGTCATATCTCAAGAGGAAACAGGGACAAATAACTTGCATAATCCAGTAGTAACGGGGCCTAAGGCATAATTAAAAAAAAAAAAAAAGAAAGGTAGAATTACTCAGACTGGATGACTATAACTTTATTGCTTAAATCCCAAGCACTTTGAGGTTTTTTCATTTAACTTTTACATTGTTAAGAAACAACTGGGATGCCTTTTAAAGCAGGAACCAAAGTATATTCTCCTATAGACAAATGTTCAAAAACATCAACCAGCATTTTTTAAAAAGAAAGTGAACTATCAGTATGAAAGAAAGCTCTAAATCACTAACAGAGAAATGCAAATTTCTAGGAGGCTTCACAAGATGACAAAAGACAAAAATGGTAACTATTGGAGGGGCAGTGGAAAGATAGATAAAACAAATGTACTGTTGGTGAAAATGGTGCCAACCCTAAGAAAATCATTAAGCAGTTTGTATATTCTATGATTCAGTGATACCACTATAACAGACATATCTCAAGAGGAAAAATCCCATATATATAAAAGCCTTTATCTAAGTACTTTTTGTTACAGCAAAGAATTGGAAGGAAAGGGGGTTTCCAATGATTATGGAAAGAATTAACAAACTCGGTATATGAAGACAATGGAATATTAGTGGTGTGTTACATGAAATGAAAAATATGAAGATTTTTTTTGAGGAACTTGAATTAAAATGACACAGAGGAAAACCCGAAAAACCAGGAGAACAATTTACATAACGACTACAATAATGTAAAGGAAAACAATACTGAAAGATGTCAGAACTCGGATGAATACAGTAATCAGTAGCAGTGGACTGAAGGTAAATAAAGCATGCCTCTTTTCTCATGACAGAGAGGTGGTACTGTGTACATGTGGAATGAGGTACACATTTTCAGACATGGTCAAAGAGTTGCTTTATATTTTTCCTAACCTGTACCTTTGTTACAATTGAAGGTTTTATGAAAGGTTCAAGGAGTGATAGCGGTTTGTTTTTTTTTTAAAGAGAGTACCAACAAAGAAAAATTTCTAAAGAGTCAAGGCTCACCAAGATTTTTTTTTCTCCCCCAAAATGATTATTTCCACCCCTCTGGGCTGTCCTCATTTAAAATTTCCACTAAGAAAAAAATTAAGTTTTAGCACACAGACTGAAGTAGCAATAACTGTATGTGCTAGCCACATAGGTTTTCTTAAGTTGTCCTAAAAAGTTTTCAAGGAGCTCAACTGAAAAGAATATAATGAGGAACAGCTAGGGGACCCAGTGGATAGAGCACCAGCCCTGGAGTCAGGAGGACCCGAGTTCAAATTTGGTTTCAGACCAGACACTTGAAACTTACTAGCTGTGTCACTTAACCCCAACTGCCTCGCTAAAAACAAAACAAAACAAAACAAAAAAAAACCAAACAAAAAAAAAAACAAGAATATGATGAAAAAGCAAGTAAAACTAGCATAATGCTAAAAATTTACACCCTAAATCTTAAGCAGTAGCTTCCTTGCAGAATGAGATATATATTATAAGTATTGGCCAATGCATCTTTAGCTTAACTGAACTTTTTTGTTACATGGAAAGATTCTTTAAATGGAAGTGACAGTGATGCTTCAAAAAAAAAATTTTTTTTAAAGCAGCTTCCTTTATTTATTTATATAATTATATATAATCATAACCTGATTTCAATTGAGGTAAAAATAGGCTGGAAAAAAAAAGTAATAATAATTCTAAAAACCGACTTTTCTTTTTTCAGACAAACTTTCATCTCTGCCCAAACTTTTCTAAACTAACTTATCCAGAAGCAATTATCCTAGTAATCTGAAGTACATATGTATATATGACTGAGTCCTCTAAAATAACAACCTTATAATTAAGCATTATTTTAATTAATACATTACAATGTTTTCTTTAGTACAAGCTCATTCTTTATGGTTATATAAAGAGCAATTTGGGGGAAGTCATTTATGTCTTATATGTAAAAATGCAAAAAATAATTCCTCCCTAATTCATGGCACGATAGTAAAGCAGATAAGGTTTTCGGCAACCTAAATGAAAAGATCAAGATTATATAGTTCAACAGCACAATCTAATCAAAATTGCCTTGAGCTATACGGAGATCAGCTGCAGCTTCCAACTCAGCTATTAGCCTCTCTGACCAAAGCAAATCACTTGACATCTCTTGCCTCAGTTTCTTCATCTGTTAAATAAAGGTAATGTCCTACCTACCTCACAGGTTAGGTGAAATGACAAAACCAGTATTTCAAAAAAGTAAAAACATTACATAATGCAAGATAGTTTTAATTTCCTAAGACTGTGCCTCAGTTATTAAAATATGCAAGTCAAAAAAAATACCTCTTCCGTGATTCTCTAGTATCTTTGGAGAAGCAAAGTCTGAATACCAACTTTCCCAGGTAGTCTTTCAGAGGAAGGCAAAAAATCCACACTTCATTTACTGTTTCGTTTCAGGTATGGATTGTGTGTCATTAAAATAGCTGCCTAGAAAGTACACCAAATAATGTTCACCACAAACTCACAAATTCTGTCACAAATAACTGTCAATAACTGAGTTTTCACTTGCTATGAACGTTTACTGTCCTCTTCCAACTACCTGCAACTCGATATTCGACATCAGAATTTGCAGTAATTTTTAAAACCAAAATTATGCACAGATTCAGAACTAGAAGGAACTTTCAAGGCTATCTAATCCTAAGTCAGGAGTTTTCCGGTAAATATTTAAATATAATCTGCATTATTAACATTTTCTCCATTACCTTAAGTCCAGACCATCAACAAAACAATAAAACAATCCCTGATTCGTAGTTGCTGGCTAATGTTATAGTCTACCTAACACAAGGGTATTTAAGTGGGAGAACCACACTTCATACCCAAGTCCTTTATTTAATTTTCTGCAATCTTTCCTCTATGTCATTTCAAATTAGAAAGTATCCTGGGTACAAAAGTATGCTTAGGAAGGCTTTAGTTGCAACTATATTCTGGCTTTTCCCGGCACTTATCTCCCCAAAAGTATCACAACAGAGAGAGGACAGAACAGGTCATACATACTCTTTCTTTCAACTACTGCTGACCGAAGAAGAAACCTTGTTTTTTTTTAAAAAATCAGTTATTATAACTAACAAATATGATGCCAATTTAATCCTTACAGTCTACCTACTTTCCTACTACTCCCCAAGATACGTGGAAGTAACTTCTTTAAAAATATATTGTTTTGTTTTCAATAAGAACTTTATGCTGGTGCTCTCTGTTCTGTGCTAATTGTTTATTCACACATAGTCTTCAAGGTTTATTAAACTGAAGGGTTCCGTTTCAAGAAAATGATTTGCGACAGTTTGCTTTTCTACATTTTCTTTAGTAAGGAAAATACAATCACACTTCTGCTGAA
Organism: Vombatus ursinus; assembly: GCF_900497805.2. Classification (NCBI taxonomy): domain Eukaryota; kingdom Metazoa; phylum Chordata; class Mammalia; order Diprotodontia; family Vombatidae; genus Vombatus; species Vombatus ursinus. The sequence continues at coordinate 49,091,394 of NW_020954596.1, read as the reverse complement.
TAGGGAACTTGTTCTTTCGATTGATTAAAGGTGACTAGGGCCTCCAGAAATCTTTATTTAAGATTACCAAACATCTAGATCATCCTTAAATCGGATTTAAAAAAAAAAAAAGATTCTGTAGGCTTCTTGTGTTGGCTTATTATATCAAAGAACCGTGGAAGAAGCATTGGCTTTGGAATCAGAGAAAATTAAGAGGCTTAGGTTGAGTTAGATCCTCTCTCCATTTCCTTTTCTTTCTAATATCCCATCAACTACTAATAATACTCAAAAATCTAAGATCTGTAATAGGAGGTAACAGATCATCAGAGATCAGATTTTTCCGGTACAAAAGGCGACAGTTGCAAAAGCACCTTTGGAGTCAGCACATTACCATCTCAATCTAAAAATACACAATCCACAATTCTGATTGAATGACAAGGCCCCTAGAAGATATAATTACTTACATTGGCTGGTTTCCCCCAAGAATCCTTGGTGACCCCTCCACCTCCACACACCTATTTGCCTTCTTAACTGGCTACTTCCCATCTTTCTCCACTGAAGCACATGCACAGGTGTCGTAACAAAGATGTAGAGAATGTGAAAGCCTCTCCCACGGTGCCCATTCATTTCAGTTGAGGCTCCCAGGACAACCTGCTCAAAGGGGTGTTTAAACTCAATCTAGCTTACTACTCTTCATTATGTGAGCTAGCCTTGGCTTTCCCTTCTGCCTGGCTTTGAGTTTTATTCCTGGCAGACCTTCTTCTGTACCTCTTCACATTCAAAGGCCAGCTCAAATCTCACCTTTCCCCTTCGAGGACCACTTCAGCTGTAAATGATTTCTCTTTTTGCCTCAAACACATATAGTACCTATTACCTTTACTACTTATCTGAAACTTAATACCTTGTAATCTCTTCACGATTCTATTATATGTAACTTGTATAAACTCCTTGAGGATATAACACACCTTCTTCTTTATAATCTCAATAACACCTGGCACCAAATAGATATTCCACCAATATTTATTGATATCTTTAATATAAGGAAGACCAAATGAGAAAATGAGCAGTCAGTCAAGAGGGCCAAGACTAAACGATAGTTCTGATATTATATGAATGACTCCAGTAACAGGATCCATAATATTCAGTTCTCTTTCTGATAAGAAACCAGAATTACTATAATGTTTAAAAAATTTTAAAACAAAAAAGCCTAAAAATCTATACAGAGAACTGTAAGTAACAGAATACTTACCCTTTGTATATAACTGATATCACCCTGCTGAAACCAAGGTTGAGGCTTGAAATCACTACAGTTGATTGTTTTACGAAGCATAGTGTCAATTCTTGCTATGAAAAAACAGGAAACCAGGATTTCATGAACTTATATGACCACTGAACAAAACTATATAAAAACTCAAATACATATCCCCAAAGTTATAGAAATAAAATCTTTTTAAACCAAATCTCATTTTTAATTTGCTAAGCACAGCTTATTACTTAAAAAAATTACATGAATCCCTTCCAATCATCCCCAATTTATGTTAGGTTCTGATTTTATTGTATTATATTTTTTTAAAATAAGACAATAATGTCAAGGTTTCATATTGTTTATCCACACATACACATGCAAGGTCATCAATGTGAAATTGTTGTGGAAAAAAAAAAGGGAAAAAGACAAAAGGGAATAGGTAAAGAAGGTTGAGATAAACATCATGTTGCCCTGACACCTAGCACTTTTATCTAGGTACCCAGCATTTTGAACATATTACTCAAAATCACATAAATATGCAGTTTTAAAATTTTATTATTACGATACCTTGAAAAGAAGTTCTAGAAACAAAGACTATGATGAATACAGGAAAGCATGGGAAGACTTAAAGGAATGGATGCAAAGTGAAGTAAGCAGAACGAAAAAAAAATACACAAAATGACAACAATGTAAGCGCATATAACAAAACAATCAAAACTGAACGTGGCAAAATTATGACCGACCCCTAAAAAAGAGAAATAAGAAGATACCTTCACCCATTTCTTTGCAGAGTGGGAGACCACCTGTATTATAACAGACTTTTTCCAATATGATGGTTGTTTTTTTCTAAATATATATATTTTTTCCCTATTTATTCTTGATTGTATTGTATGGGAAGAGGTGGGGGGTGAGGGAAGAGAGAAACGCAGCGAGAAGATAAAAATATTTATTTTAAAAATAAAAAAGTTCTAGCATACCAGACAGAGTAATGCCTATAAGGCTCTACTTATGGGCTTCTCAGGAGCAGAATGGCTTTGATCTCCACCCTCTGCATATACTGGGAGATACGGAGGAATGGATGAATGAATGAGTTGGGAAAAGAGTCACTGGCTATAAATACGGCCCAAGAAATACTGTGACCTAGGGGTAGCTAGGTGGCACAGTGCATAGAGCACTGGTCCTGGCGTTAGGAAGACTGGAGTTCAAATCCCATCTCAGATCAGACACTTGACACTTACTAGCTGTGTGACCCTGGGCAAGTCACTTAACGTCAATTGTCGGGGGGGGGGGGGGGTGAAGAAACACTGTGACCTGATGTCTTCAATTCCCTCTTTTATCACTTTTGAGAGGTTTCTTTGAGAGCCTTGTATTGACCTATGTCACCTAAATGCGAGTCTTTACATAAGGATGGAAACCAATGCCCTGCGGTGTCATAAAGACATCATCTGTTTGAGGATGTTTAAGTTTATTTGTCAAGCAACCAATATGCATTTACAAAGCACTTACTACTACGTGCTTGATACTATGTGCAGAGCTGAAGGTATAACAACAAAGACGAAATAGTCTTTGCCTTCAAGGAGCTCCTGTTGTGTTTAGGGGAAACAACACATACACATAAATACATACAACATACATTCAAAGTAAATACAAGGTAATTTCTAAGGGGAAACATAGGAGATCAGGAAAGGGCCTCCTATAGAGAAGAGCTTTTGAACTAATCAGTGAAGAAAACTAAGGATTCTAAATGGCAGGGGATGAAGAAGGGCATTCCAGGTAAAGGAGACAGCCAGTGCAAAATAAAAGAGACAGGAAATAGAATGTTTTATATGAGGAAAAGCAAGATAGCCATTTTCATCTGATAAAAAAATGAGTAAATGAGAGTAATGTATAATAAGTCTAGAAGGGTAGATTGGCACCAGATTGTGAAGGGCTTTAACTATCAAACTGTGGAAATAGTAGTTGATCCTAAAGGTAAAAGGAGAGAATTAGAGCTTACTCAGCAAGGAAGATGTGACATAATCTGATCTTTGCTTTAGTTATTAATATTTTGGCAGCTTGTGTAAAGGAAGGATTGGAGTAGATCGAGTCTGCAAGAAATCCAACTAGGAAGATGCTCCAGAAAAGAAGTGATACCCCTATGAACTAGTGTGGTAGCTGTGTAAGTAAAGATAAGGGGAAGGAAGCAAAATATAACATGGAGGTAGATTTGAAACTGATTGTCCTTCTTAAGGCATCTTTTTTTTTTGTTTTGTTTTGTTTGTTTGGGTTTTTTCTGGCTAGGCAATGGGGTTAAGTGACTTACCCAGGGTCACAAAGCTAGTAAGTGTTATGTGTCTGAGGCCGAATTTGAACTCGGGTCCTCCTGAATCCAGGGCGGGTGCTCTAGCCGCCCCAAGGCATCTTTTTTAAAAGTTCAAGAGAATAAATAAGAAGGCCAAAAAGAAGGCCCAACAGATAAGGGCAACTTTGGAAGCTACAAGTTGAACTTCTATACTGGAAAAGGCTCAATATATCTAAAACTTAGTTGGTGATATTGGAATGGAGCTCAAAAGAGACAACAGCTGACATAAAGATCTGGAACTCACCTGCATAAAGATAATTGAACCTATGGGAGCTAATAATGTAGAGAAAGGAGGGCTCAGGAAAGAGCTCCAGGGTACATCCACAATTAATGTGTGGGACACAGCTGATCCAACAAAGGAACCTGAGAAATGTACAAAGATTTAAGAGAATCAGGAGACAGTAATATAACAAAGAGGAGAGAATGGTCTGTGCCAAAAGCTACAAAATGTCAAGAAGGATGAGGACTGAGAAAGGAGCATGGGATTTGACAGTTAAGAAAACACTGGTACTTTTGGAAAGCAAGTTTCAGTTGAGTGATGAGTTTGGAAGTGTGAAAGCAAGGGATTGAGATGTGAGAAGAGGAGGTGGAAGCAACAAACATAAACTGTTATTTCTAGGAGTTTGCCTGTCAAAATGAGGAAAGATACAGCATGATAACTTGAAGAGTGACAGGGTCAAGTGAGGTTTAAAGGTAAGGGAAACTAGCATACAATTTGTGCAAACTGGCGACAAGCTATTAGGGAGAGTTATTCTTGATTCTTGAAATAATGGGAATATTATACCATTTGTAATTCCTTGTTTTACCTTGCTTTGGGGTCAGAAACTTAGCTAGCTGATTTATTGACATGGCTTAAATCAAAAAGTCTGCTAGGCAATCACAAGGTTTCCTGTTTAAGAAGTGAACCAAGGACCAAAGAAGAGGCAGATGAACTAGATCCCAACAGTGTTAATTTAAATTCAATCGTTTCTCTATAGAAGATGCCCTGTATTTACATAAGCAAAAATGAATTATCCCTTGTCAGAACTCAATCCATGCCTTTTTGAAAACTGGCTTCTAATACCATAAATTTATGAAATTTACTCTTTCAAAAGCTACCAATAACATTTATAAAAATATGTACACCAGTACAAAATTTTTTGTTGTTTATCTTTTTATTTTTAGGCAATTGGGGTTAAGTGACTTGCCCAGGGTCACACAGCTAGAAGTGTCAAGTGTTTGTTCTGAGGCCCGATTTGAATTCAGGTCATCCTGCCTTCAGGGCCGCTGCTCTATCCACTGCGCCACCTAGCTGCCCCTAGCAGTGTTAGTTTTATCATACACCCAAAGCCAAGGAATGGTCATCTTGTACTGTGTGGCAATCATGAAGTTTACAAAAAGGATAGAAGGAGAGCTCACAGGTACTCTCCGTGGACAATAATTGCATCTTATGTTCAAAAAAAAAAATTCAAAAAGTCTCTCCAAATTAAATCAATATACATTTCAACAATCAACATGTCCAATATGGAGAAATAGGTGAGAATAGTGAGAAATTTATTAGAAAACATGGGTCAGGAGAGAGGCCAAAGACGTGCAAACTATACAAAAGCCTCATACCTCTCAATCATGAATATTTTAAGAAAAGCAGGCACTGGACAAAGTGAATATCAAATAATACCACAAAAAAACCAAATTTGATTACATTTTAACAGACAGGAAAAGACTCTTTACTAATGTAGGAGTCATTCCTGAATCAGCTGTCAGTATATAGATTATAGATTTATCAGAGCAAAGGTCAAAATTGTTATAAAGCTAAAAGAATAATGAAAAGTATTGCATACTAAAAATAGTATGCAATTAAAAACAAGTCAATTTTGACCTATTCAAATAAGTTACTGACAATGAAAAATGGGTCAAGACAACAGAAAGGACATTGACATGAATAATAATTTCATACTGAATTCTAACCCATGTAAATCAATTGCCACGAGACCAAAATAAATTCCTTTGTCAGTCATACCTTCAATGAGGCCAAACTTCTCTCTAAAAAACAAAGATCTATATTCTCCACTGCTCAGAAGAACCAAAAATAGCATACACTCAAACATTTAACTTATTTGCCAAGATGATTTTTGAGATGGCAGCCAAAGGCAACACTGTTTAAAACACTGGGGTCTCATGGGTAGATTTCAAGAGGTCCATGAATTTGGATGGGAAAAAAATTACATGTTTATTGTCACTAACTTTTGTTTCCTTTCTAATCTTAAGTATTTTATTTTGTACATTTAAAAGCACTGTGAAAGGGAACCACAGATTCACTAGATTTTCATGACAAAAGGAAAAAAAAAGTTAAGAACCTTTGGTTTGGAATGTAAATTCAGTCATAAAGGGTTGAACAATGTCACCTAATAAGACAGAAAGCAGTGAAAAGAAAAACCAGTTTAAAGAAAGTTTGTCAAGTGACCCAACTAAACAAAATCACCCCAAGGGTATTTAAAGATGAAAATGGAATGACAACAAAAGAAAAATGGAAGCAATGTGCAAAGATATGTATAACTGTTTTTACCACAGCACAAGAGAACACCACACGTGGACCAAACTCAGTATTCATGATTGATGTGGTCATCGAAGTAAAAACAAAATCTAATAAAGAACTAACTAATCAGAATAAAGACTGGAAAGGCAGACTAAACCAAGTGTAAATAGATGAGATTTGTGGGTTAACGGAATCCTATTTAAGGAATTACTTAAGGAGTACAGAAGTATTTGAAGATCAGGAAAGCAAGGGAGGAAAGGCAATATTCAGAACATCCACAATTGCTTAACCATATGCCAATTTTCCAAGCTTATATTAAATTTCAATGAGTTGTTTACACACGAATCACACACCCACGGAGGACTTCAAGGAGGCAAAAAAAAAAAAAAAAAGAATTCAAAAAGTCTCTCCAAATTAAATCAATATACATACAGGTCTTCCTAAACTACAGCAGACTACAGCTGGTTCTGTCCTGGGGCCTCTGCTTTTCCTCATATGTACTCTCTCTCTCAGAACCTCATCGGCTCCCATAGATTTAACTATCATCTATATGCAGATAACTTCCAGCTCTACATACCTAGGCTGAACGTCTCAGGACATCTTAAACTCAACACGTCTAAAAATGAATTCATTATCTTTTCCCATAAACACTCCCCCTCCCAACTTCAGTCCAATATCTCAGGTTCATAATCTCAGCCTTATCTTGGACCTCTTATTCCTTCACCCCACATATTTAATCAATTGCCAAATCTTGCCATTCAAACTTCACACTCTCAAATAGCACCCCCTTTCTATCACTTTAATTTAAGCCCTCACCAACTACAATCTATTAGTGCTTCCTAACTGATCTCCCCACCCCAAGTCACTCACCATTCCATTCCATTTTAAAAATGCTGCCAAAAATTGTTTTCCTTAAGCTTAGATCTGACCTAGCCACTCCCCTACTCAATCCACTCCACTGGCTTCCTACCCTATACAACCTGGCCCTAACCTACTTTTCCAGCCACACTGAACATTACTTCCCTCCTACAATTCAGCAATGTGGTCAAATTGGCCTCTCTTCCTCAATCACATTTCATTTCCCATCTCAGTCTCTGCATAGGCCATTCCCAATGGCTGAAATGTACTCGCTCCCTACTTCCAAACCAAAATCTCTTCCTTTAAACATGAAGCTCAGGCACCATCTTCCAAGTGAAGCCTTTCCTAACTTCAACTGCCAGTATCTTCCCTCCCATAGTGCCTTGTATTACTATTTATTTACTTATTTATTAGCTTTATATTTATGCTGTATGTATTTATGTGAACTTGTTTCCCCAATTTGAATGGAAGTTCATTGTGACTAGTATTCCCAACACTTAGCACGGGGTATGCAACAAGTATTCATTAAGGATAAATACTTGTTGATTAATTAACCATAACACAATAAAAAAAAGTAGAGAATGTAAGATCCCCGTGTGCCTGTTGATTACAATAAAAAAAGCTTCAACAGAACAAAATATAGCTTTCTTTCAACAAAGTGTCTCCTATCCATACATCAAAACCACTCAAAATTCCTAGAAAGATAAACAGAAATAACCTTGTTCTACAACCCTTTGATCTTAAAAAAATCAGGCAAGGCATATTAACAGGGAGACAAATTCTCTCCAAAGATGTTTACTATAGAGGAAGTTCTTAAGAGAGTACAGATTCAATCAATCAAGAAGGATATATTATTAAATTGAAGAGAATCTCTTACAGCCATACTGGTGATCCAGATGCTTCTGTGGGTGGATGACACCATGCTAGCTGCATCAAACTCAACACTGCAGACCCTGCTGGTGGATACCTAGATCCATTCAAAAGGATCTGGCCAGACCATTCACACATTTAGAAAAACAAAGTGGATACAGAAAGAATATCTGACCTGATGACATGCAGCTCTATAGACAATCTACAGAGTTTGTTCATCACTGTGTACATATGGATGTGTACATACATGGAAGTGTGTGTCTCTTATACAACTAGTATAAACAATCCTAGAATTAAACAGGAGAGAATGGAATAGCTTTCCAGGAAACTTCCTTTATTGTCTCAAACTTCTTCCAGAAACAAAGACTCATCTTTCCCACAGCTCTAAAGAATCAAGCGTGACAGACATTCTTGAACTCATTTGAAGAACACAAAATTGAGCCACATTTTCCAACACAAAAAAGATATATTACCATTTCTTTTAAAGTTCCACCAAAAGTTTTAAGCTGGTAGAGTCTAGTTTGGGTTGGGGGTCAAGAATAGGACCTTTCTTAGGGCAAGGACAAGGCAGACCAGGGACTTTTTAGTATAAGGAACAACTTGCCCCAGGCCCCACACTACCAAAGCAATTTCCCCAGCACCTTAATCACAGAGTAGCCTAGGGCACTGAAAGATTAAGGCCCAGGGTCTCACAGACTTTAGGTGAGGGGAACAGGACTTGAATCTAGGTCTTTCTGGCTCCTGGGCCAACTCTAGATCCACTAAGCCATGCCAAGAGAGAGGATGAGGTTGGGCAGAGAAAATGCATGCAGAAAATAATTGAAAAAAAAATGATGGAAAGGGAAGAAAAAAGAAATGCTAGAAAAATAGTCTCTTAGGGAGGAAAAAGAGCAAGGTAATTAATCGTTGTTTTCACAGGGAACTGTTGATCACCGCGGCTTGCTCCTCTGTTCCACATAGCACCCTCCCATCCTAGCAGAGTAACTAGTCTCCATGCAACCGAGCCTTTTGATTGGCTCTAGGATACAGAGTAGGCAAATAAATATGCCAGTCCTATATCAAGAATGAATAATGCCTGCAATAGAGACATTGCAAGCCCAGGGTGATGCAATCTGCCCACGCTCCCCAATACTAGTGGACCTTAAAACACTCATAATTCCACCTTTATGTAGTACTTTGAAGCATCTAGTCTAACGCCAGTTACGGCTTATTACCTGGTTTTTTTGCTTGGTTTTTATTTGTGTGCAGTTTTTTTTTCGTTTGTTTTTTTAAGAAAAGCTGCAAGCCAAAGAGAAACATTAGGAGCAGGCGATACAGTAAATAAGATAAATAGGCGACACTCACTCTAGCTAACCAGTGTGCCCAGGCGGGTGATGTGAATGAAGAGATGAACCGTTTAAAAAAAAAAAAAAAAAAGCATGTGCTGGAGGAGAACAAAGTTTGAGTGAGGACTGGAGGGAGATGCACCAGATGTCAAAACAACTGTGGAAGACCAGCTTCCAGCCCAGCCTCCGAGGCGGGGGGCGTGCGGGGGGAGAAGAGGCCGGAGGAGAAGAGGCTTTCCCGGGAGGGTGGCCAGAGTGGGTCGCGAGGCGACCAGAGAGCGCGGGGAGCCCGCCGAGAAAAGCCTCCCGCCCCCGCCCCCGCCCCGGGGGAAGGGGGGCCGGCCCGAGCCGGCGGGCCACATCCGAGGGCGGCGGGGACCCCGGGCGGGGGGTTCCAAGTCGGGGGACACGGTTTGGGGGCGGAGCCGATCCCCCCCTAGGCTGAAATCCGCTCGTCTCCCCAGGAGACTTCTGGGTGGAGGGAAGCCGGGACCCCCCCCTCCGCCCCCGGCGGCGGCCCAGGCCGTCCCCTGAGGGGCACCTGGGCCCGCCCCCCGCCGCCCACACCACCCGCCCCAGCTCGGGGGAAGGACGAGGCCCAGAGCGGGAATTCGCCGCATTCCCTGGCTGCCCCTGCTCTCCCCGCGACCCTCCGGTGCCGAGCGGCCGCCTTTACCTGGTCCTCAGGCGGGAGGACGCTGCATCGAGCGTCCGCGACTCCAACCAGTCAGGTGGGCGGGGGAGAGGGGTAGCCCGGGCCGCCGCCTTCACCGCCTCCACCGCCTCCACCGCCTCCGCCTCTGCCGCCTCCTCCGCCGCCGCCGCCGCCGACTTCCCCGGAGCCGCCGCGCTGAGGCCAGAGGCGAGAGCGGAGAGGCGCGAGCGAGCGAGCAGCGAGGGAGGGAGGGAGGGAGAGAGGGAGAGCGAGCGCGCTCTGCGCGGGGACACACTGCCGCTCTCCGTCGGCCCGGGGAAGAGCAGCCCGCACGAGGCCGCGCCGCGCGGGGGGGAGAGGGCTCTGACGGGCGGGGGGAGGATGCGGACCCGACCCATCCAAGCACACCTCCTCCCCTCCCCCCTTCCCCGGGGCTGCGCGCTCGGCCCTACCCCTCCCGCGGGCCTGCTGATTGATAGGTTCCCGGCCAGGGAAGGATTTTCCGCTCCAGGGCCATTTCCCCACCCCACCACCTCTTTTTCCTATCCCAAAAGCCACCTAACGGAAAGTCCACATCTTTTCAAGGAATCCGGGCAGGGGGGAGGAGGAGGAGGAGCAAACCTTGAGGGTTTCAGGCGTCTTTGTGTGTGTTTACTTCCTTGTGGGTCCCTCCCCCCTTTATTTCTTAAGTTAAAGCCATTTCGTTCTGTTCTGTCTCGCTTTATGCTGTGGAACTTGGTAGTGTGAGAAGGGGACCGAAATTCTGCCAAAAATATCCTCGAGATCAAACCGTGACAAATCCTTCCTCCCCCTCCCCGGGAAACCTGCCTGGGAGAGGCTGAAGTTTTTGACCTCCGGCCTCTTTCCCCACCTTTCTCCTTATCTGCCCCCCCTTCCCACCACCAACACCACTACCCCCAGGAGCGTGAAAATGGAGCTTGGAAGGGCTAGGTTTGGACAAGAGGGTGCCAAATCAATGATTTTAGCTAGATCTGTTTACAGTTGGAATTGCAAGGTCGGCGTAGCCGTTGCTAGTTTATGAACCAAACCTACTGAGCATGCCCAGGTGTGTGAGAGTGTGTGTCTGTGTGTGTGTGTGTGTGTGTGTGTGTTGCAAGACCGACCTAGCAGCTACTAGTTAATGAACCATGACTCCGGAGCATGCCCAGTTGTGTGTGTCTGTGTGTTGCTAATGAACAAAATCTACTGAGCATGCGTGTGTGTGTGTGTGTGTTGCAAGAGCGACCTTGCAGCTACTAGTTAATGAACCAAAACTCCTGAGCATGCGCAGTTGTGTGTGTCTGTGTTGCTAATGAGCAAAACCTACTGAGCATGCCTGTGTGTGTGTGTGTGTGTGTATGTGTATGTGTATTTTGCGCTTTTTTTTTCTTCAGTAGATTTCCTACATGCATTCCGTTTCTCCATGTTTTGTGGCATCTGAGCTAGGTTTCTGGTTGCCTGGAAAGGACAAAGACGGGGAGCGGGAGGAGGAGGAGGCACGGTAGCCCTACTGCAGGCTGCTGTATCCCTGCACAGGTTAGGGGCTGTCTTCTGTAGTGTCACCCCAGACACACTGGATGGCAGAAATGAATTTTTGAATAAATGTAGGGTCTTGTAGGACTGGAAGCGCTGAATTTGAGCCCCTCCGACTCCCTCCCCCCCCATTTTAAAGTACTAGGCTACAGGTGCTTACCAATCCTTCTTTCGCGATCACAGTATGTCCCGATTGCCTGTTTCGTTTTTTTTCTAAACGCTGCTTCCACCTTGTTTCATTCCTCTCAACCTTTCATGCTGTATTTTTTTTTCTTGCTTCATTTTGGTTAGGGCAGTTATTTTGTTCATTTCATTTCCAGTATTTCAAGGACAAAGAAACTAAACAACCTCTGAAAAAAGTCCCCTTTGGCCCTCAATAGTTTATCAGTATTGTGGTGGACTCGGTAGAAATGGGGAGAAAATAGAGGTGTAAAGCAGTTGTCTTGGTGAAGTCCAATTAAAACACCAGAATGTTGACCTAAGAACACTGGAATGGTTTATCTAGTCAAAAATCACTTTCAACTTGAGCAAATTTCTGGATGGGGAAATTGCCAGATGTGATGTTCACCCATATTAAGAAAAATCAAGATTTTCAAGCCTGAATTTTTTTTTCTTCTGCATAACTAAAATCCTTGAGATTTTACTAGTGATATAAGCACTGATGACAAATTTTGATATAAATAAGTATTTTAATTACTATTTTTATTTAATAAAGAAAAAGAAAATAAAATAAAGAGTAGATTTTCAGGGCATAAGTAGCTTGTATTGAGAACAATAATTCTGCCTCTGCAATAAAAGAAGCCAATAAAAGAAGATAACAGTAATATATATGGCTTTACAATTTAAAGAAGTTCAAGTGGATTTACAATATTTTTATTCATGTGGAATCTAGCACGTGCCATGAAAATAAAAAGTGACGCATGAATTCTTGGTTATTTTAATAATGGCTAAATACTAAACTACTAAACATGTTGTAAAGCATACTAAACATGTACTGAACAAGTCATAATAGTGTTTACTAGCATTAGAAAACAATCTATTGAAGAGAGTGGAGAAACAGGACTGCTTACTGTTGCCGTCTAGGGGTGTTGAACCAAAATGTTGAGGTCTAGGGGTACTAGGAACCCCAAAATTCAAGGGCAGAAGACAGGGGTCCTGTCTGAAATGTCAATTCAAGCCTTCTTTCCTTCCATTTATTAAAACACCGATTGAGGTGGGCAAGATTTGAAGAATCATACCATTTGTGACACTTTATTGAAATCCGGGTCAGACTCTTAAGGAATCTGAGCATTTGTGGTGCCAATATAACCAGGCCAGAATCTTAAGGAAATCTGAGCACTTTAATGGAGGCAAGATGGACCTTTTATACAGGACTGTGGGAAGGTTCGAGAAGTAGCCAAGTACTCTGAGGTGACTGGGAGGTAACAGAAAAAGACCCAGAAGGGCTGGGTGCCCCCGGGGAATGCCAGGGACCTGGGCCCCTGAGGAAGGAGTCTAGATGTAATTAAGGAGTGGCATGGTCCAGAGGTAACCAACAGTGAAGGGCTGCGCTAAATTAGAGGTAGCAGAAAATTGGGACAGGGTCAAAGCCACATAGCCAGATAGTTGAAAGGATTATACTGAGATAAGCCTCAAGAGAATGCCAGGGACCTGGGCCACGTGAGAAAGTCCTGGGCCTTTTAGAGGTCCATCATTAGCGCCCTGTCATTTACTACTAATGATAACAATAGGTATAGCTAATATTTACATGTGCCAAACAGTGTTAAGTGCTTTTTCATATTTGATCTTCACAACAACTGTGGGAGGTATGTGTTATTAACATACCCATTTTTACAGATGAGGAAACTGAGGCAAACAGCAGATAAATTATTTGGTCACACAGCTAGTAAGTGTCTGAGATAGGATTTGAACTCAGGTCTTCCTGATTCTGGACCAGGCCAGCTCCCTAGATGCCGATACGTATATTAATGTTAATAAAAGGAAATTTTCACCAGTAGCAAAGATCTAAATGACAAAACCAAATTTGGAATAAAGTAATCTCTTGTCAACATTCATCATGCCACGTAGGACTCTTAGGCATATTATAAAAAGCTGCTAAAAGTACTTTTTTCAAAAGGTATAATACTGGCATTACAGTCTTTCATTAGAAAAAAAAAATCAGCTATATAATGTACTTATTCACTACATCTTTTATATTTTTCAAAGATAGAGAATATAAGGTTATTAATTACCCTTATTTAAATAGCTTGAAGTGGGCTTGCTTAGACACCTTATTTTACTCCAATAGTTTTCAATTGTACACATTAAATGCTAATTTAACACTGAAAATACCAGACAATTCTGAGTAATCACTGGAGGCTGTACAATAAAAATGGACACCAATATTTTCTCAGATGAAGTCTTTTTTTTTTAATAATGAAAGGCTATTTTTATTTCTGTTTAAAGAAGTGCCAATAAATAAGTTTCTTATTCTTTTGTCTGTTTTAAGCCCCTAATCCTACCCTCCAGGGACCAAACCAGAAAAGGCCAAGCCCTCCAGCCCCCAGGTCACCCAGCCCCTTTCCACCTCCTACTCAGATAACTAATCAATCAGAACTATGCAAAGAGCATATCTAATGTCTTGCCCTATTGTTAACATTCACCAACATTCCAGACCAAAGCATTCCCCACCACCAATCCCTACATATGTGACCGTCCCCCATTAAAAAGTAAATTTCTTGATGGCTGAGACAGTCTTCCCTTTTGTATCAGTACCCACCCAACTTAATTCAGTATTTGATGTTTTTTCCACTGACTTATTCACAGTGGATACAGTGCCTCAAGACATAAAGATTCATCTTCCTGAGTTCAAATCTGGCCTCTGACACTTACTAGCTGTGTGACCCTGGATAAGTCATTTAACCTGTTTGCCCCAGTTTCCTCCTCTGTGAAATGAGCTGGAGAAGGAAATGGCAAATCACTCCAGTACTCTGCCAAGAAAACCCCAAATGGGGTCACAAAGAGTCAGACGCAACTGAATTGACTGACAACATTTACAATTGCTTGGTGTATTTTATTTAGTATCTCCTATTAAATGTAAGCCTACCCAGAAGTGATCTTTTCATCTCTAAAAACCCCAAAATATCCCATATATACTTAATGCCTGGCACTTAGGGGCAGTCTTTTGTTCAGTCCAGCAACACACATTTATTAAGCTCTTCCGAAGTTCCAGGAATAGAGAGAGATACAAGCAGAAAGAGCCCTGTCCTTGAGGAGTCTGTACATAGAAGGAAGCTGGGAAAGAGAGTATAGCCAGGAGGTGAAGGAGGAAAGACGCCGCTGGCCAAGACCTTGTTCCGCAGGACTTGCAAGACATAAATTCCAGGGCTGCATGCAGTAAGCTTTCAAAATGAAGATGTTTGGATTGCTGCCTGTAAGTTCTTGGAAAATAGGGACTTTTCGGGACTCCTAGAGTCCTAAAAAGAGAACTTCAAACATTGTAGGCATTTAAGTATGAAAGCAGGAAGGAAATGAGGGAAGAAAGAAAAAGAAATGTTAGTTCATAACATGCCATTTAGGAAATCAAATATCTTCAGTTATATGTATGTGTGTATGTATGTATGTATATACATATATATAAATATATGTAACATGTAAACACACACACATACACACACACACCATGGCGTTGGAATCTGGGCCCCAGAAAGGAAAAACCCTGGACTTTCCCACAGGGCCAAATCTCTGGCGTTCCCCTGAAGCTATAATCCCATCAACTGGCCTTTCATTGTGGCTACACCCAATCTCCCCTCCATTGTCTTACCTCCCTATGGCCTCCGGCCATTTCCCACCCTTAATCCTAGTGAGTTTCCATTCTCCCTTGGCCAAGAGATCCAGGACCCAGGAGTTCTGTTCACCCCAGCTTACTAGCCACTCCCATCCAGATCTCCTTAGGCCCTTCACCCCATACTGCTTGGCCACTCCTAGATCCCTTCCACAGTCTTTCTGTATATAAGGTCCATCTTATCTCCATTAAGATGCTCTGATTCTTAGAATCTAGCTGTGTGGGGTGAAGAGACCCTTATCAATGAATCAAAGACTCAGGGATATTAGCAAAAAGAAAAATTTATTTATTAGCTTTCTCGAGAAAGGACTCCCTCAGAACACCAAAAAATTGGGCTGACTGAAGAGAGCAGAGTTGTGTTCAGATCAACAGGTTATAAGTCCTAGCGCAATCCCCACCCCGCTTCCTCAGGGCTCATTAATGCAAGCTCTGAGGGTACAATCTATTCGCAGCAATCTACCCCAGCAACAAAGAACAAGGACACTTTTTACAACCTTCCTGGAGACAGGAAGTTTTGTTTTTCTTTTTAGAGTAAATAGTTTTAGAGAGGGAGGAGGAGGTCTGATAAAGTTGAAAAGCATGTTTCTTTACAAGATCAACCAGCTGCAAGTGTTTCAACAGAACAAGAAGCAATTAACTCCTTGAGGAGGCTTCATTCCTGAGAGATTCTCAGAGATCATCTCTCACATAGCCAATAGCCCATAGATGCTCAGATTCCTTAAGAGTGTAGCTAATGTGGCGAATCTTCAATAAACCTCGTTTTCGGCTACAAGAAGGCTTGGGTCGAATTCTTTCAGGCAGGACCCGGGTGTCATGATTTTGGGATTCCAGGATCCCTAACCTCTAGACCGGATCACACACACACAAACACTGTCCCAAAAGTCTCAGTGCAGTTTTAAAACTTGAAACGCTCTATATAAGCTTACTGGGCCATTCCAAAAGGACCTCAGGAAAGCTCCAGAATGACCAACATTTCCACAAGGTAATAATGAACTCTGACTATGACTAGGCTGGCCCCCTGCCCATAACATAACAGTCTTCCAGGACCATTCTCTATTTGTCTTTAATATCTGCTAGTGAATAAAAAGTACAGATTTGCTTCTGGTTTATAACATTTTTTAAGAGCTATAATATTACTGCAGAAATCTCTAATATCTATTAACTTTTAGAAACTATTATAGTACCTTGAGTAAGATGATTACATAAACTTCATTCAAAAGAGCTGTAATAGCAGCAAGAACTCAAAAGAACTTTTTAAGTAATTGTGGCAATATTAAATTCTGAACATACCAACCAAATTCATAATAAGACTAAGACAATTCAGAAAAGTTTGGTAGTGATGGTGTCTGGGATTTTGCTTTTTGAGTGTATGAGAAGTGAAAGGAAAGTAGACAATACAAAGAATATATCACAGAAACTCTGAGGGTCTTTTTGCAATTCTAGGAGAGTCACTATCACTAGGGTGTTGATGCAGTATGAAAAACTCCTAAGTCCCGAAATACTTTGGTCAACGAAAAAAGAGAAAAAAAAAATTAATAAATTGAGCACAAAATTTAAAAAAAACTTGAAAAGCAAATCCAAAAAACCCCAATTAAAGAATAAAGTAGAATTTCTGAAAATTAAAGAAGACAGCAATAAAAATGAAACCCCAAAAAACCCACATTGGAATAATAAATAAAATTAAGAGCTGACTTTTGAAAAAATAAAATAAAATAGATACTGTTAAGTAGTTAGGAAATCTGATTTTAAAAGATAGGAAACAAATTGTTCATATCAAAAATGAAAACAGAATTTATAACAATTGAAAAAGAAAGAAAGGAAATTATCAGAAACTATTTTGCCCAATTATATGTTTATAAAATTGATAATTTAGGAAAAATGGATGAATACCAATAAAAATTTTAAAACTTAGATTAATAAAAAAAAGAAATGGAATGTGTAAAAGATATCTATTATGAAAAAAATTTTGAACAAGCCATAAATGAACTCCCAAAGAAAAAAAAATCAAGGACTGGATGGATTTACAAGTGAATTCTATTAAACATTCAAAGAACAATGAATTCCAATATTACATCAACTCTGCAATAATAAGAAAAGAAGTTAATAAGATTTTGCACAAACAAAGCCAATGCAACCAAGATTAGGAGGGAAGCAGAAAACTGGGAAAGAATTTTTATAACCAATGTCTCTGATAAGGGCCTCATTTCTAAAATATATAGAGAACTGAGTCAAATTTATAAGAATACAAGTCATTCCCCAATTGATGAATGGTCAAAGGATATGAACAGGCAGTTTTCAGATGAAGAAATTAAAGCTATCTATAGTCATGTAAAAAAATGCTCTAAATCACTATTGATTAGAGAAGTGCAAATCAAAACAACTCTGAGGTACCACATCACACCTATCATATTTGCTAACATGACAAATAGGACAATGATAAATGTTGGAGAAGATGTAGGAAAATTGGAACATTAATGCATTCTTGGTGGAGTTGTGAACTGATCCAACCATTTTGGAGAATGATTTGGAACTATGCCCAAAGGGCTATAAAAATGTGCATACTCTTTGACCCAGCAATAGCACTTCTAGGACTGTATCCCAAAAAGATCATACAAATGGGAAAAGGACTTACATGTACAAAAATATTTATAGCAGCTCTTTCTGTGGTGGCAAAGAATTGGAAACTGAGAGGATGCCCATCAACTGGGGAATGGCTGAACAAGTTGTGGTATATGAATATAATGGAACAGTATTGTGCTATAAGAAATGATGAGCAGGCAGACTTCAGAAAAACCTGGAAAGACTTGTATGGACTTATGCTGAGTGAAGTGAGCAGAACCAGTAGAATGTTGTACACAGTAACAGCCACATTGTTCTATGACTAACTTTGATAGACTTAGCTCTTCTCAGCAATGCAAGGATCTATGACATCTCCAGAAGTCTCATGATGGAAAATGCTATCCACAAAGAAGAAATAACTATGGAGTTTGAATGCAGATTGAAGCATACTATTTGCTCTTCTTTTTTTTTTCCTCTCTTCTGTTTTGTTTTGTTTCTTCTTTCTTATGGTTCCTCTTATTCGTTCTAATTCTTCCTTACAACATGAGTAATGTGAAAATATGTTTAATAGGAATGTATATGTAGAGCCTATATCAGGTTACTCACTATCTTGGGGAGGGGGAGAAAATTTAAAACTCAAAAGCTTAGGGAAGTGAATGTTGCAAACTAAAAATAAATTAATTTTTAAAAAGTAAATAAGAAATAGATAAGAACAAAAAAAATGAAAGAAATAAGAAAAATTTACAATCTCTATGATACATGTGATCTTGATAGCTAAGCAGAGAAAGAAATTATAGACTATTATACAAAATGAACACTGACACAAAAATTTTCAATAAATATTAGCAAATAAACTACAGCAACACATTAGAAAGATATATACTATAACTAAAATAGATTTACACCAGAAATGCAGAGTTGATTCAACATAAGAAGACTATAAATATAATAAATCATGTTAATATGAAAAAATTTAGAACCACATGATTTTATCAAGACACTGAAAGTTTTTGACAAAAGCTAGTGGCCAGCTCTTTTAAAAACTCTAGAAAGCACAGAAACAAATGAATCTTTGCTTAACATTGTAAGTGATATCTATCTAAAACCAAGACCAAACATTATACATAATAAAGAAAATTTAGAAAGGGGTAAAGCATGGATACTTATTATCACCACTACTATTTTAACATAGTCCCAGAAATGCTACCTATAGCAATAAGACAAAAAGAGAAATTGAGTAAATCATCATAGGCAAAGAGGAAATGACATCACTTTGATTTACTTAGAAAATCCTAAAGATTTCGATAAAAAAAAAATTGAAATGATTAACAAATTCAGCAGCATTTCAGGATATAAAATAAATCTACATAAATCATAAGCCTTCCTGCATTTTACAGGTAAATCTCATTCAAAGTAACTACAAAAGGTGTAAAATATTTTGGAGTATATCTACCACGTATACCTAAGAACTATGTGAATCTATCTATAAAACAGCTCTTTTCAGAAATAATGACGGTCCTGAATAATTAGAGAAGTATTTGTTGATCATGATAATTGGTCAAACCAATATAATAAAAATTATAATCCTCTTACAGTTTGGGGTGCTGGGAATCCTAAGGGTATAGTGGGGTCTGCCTCAAAAAAATTTGACCACTCAACTCTTTCAGTCAAAGTAGCAGGATTTATTTGTATCACCAGTAGAAGTGGGCTAGATTCTAAGTGAATTGAACAATTTAATGGGGGTAAGATTGATATTTATATAAAAGAAAAGACAGTGAGAAGATCTGGATGGGACTAAGAAGTGATAAATAGCCTGGAGTGGCCCAGGGGCAACAGAGAAAGGGTCTAGATGGGATTAAGGAGTGGTAAATGGCCTGGGGTGGCCCAGGTACAGACAATGAAAGGAGTTAAGTGGTCTGGGCTGGGTCAGAGAGCCACAGTGAAAGGACAGTTAAAAGGAATGTTGAGTATCTAGGTAGGCCGGGATGGACCAGATGCCTCAGACTAAATGCCAATGTGGGTGAAGACATGGTTTTTTCCTTTTAGGAGTCCAGATCCCATCACCCTATCAATACCATCCAAATTATTTAACTTATTCAATGTCACACCAACCAAACTACCAAAGGATTATTTTACAGAACTAGAAAAACTAATAATGACATGTATTTAGATGAACAAAAGATTAAGAATCTTAAGGTTAATAATAAAAGTGTCGAGGTAATAATGAATAAAAGTGGTAAGGAAGGGAGTTGATAAGTGCCATCTCAAGAACTATACTATATAATAGTAATCATAAAAACTATTTTGTACCGGTTAAAAAAAGAGACATCAATCAGTGAAAAAAGTACCCAACATGCAGAAACAAAGGAATACAGTTACATAGTGTTCAATAAACCTGAAGATTTTAGTTACTGAGAAAAGAACTCATTATTTGAGAGAAAATTCTGGGAAAATTGGAAAGCAATTTGGCAGAAATTAGGTGTAGATTAATCCCTAACTATATAGCTACATAAACTCAAAATGGATACATTACTTAGACATAAAAGATGACATCACAAGCAAAGGAGATTAGCAAGAAATTACCTTTTAGATCTATGAATTGAGGACATAGTCATGACTAAGTGATAGAAACGATCACAGAAGGTAAAATGAACAATAGATAAATGGTCAAAAGATATAAAAAGGCAGTTTTCAAAAGAAGATATTCAAACTATCAACCACCATATAAAAAGTGCTTTGAATCACTAATAATTAGACAAATGCAAATTAAAGCGATTCAGGGTCTACCTTACTCTCACCAAATTGGCAAAGATGACAAAAGAGAAAAATAAAGATGTTAGAGGGCCTTTGGGAAAACAGACATACCAGTACACAGTCAAGCTGTGAATTGGTCTAGCCTTTCTGGAAAGAAATTTGAGGGGTCTGACATAAAATTTACTAAACTATGCAAATACTAGCCCTACTTGACAAAAAGATAAAAGGAAAAGGACCTTTATATGCAACTATATCTCTAGCAGCTCTTTTTGTAGGTGCCAAAAACTGGAAACTAAGGAAGTGTCCTTCCATTATGGAATAGACAAGTTTTGGTATATGAGTATAAGAGAACATTACCATGCATAAGAAATAAGAAATGAATAATTTTAGAAGAAACTGGGATGATGTCTGCATCTCTGATGCAGTGAAGTGAACAGAATAATTTATACAACGTACAATAATAGAGAAAAATAACTTTGAAAGTCTTTAGAATTGATTAATGCAATAACTCACTAGTCCAGAGACCTGAAGATGAAACACATCATCCACCCCCTCCTAGAGAGCTGATGAACTTAAAATGCAGAATGGACTTGACCAATGTGGGAATTTGTTTTTCTGGACTATGAATATTTGTTATGAGGATTTTTAAAAATTGTTCAACAATTGTTCAAATGTTTAAATGTAGTGGGAGAGCTAAAAAATATTTGTAAATACACACATACAAAATATATGTGTGTGTATATATATATTATATATAATATATATATATTTTTTAAGGAACAAGAAGGAAATATATTTGACTGAGTGGTGCCTTTGTCAGAGGGTAAAACCCTTTGTTGAGAGCTAATGAACATTTTTGAGACAAAGTTCTAAATAAGGTTTAGACACCAACATAGAATACAGGATACTATACTTTCATTGTAAGGTATTAGACAAAAACTCCTGTTTTATATTAATAAAGTCAAGGTGGGCCAGGAGTCAGGAAGACCTAAGTTCAAATCTAGCCCCAGATACTTCCCAACTGTGTGACTCTGGGCAAGTCATTTGACCTCTAATTGCCTGACAAAAGGATCCGTTGGATCCACTGGAGAAGGAAGTAGCAACCTACTTCAATATCTGCCAAGAAAACCCCATGGACCGTTGGTTCATGCAGTCTTGAAAAGTCAGAAACAACTGAACAGCAATGATGACAAAATTTAACAAATTTAATCTGCCATTCTTGGTTGAGAAGACTTGGTGCTAATGGAAACTTTTCAGACGAGATTAAAGTGAAGCAGTAACATGCCAATGCTTACAAAGGAGAAATAAAATTAGGTATTGTTAAGTCGTTTCAGTCATGTCTGACTCTCTGTGACCTCATTTGGGGTGTTCGTGACAAAGATACTGGAGTAGTTTGCAATTTCCTTCTCTAGCTCATTTCACAGATGAGGAGACTGAGGTAAACAGGGGTGGCTTGCCCAGGGTCACACAACTAAGTAAGTGTCTGAGGCCACATTTGAACTCAGAAAGATGAGTCTTCCTAACAAGAGGCCCAGTGCTGTAACCACTGTACCACCTAGCTGCTCAAATGAAATTAGATAACATATTAAAAGATCTAATAAAAGTTAAAAATACACACCCAAGAAGAGATGTGGGAACAATTAGGGCAAATGCTTCTAATAACCTCACTCAACTGAAATGGACAAAGGTGGGATAAGCACACTCAGGCATGGGCACACACACCCTGCTTGGTGTAGGGAATCAAGTGGGTTTAAGGAGAGTCTAGTTCAGGGGTGGGGAACCTGCGGCCTCGAGGCCACATGTAGCCCTCCTAGGTCCTCGAATGGGGCCCTTCACAAATTTGTTCAGAAGTTTGGATTCAGTCAAAGGGTCAGGTTCCTCACCCCTGGAATTGCATGCAAAACAAATTTCCTAATCCTGAATCCAAGAATAAAGGGGGAAGGGATGGGGAATGTGGAGAACTAGAATCTAAGAGGAACAGGGGTGGGGACGGTTGGGTGCACATCAGTTGAGGAATAACTGAACAAAATGTGGTATGTGAGTGTAATGGAATATTAATGAATTGTAAGAAATTACTAGAGATGATTGCAAAGAATCCTGGGTAATATACACATATGTAGAATGAAGTGAGCAGAACTAGAAAACAGTTAATACAAGAACAACATTGTAATGAAAACCAACTTTAAAGACTCAAGAACTCTGACCAAGCACATCACATCTCCAGAGAATCCATGATGAAACATGTTATCCATTTCGTGACAGAGAGTTGATAGATACAAGATGGATAAAGAGACATGCCTTTTTGTACACCACCACTGTGTAGATCTGTTTTGCTTGACTATACTTATTTGTTACAGGGTTGTTTTTTTCCTTTCTCTCAGGTTTTTTTTTTATTAGGAAGAGGGGCGATTAGCAATATTGATGTAAAAAAAGGGGGGACATTGAATTTTTTCTTTGTTGTTTTTAGTTCACAGAAGAATTCAGAAGAAAGCATAAACAACCAGGACAATTTTGAAAGTAACATGTGGCATTTATTATATACTTTTAAAAATTAACAATGTGAAATCCAGTTTCATATGTAGTGTTCTTTTTGTGTTCTGTTCTGTATATAAAAATGCTCATTCTGTCGGTGTTTAAGTTCAAAATTGTGAAAGACATTTTTAAAAGAAACACATAGTAAACACATGCAAACATGCACAAAACACACTGGCATAAATACTTACACAGTGAACTATGAGGTCAATTTCACAAAATCTGAGCCTCCCAACACCTGGAGAATAAAGTAAAATTTAAACTAGAAAACACTGTGAAAAACATATCATAAGATTATAGACTTAGAAGCAGAAAGGAACTGAGATGTCAACTAGTCCAATACTCTCATTTTACAAGTGAGGAAGATTAGGCACAGAGAGGTACAATGACTTTCCCAAGGTCACTTGGATAGTAAGTAGGACTGCTGAGTTTGGCAGCCAGCTCCTCTGACTCCATAGCCAACATGCTTTCCACTTTACCAAGCTGCTTCCCAAAACTAATTTCTGTACATAGGTATTAATCCTGCTACTTCTCACTTGCCAATTGCTCTATCATCTGGGACAACAAGCATTTATTAGGTACCTACTATGTTCTGAGCACTGATGGTACTAAATATTGGTGCTATTATTATCCCCACTTCACAGATGAGTTATTACTTTCCCACCCCATTACAAATGAAAAAACAGGCTCAGAGAGGTTAAGTGATTTGTCCAGAATCATACAGCTAGTAAATGTTTGAGATAATAGGTGAACGTATCCAGATCCCAATATAATAGCAGAAGAAATAAATAACAAGATGACAAAAAATGGGAATAGTAAATGTTGGAAGGACTATGGAAAGACAAGCACAGTAATGACTTGTTGGTGGAGCTATGGATTGGTACCACTCTTCTGTAAAGCAATTTAGAATTAAGCAAATAAAGTAGCTAAAATACCCACACTTTCTGACTCAGAGTTTCCATTGCTAAGCATATATCCTTAAGCCAGTCATTGACAAAAAAAAAAGGGGGGGGGGCTCTATATGCACCAAAATATAAGCGGCACTTTTTGTGATAGCGAAGACCTGGAAACCAAGTAGACTGGAGAATGACTAATGAATTGTGGTACATAAATGTAGTGGAATATTAATGTACTCTAAAAAAAAAATGAATTATGATGAATACAGAGAAGAATTGAAAGACTTAGGTGAACTGTTGCAAAGTGAAGAAAACAGAACCAGGAAAACAATATACAAAATGACTACAACATTGCAAATGGAAAGAACAACAAAAATAATCAAAGTGAATGATGAGAAATTATAAAAAAACAAGTTTCTCCATTGCCATGCAGCAAAGAGTCTTGAAGCAGTCAATATGGCACTATCTTATACAGTATACCACATGTATTGGCAAAAAAAAAAAAATCACACATCCCTCAAACCAAAATTTCACAGATTCAACAAATGCCTTTCCCACCCTTCCTTTGCAGAGGTAGAGGGTCCTTGGGTATGAATCATTGCATGTAATATTGGACTTTTTAAGATATTAGTTTTATTGAACTTTTTCTCTCTTCCTCTTTTTCTGTTTTTTTGTTTAAAGCCTTTTTTATAAAGAATGGTCTTCTAGGAAGAGGGAAGGAAAGAAATTAAGGAGGAAAACTAGAAGATGTGATAAAATATACAAGTAAGTTTATTTTAAAAGAAAATAATAAAATGAGCAAAATATGTATGAAGCTACATGGGCATTTTAAAAACCTATTAAACAATAATTGAGTTAAAGAAAAATGATAAAAACAATTAAGGAATATTTAAAAAACAGTGATAATACAATACCACATATCAGTCTGTGCAACAGAGCCTAACTAGTTGTTAGAAGCAAAGTTATACCAGTGAGGTACTTACTTACCAGTAAAGAACAAGCTTCGCCAGTGCCATACAGGATAGAGCTTCAAAACAGTCAATATGGCACTGTCTTATACAGTAAGTACCTTAGAGAAAAGGAGAAAATAAACAAATTAGGCCCTTTCCTATAGGTAACAGATACGAATTAAATCAATAGTCCAAAAAAAAGTTTTTAAAACAATAGATTATAAAGCTAAGAGCAGACATAAATAGAAAACAAAAGAAAAACTGAATTGATAAATAAAACCAGAAAGTAAATTTTAAAGACCAAATAATTATCAAACAATAAAAAGAAAAATTAACAAAAGTACAAGTTAAAAAAAGAGAAATAACAAATGAAATTAAGATATCACTAAGTAATATTATACATAGTTATGTGGTAACTAGAAAACTTTAATGAAAATCAATTATTTATAAAAAAAAATTACAAAACTAATACAGAAGGAAATTAGTAATTTAATTAGAGAAGTCTCCAAAGGAGAAATAAGATAAATCATGATCCCACAAAAAAATCACCTGACCTATACATGTCCACAGATGATTTCTTTCAAATCTTCCAACAAATAATTCCTGCATTATAGAGATAATAATGAGAAAGATGTTATGGTACATATTGCTATTAGTAGGCAATTATAGTGTTGATATTAAAACCTGGTCACTAATATGCATGGGGCAGCTATGTGGCACAGAGGATTGAGTGCTGGGCCTCAACTCATGAAGACTCCTTTTTCTGAGTTCAAATTTGACCTCAGACACTTACTAGTTGTATGACCCTGGACAATTCACTTAACCCTGTTTGCCTCAGTTTTCTCATCTGTAAAATGAGCTGGAGAAGAACAACAACAATAACAAAAGATAGATGCAGATTATCACTATAGATATATAAACTTCCCTAGTGAATATCAATGCAAAAATACTAACTAAATATTAGTTAATAGAATATTGTGGAATTCTTCTGTGCTGTAAGAAATGATGAGCTGGTTGATTTTAGAAAAACATGGAAAGACTTGTGTGAAATAATGAAAAGTGAAATGAACAAAGCCAAGAGAATGTTGTAGACAGTAACAACAATATTGTTCAAAGAATAATTGTGAACAACAAAGTTATTTTGAGTATTATAAATACACAGATCGACCACAAAAGACCTATGAAGGAAGATACTATTCACTTCCACAGAAAGAACTGATAAATAGAAGTGTGCATAGTATAGTTTTACATATATTTATAAATCTGTGACAAATGGTGGACTTCTCGAGTGGGGAGTGAGGAGGGAGGGAGAGAGACAGTTCAGAACTTAAAATGTAACAAAAAAAATTTAAACTTAATTTAAAAATCAGAATATTGCCACAATTAAAAAAATTATTATGACCAAACCAAGGCATATACTAGGTATGCACAGTTGGTTCAACATCAGAAAAATGATCAAAAGAGAGACAGCATAGGGGCAGTTCGGTGGCACAGTGGATAGACCACCTGCCCTGAAGTCAGAAGTACCTGAGTTCAAATTCGGCCTCAGACCAGACACTTGACCCTTACTAGCTGTGTGACCCTGGGCAAGTCACTTAACCCCAATTGCCTAAAAACACACACACACACACACACACAAATAAAGACAGCATGGTATAGGTCAGGAATATCAAATTCAAATAGAATCCTGACTACTAATCCATATATAAGGATCCCTGACCACATGTTGACTTAGTTTTGAAATATGTTACCTATGTTTTATCGTAAATAAATTAGTGAATAACTAATAATGAATTAAACATATTAAAATTAATCATTAATAAAATAATAAGTTACTTTGTTAAATATTTCACAATTACTATGGTATATGATTCTGATAGAATACTATTGTGCTGTAAGAAATGATGAATGGTATGGCTTCAGAAAAACCTAGGAGAACTTGTGTGAACTTATGTGAAGAGAACATTGTACACAATAACAGCAATACGGTAGTTTTAATCAGCTGTGAAAGACTTAGCTACTCTGTGATCAATACAAAAAACCAAGATGATTCCAAATGACTCATGATGAAAAACGCTATCCACCTCCACAGAAAGACTGATGAACTCTGAGTGAAGATTGGTGCATATTTTTTCTTTATTTAGTTTTCTTGCTTTCTCTCTCCCTGCCACCAACAATGTGACTAATATGGAAATGTTTTGCATGATTTCATATGTATAATGAGTATGGTATTTCTTGCTTTCTCAATGGGTGAGGAAGGGGTGAAGGAAAGGAGAGAATTTGGAACTAAAAAATTAAAATTAAAAAAGTGTGTATTTCCCAATTACATTTTTATTTGGTTCCCAGCAGGGATGTTATGGGCTGACAAGAGGCTGTATAGTGGATAGAGCTCACCTTGAAGTCAAGAAGAGGTGAGTTCATACCTTGCTTCTGAAGCATACTGTATGCATGACACTGGACAAGTCACTTAATATTTTAGTGTTCTAGGCAATTCTTTAATGCTATAAGTTGCTGAGAAGATGCCAATACGAACTGGTCCAGATTTCCTCACACTGGAATTCCCTATACCAATGAAATCACAGGTTCCATTCTTTTTTCCTGTCAATATAATATAACATATATAGAAAAAAAATGTTTCTAGAAATACTCTATAATTTCATCAGTGAGAATATTTCACCTACCAATGACGATCACAATCCATCCATACCTTCTCACATTCTGTGATCCTTGTCATTGTTCTCCCATGCATCTCCTAGGGAAGACCCAATAAAATGAAAGCCTTCTTTAGAGCACATTTGAGGGTCAAGTACAGTACAGAGGCTATACATCCCTCTTTACACTTGTTACAACCTGACCCATCTCCTTTTCAGAAGATACATTTCCTTCATGACATCTGCTGGTCTACTTTTTGATCATATCATCATGGGGTAGAATCATAGATTGAAAGCTGGAAGGAACCTTACAGGTCATTAGGTCTAACCTCCTCATTTCATGAATAAGGAAACTAAACCCCAGAAAGGTCAAATGTCTTGCCCAGGGTCACCAAAACCTAGGTCTTTCTGACTTCAAGTCCAGCATCCTATCCATTATACCACATTGCCTCTGAATCATTATTGGAAATATCCTACAGCCTACTTGTATCCCCTTTTTCCATTGTTCTTTGAGTCAGACTAAAATTTGATTCTTTGGAGTTTAAGGTGTTCCAAAATTTGCAAAGTTCTAAAATCAATTGGACTTTTGTGGTAAAAGTTTTGTTGGTATTTTTTTTTTAAATCAAGGAGTAATTTGGGATTCTTGAAAGCTCTACATGGTTCCCCAGATTTATAATCCATCTTGCTCCATTCCTCCTATTCAATCTGGGCCCAATTCCCTGTCTATCTGCAGTGCTTGTCACATACACACACACACACACACACACACACACACACACATATGTGCAGACCTCTATCTATATATCTATAGCTAGTCAGCTATCCCTACATGTTGTCTCCCTTGGCTAGACTGTGCTTGGACAAAAGGCCCTTTTCATTTTTGTCTTTGTACTTCCTACATCAGGAAAGGGAGAAATTTTCTCTCTTTAAAAAAAAAATTGATTTGATTTTATTTTCAGTTCCAAATTCTCTCCTTCTCCTCTCCTTCCCCTATCCATTGAGAAGGCAAAATAAATTAAACCCATCACATATATGTATAGACATCCAAAACAAATTTCTGCATTAGCCATCTTTCAAGAAAGAAAAAAACAAATGCTTCAATCTGCTTTCTGAGTCCATCAGTTGGCTGTCTGAAGGTGGATAGCATTTTTTCATCATGAGTCCTTTGGAATTGTGGTTGGTCGTTGTGTTGATCAGAGTAGCTAAGTCTTGCACAAAACAGAATAGTCAACTGTCAAATACTGCAAAGAAGCCAAGAAGGTTGAAGACCAAAAAGAAGGTCATCAAATTAAGAGATCATTGGTGACTTTAGAAATGGTAATTTAAGTTAATTAATAAGGCTGGCAGCCAGATTACAAAGGGTTGAAAAGTAAGTAAAAAGATAGTACAGACAATAAGTATAGATAGCTTTTTTAAGATTTTGACTGTGAAAGGGAAGAAATATAGAAGAATAGCTCAAAAGGATGGAAGAGTCATAGAGTTTTTTAAGGGTGGAGGAGACTTTAGATCATAGGCAACAAGGAAGGAGTCTGAAGAAGAGGAATTTAAGATTAGGAGAGATTGTGGGAGCAATTGTCTGGAGATGATGGTGCAGTGAGGGATCTGGTGCATGTGTAGATCGTGTCAGCTCACTACGATGGTGTCTCCACTTGAGTGACACTAAAGAGCTCCTTCTGGGAGAATTGTGATGACTGAAGCCTACTTGGCTTCACTTGTTCTGGGGAAGTGAGGTGATTCCTTCACTCATAACTGGTGATATCTCCCCAAGGGGAAGTGAGGTGATTCCTTCACTCATAACTGGTGATATCTCCCCAAGGGGGTAGGGCATAAGAGTCTCCTACTCCCCAAAGCCACAGACTGCCCCCCTCATCCTTGGATCCTTGGCCTTTTTGCTTGTTCTTTATCATTCTAGGTATAGGGAAGGGAGCAGAGATCTCAAGAGAAAGTCATGATACCTAGTGACCTTTTTTTTTTTTTAGGCAATTGGGGTTAAGTGACTTGCCCAGGGTCACACAGCTAGTAAGTGTCAAGTGTTTGGTCTGAGGCCACATTTGAACTCAGGTCCTCCTGACTTCAGGGCCGGTGCTCTATCCACTGCGCCACCTAGCTGCCCCTGCTAGTGACCTTTCTGAATAACAGGTGGTTAGAATTAAGTCCTCTTAATCTCCTTGTCACCAGGCCATTTTTGTACATCAAGGTCTCTACCCTCTTAAATATCTCCTCTTCTTCAGCAGGAGCTAAAATCAGTTCCCAAATATTGTCTCCTATCATCACTGTATCTGGTGTCTGATATCATTGTATCTCTGGTATCTGTCCAACAGAGTTGATAATTCACAAAGTATTAATTGGTCTTTCTAGTCTTGATCTTTCTGTGAATTACACCTAGAATGGGAAAGAAGAAACAAAATGACTAATGACTCATGCCATGAGGCCTGGTGGAGGGGAGGGGCGGGCCTTATGGCCCTCCTGTGCACCCCCCATACATACATACACACACTTGTAGCATGGTATCACTAGCTGTTAGTTAAGGAGTTGCCTCAGTTTCCCAAATATCAGTGCAGCAAACTGATAGCTGGGGCTGACTCAGGCCCTTTGGTAGGGGTGGACAGTTTTGGATTCACAGCCAATGGAAAAAGGTTCCTACAACAACTTGTTAGGCCAAATGGAACCAGTTACAGAATGTCCATACAAGCTCCAGTCATCATGAGTCTCCTAGAAACAGATCTCCAAAATCATTCTTCCCTAGATCAAAATCAATATGAAAGAAGAGCCCACTATAAAAAAAAATAACCCTACAACCTGCTTCTATTCAGGTATATGCATATACATGTACGTATGTATGTATATATATATATATATATACACATACATACATATATATATATTCACATTTAACTAAAGAATATGTAGATATAATTGGCACTCCCTTCTTTTTTATGATAGGGCTGTATAGAAATGCTCTTTCTTCCAATGTATATGACTTTCTATTTCACTATGACCTTGCCAATGTTTGTTCTCTATTTTTGCAAGCTAAATAGATCATTATAGACCACTTAGGGATCTTCTTTAAGGACTAGCCTTATTTACTGTGACAGTGGAGATAGAGGAGAATCTGTAGAGACCTACAGTAGATCATGTTTTCCAAAGTTTAGGACTGGGAATTAAAAATTGAGCTTGTGTAGTGTTTATGTGCCTCATTTCTTTTAATCTTTGGTAAATTTTGATTCCATAATTGCCAATTAATATGTCTTTGTGCTATCCATGGGGTATAATAGTCAGGTCCATTTTCAACAAAGAAGGAACTACTCCTTTCAAGGGAGAAACCACTATGGTCTTCTGACCTCATTTGGCCACCAGCTTATTAAGTTACTTCTGTAATTCAGTATATTTTGTACATGCTTGAACATTTGTGTTGTGTAATTAGAGTTTACATTATTCCTGTGTCACCTGGTATGACTTCAGTTGTCAGTTATACCAGTCAGCATCATTATTATGGTTTCATAATTCTGTGTTCCAGTGAGAAGCTGCTAACATTTTCATGCCATCCTTATGGAGAAGATGGAGGGATGATAGTTGAGTTAGATATTTTTAGAAGAGTAGTCATTAATGGTTGGATGTTAGTTTGGGGGTATGTCTTCAGTGTAGTGGCTTAGGACTCTCTTTGGCCCAGTGCTGTTTAGCACCTTATCAATGGAATGAAAGAAGACATAGATAATATCCATGTCACACTTTTAGATGACATAGAGCTGAGAGGAATAGTTAATGTATTTCATGACAGAGCCAATATTCAAAAATATCTTGACAGGCTAGAACATTGGACCAAATCTAATAAGATAAATTTAACAGGAACAAATGCAAAATCACTTGGGCTTTAAAAAATCAACTTCACAACTGAAGGATAGGGGAACTGTTACAGTTACTAAATTATATAAAATCATATAAATATCTTGACAGGTTAGAACTTTGGATCAAATAAAAAATTTAATAGGAACAAATGCAGTTACTTGGCTTAAAAACATCAATTTCACAAATGAAGGATGGGGGAATGTTATAGTTATAATTATAATTCATGTAAAAAAATTTAGTAGACTGCAAGTTCAAAGTGAATAATGAGTATGATAAGTCAGTTACAAAAAGTTAATATAATCTTAAGGTTTTATTAAAAGAGGTGCAGGGTCCAAAACAAGTGAGATGATGGTTATGCTTTACTCTGCAGCGATTAAGCCTATTCAGTTAGGCAAATATGCCTCAGGAGGTAGATAGCTCCTCCTTCCCACAAGTCTTCTTGCAAGTCTGCTGAATAACCACTTGCTGGCAGTGTTGTAAAAACAATTCTTGGTAAAGTATTGCTTGCACTATTTATTAATTTGTTTATTTTATTTTTAGTTTTCAACATTCACTTCCACAAGATTTTGAGTTCCAAATTTTCTCCCCATCTCGTCCCACCCCCCACCCTAAGATGGCATGCATTCTGAATACCCCTTCCCCTAATCTGCCCTCCCTTCTATCTCTCTCCCCCTTCTCTTATTCCCCTTTCCTTTCTATTTTCCTTTAGGGCAGGATAGGTTTCTATACCCCATTGCCTATATATCTTATTTCCCAGTTGCATGTGAAAACAATTTTTAACATTTGTTTTTAAAACTTTGGGTTCCAAATTTTCTCCTTTCCTCCCTCCCCACCCACCCTCATTGAGAAGGCAAGTAACTCAATACAGGTTGTAAGTGTGTAGTCATGCAAAACACTTCCATAGTAGTCATGTGGTGAAAAACTAACTATATTTCCTTTCATCCTATCCTACCCCCCATTTATTCTATTTTCTTTTGACTCTGCCCCTCCTTAGAAGTATTTGTTTCCAATTATGCCCTCCCCCAATCTACCCTCCCCTCTATCATCCCCCTGTTCTCTTATCCCCTTCTCCCTTACTTTCCTGTAGTGTAAGATAGATTTCCATATCCAATTGAGTGTATATGTTACCCCCTTATTGCTTGCACAATGTGGATTCTTAAGTCTCTTACAACCCTGAGATGCTGGGATCCTTCTTTTTTTTTTTTCAAATCAGACCAAGGCTTTTATTTTATTCATTTCTTGCATTTAAAATATTCTTCAATGACATCTTTGGCCGGAGATTCCTTACCATAGTCCTTAACAACAATGCAATTGCAGCCAGCCACTTTATGGGGCTTTCCCTCTCTGTCAGTTTTACAGAGGCCTGCCCATTCGCCCAGCTTCTTGTTGTCATCAACCTTGATCAAGTTGATCTGGTGCTCAGCACACAGGGCCTCAACCAACTTTACATACATAGGTTCATCACAGTTGGAAGCAAGAACACAAAGATGGGCTTGGCGTTTGTCCGAGGCTTTGGCAGCTTCACGAATTCCATGAGCGAGGCCATCGTGAATGAGTGCGGTCTTCAGCATTTCTTGTAGAGCAATGTTAACGTCCGTTACAGCTCCAGCAGCAATGCCTTCCTCGGCCATGGTAACGGTTCACGGGCGAAGCTAAATTTTGAAAAGACCCAGGAGCCTCTGCCTCCCGCTCAACTCAGCGCCGACAGGGAAAGAGCGGATTCTTTAATCTATGTTCATTAACTACATCACAGGAGAGCAACAACACAGGAGAGCAAGTTGTAAATTAGAATTCTGTCAAACTTTTGTTTTGATGGTTAATCTTTTACTAATGCATGATAATGTATGATACCTTCATTGTTGACATTAAATACATGAAAATGTAGGATAAGCCCGAGTCTCTGTTGTAAAATGCAGGATGCGGGATTTAAAAAAGTATTGATAGCTTTTGCCTTTATATCACCTAAATTTTCCTGTTTCCCTCCCAGAGAACCTGCTCTCTCTCAGAAATCCACATGTGAAAAAGAATTTTTAAAAGAAAAAGAGGAGAAAAAACTCTCAACAAAACCAATGAGTACATTTTTTTAAAATCTGGAAATATACATGAAGTTCCACACCCCTAGGCATGCCACTTTTATAAAATAGTGGGGGAACATTTCTTCTCATGTCTCTACTTTGGGGCTAAGTTTGTTCTTTATAATTTTACAGCATTCCTTCTTCGTCATTTTGTGGTTGGTTTGTTTGTTTTTTACCATTTACTTTGTGTATGTTGTTTTCTTGGTTCTACTTTCTGTGCATCTCATCACATCTTTCCGTGATTCTCTGTTTTTATCATATTGTTTATTATGGTACAATAATACTGTTACATTCATGTGCCACAATTTGTTTAGCCATACCCAATCAAAGAGCATATACTTTATTTCCAGTTCTTTGCTATTACAAAAAGTACTGCTATAAATATTTTAGTGTTTATGGGGCTTCCTTTTCATCAAGGACATCCTTAGAGTAGATGCCTAGCAGTGTAATCTCTGTATCAGAAGGTATGGACATTTTAGTGACTTTATTTACATAACTCCAAATTGCTTTCCAAAATATTACTGATTCACAGATCTACCAACAATTCATTTGTGTACCTATCTTCCTCAATCCCTCCGTTATTGACTGTTGCCATCTTTTGAGAGATGGAAATTTAAAGGCATTCAGTACTTGAAAGAAGTGAACATTTTTACTTCCTGATGGCCACAAATGACATGTGGACCATTAGTCAACTTAAAATTAATCCTATAATATCATTCATCATCGCTGATGAACCGTATCTCCTTTGAATACAAACTACCATTATTTCCTTTCTGAGGAACATACACCAAATCTTGAATCAGAAGACCTTGCTTCCAGTCCTGCCTTTGACAGTGCTGATCTGTGTGACTGTGAACAAGTCACCTAACCATCCTAGACCTTAACTTTTTCTCATTTTAAAATGATTGTGTTTTACTACGTGGTCTCTGAGATCTCTTCCAGCTCCATTCAATTTAATCAAAATTAATTAAGCACCTATCATGTGCCAAGCACTGTGCTAGGGATACGAATGAGAAAAAGAAAGATGGCCCCTGCCTTCACGGAGCCTACAATCTAATGGGGGGAAACAGTACACAAAAAGAAACTGAAAAGGTGGCAGGGTGGAGGTACCAGGGAATACTTGGTGAGGAGGCATGATGTCCTGGAGTAAGAAACCAAACACAGCCATCAAAAAAAAAAAAAAAAAATGGGGAGTTACCTGAAAAATTCTGAGCTCTCTATGAAGGAAAGCAATGGAATGAGTTTACTGATCCGCTTTTCAGCCCACCAATCAGAGGGGAGATGCAACAGAAGAAGCCAAGAAGGTGTTGAGCATAAAAAGGCCTGTGATTTTATGATAGGTGTAAATTGTTTTGGGAAGCCCAAAACTAAATAGTTCCCTAAACTATTCCCAGATTGCTGCCACTCTGGAATTTCTGTGTTACATATTCCTCCTAAATCTGTAATACTTCCCTCTGGTGAAGATTCTCTGTTCTTTGAAAAGTTGCTTGATAGATATTTTTTTAAATCTACAGAACCTTTCATAATGTTTTACAAATGGTAGGCACTTAAATACTTGTTAGATTATATTGGACTCATGTTGCAATCAAAATTAAGGTAAACTGAAGCACAAAGTTCCACACACATTCAGTTTATTGGTAAGATTAGCAATTACCAATAAAAGGGAGTCTCGACTCATCAGTTGGTCAGAAGACCTCGAGATAGGGCTCACCAGCCTTCATATAGTTTTGGAAAGTACAAGAGAACAAAGAATAGGAAGCATCAAACAATATGATTGGTTTCAAAGTCCGAAGTATCCTAGATGATGGAAAACAATATGATTGTATGGAAGTCAGGAATGCAGGACTATTAACAGCCCTTTCTTCCATCTTGTTGCTGTGGAAAGCTTATTGCTGGTGTCCACCTGCATGGATAATAGTCCAGACTTTCTTGAAGGACAGCCAATGTTGCAGAAATAACAAACTCTCGGGAGCTCACCTGCATCTTACCAGGCTTATTAATGAGATAACAGATCTCCCTTAATTGTGCATGGGCTGTAAAATGTGTGTATTTCTTTGAATTAACGTGATTTATGGGACAACTTAGCTCAAAGAGGAAAATTGAACTTCTGAACTTAACTCAGAGGCAAAGAAACATGACTTAGGCAATTTTTACAACATGTTGGGGTTATGTAGAATAGAATCAATTACAAAATGGAATCAGAATCAATTTGATTTTCTCAATTGGAAGACACAATGAAATTTGATTGGCTAACTACTAAATTTCTTCTTTTTTTTTCAAAAAAAGTGAAATTTAATAAAAGAAATTAGTAGAAGGTGAGCAGAGAAGCACAAAAACAGTCAACAAATGAATGTATGAATGAAGCAGTTTGGAAAAGCATGTTAATGTTACAAATCAGAAAGTAATTCTATTTGCCCAGTAACACTCATAACATTTAATGTAGACTGCCTCATTCACATTTACACAGCACATACACATAGAAAGTCAGCAAAATTCAGATCATCCAAAATGATTTTACATGTAAATTTACTTCACAAAAGACATGATAGGAAAAGCTAAGGTGATCCCAAAAAGTATTCTTATAATGCCAACCGATAGATATATGCAGATGGAACCCTGGACATTCATTCCCCACAAATGACCCTTTGGAATGGGCAGTCATCTTTTATATGTAAAGAAATAAGAGAGTCATGTGGATTAGTGTTATACCATAATGGTAGATTGTTAAATAAGACATAAAATTTTCAAAGAAAGAAAAGGAAAAAAGAAAATTAATACATGTATAAGCTTATACTAACATGTGTGACTTCCTGAGGGGCAGGCAATAGTTAAGGTTAATAAGATAACTATTAAATTTCAATAGTTTGGTAATCAAAATGATTATTGCCAATCTCCCACTATTGCACTTTTTTCAGAGATAATCAAACATAATAAAATAGGGAGGCACCTTGGTCTACAATAGCATTTCCCAGATTCTGTTAATGGGATTTTGGTGAGAAAAAAAGTTTGATGTAAGCAATATTCTTTCTTCTAAAATATTAAGTGTGAAATTATGTACTTCAATATGTGAGCTGTTGTACATCTCTTATCCCTAGCTCATGTAACATGAACAGCCTCCCTATTTTTCCTGACATGTATCTCTTTAATGATGCTTTTTACATAGTTTCTTGTACATAATTTATCATTGGTAATACCTTGCAGCCTATTTACTCTCACCATGCATCTTTCTATAGCCCTTTGGGTGAGCTACAATTTTGAGACCTTGTGTTATTCTATGATTCACAAACCTACAGCATCATTTTCTTTCATCCTTACCCATGACTTCACTGAGTAGGAAACTGGTGAGGAATCTCTCTTTTTTAGGACAGATTTGCAATTCATCTGTAACAGATAGTCTTAGAAAATTGCCTAGAGCCATTGAAAGGTTAAATTAAAGGTTTAACCTTTCCTAAATATCACATGATGAGCAAGTGTCAGAAACAGAAATTAAACCCCAATCTTCTTGACTCCAATGCTAAACTTCTGTCCTGTGCAGTCTGGGGGTAGCTGAGACAGCGACTCATCTGGTAGCAGTGTCACCTTTGGACATAAACCTGTTTGGACTAGTACTGTGTAGAAACTGTGCTCAGTCTGAGCCTACTCTCCCCAGGGACCAAGTGGGATAGAGAAATGTTTGTACTGCGTTCTGTTTATATCTTTGAAGTAAATGTCACTTTCTAAAAGCTAATTGATGAGAAGTTGAGGGGATACCCATCAACAAGTTGAGGGGAGGCCCATCAGTTGGGGAATGGCCAAACAAGTTGTGGTATGTGATTATAATGGAATACTATTGTATTATAAGAAATGACGACTGAGACACTCTCAGAAAAACCTGGAAAGACTTGCATGAGCTGATGCAAAGTGAAAGGTACTATGTACAAAGTAGCAGCAATATTGTAAGATGATTGGCCATGAATGACTTAGCTATTCTCAGTAATACAACAATCTAAGACAACTCTGAAGGACTTATGATGAAAAATGCAGTCCATCTCCAGAGAAAGAACTGATAGTGTCTGAATTCAGATTGAAGCATATTTTTTTTAAACTTTCTTTACTTTTCTTGAGTTTTTTTTTCCTTGCCTATGTTTTGTTTTACAACATGACTATTATGAATATGTTTTGCAATGTATGTATAGTCTATATTGAATTGCTTGCTTTCTCAGTGGGGAGGGGAAGGAGGGAGGAAGGGAGAGAATTTGGAACTCAAAGTTTTAAAAGTGAATGTTAAAATTGTTTTTACATGTAACTGGAACAAATAAAATACTAAATAAAAACTTTAAAAAAAAAAAAGAAAAAGGGGGCAGCCAGGTGGCACAATGGACTTCCCTGAAGTCAGGAGGACCTGAGTTCAAATCTGGCCGCAGACTAAACACTCGACACTTACTAGCTGTGTGACCCTTGGCAAGTCACTTAACCCCAATTGCCTAAACAACAAAAAACAAAAAAAGAAAGAAAAGAAAAGCTAATGGATGTTAGGTGGTACTACACTCACTGGCACCTAACAGTGAGGAGGTAAGGTGTTGAGACAATAGCACACACACACACACACACACACACTCACAGTGTTCTAAAAATTTCATTGCACTTTTAAACTCTAACAACTTAAAGTTGCATATGTATGCATACATGTATACATACAGACATATCTGTAGTTACCGAAGAACTGAGCGCTTTTTTTGGTAGCAATAACATCCACAGTTCCCCCCCTCCAATCATTCACTCTCTCCCTCTAAAAATGATCACCTCCCACACAGACCTCAGAATCATAGAATCTGTGAGTCAGAAGAAACCTCAGAACATTTGGTCTGACCCATTCCTGAATAAGAATCCTCTTTACAAATGTACTTGAAACCTCTAGAGAGGGGCATTCCACTACTTCTGAAAGCAGTCCATTTAATTTTTATTTTCCTAAATGAGGGGGGATCTTGTTTCCCAGTACCACTTGGATCAATTGACACAGATGACAAGGTATTAATGTCATTAGATTATAAGCTCCTTGAGGGCAGAGACTGTCTTTCCTTTTCTTATTTGTATCCCCTCCTCTTAGTGCCTGGCACATACAGGAAACATTTAAAAAATGTTTATTCTGTTAATATGTTAATAAGGGTTTAACATTTGGTGATCTCTTTATGTAGTGGGAATATCTTTCTTCGATGGAATTTCAGAGAGCCTGACCATTCAACGAGCAAAAGTTGATTAATGGAGTATGGTAGGGTAGAGATAAAAATAATCTTCTCTCCTCTAAGAGTGATTCCCTTTCATGGGTTGAGTTCTTTCTCCACTGCTAGCAAATAGCCTGGACTGCCTAGAACTGGTGGCAGGTTTAGGTATTCAAAGCCTATAGGGATTATCCTTTTTCTTTGCAGGGAATTTAATTTGAATTAAATTTTAAAATGTTTAATTCCAGGGTAGAGAGAATCAAAAAGGACTGAGGGGTTGGCATATTGATCCTTCTGTATGCAAACTCATTTCTAGTCCTATCATTAGTCCTTCTGGTTGAAAGTCAATTAAAAAACTCGTCACCACTCATAAAAATGACAGGAAAGAGTCACAGATACTGAGGAAGCTCTAAAGTTAAGGGGAAAGGCTAGTATATTACCCATGCCCAGAAGCATGCTCAACCAAGCCCCTATGTGGATTGGAACCAGGAAGTAAATATAGTGAGTATATTTCTAAGGAGCTGGCCTTCATTGGACAATCCCTTATTACAAAAGTAATACATTTAATTAATTAATGCTACTTTCTAAATAACTGACTAGTTTACTAGTTTTTAAAACTATATGATGATTGTAGAGACCATCCCAACTGTTATTTCTTTAATGTTCTCTTCACCAAAGAGAAGAGTAATGCAAAATCTAGGATTTACTTGAGTTTCTTAGATGGTGTAAGACTTCATACATTTCTAACTTGCAGGTGTGTAGAATTCTAATATGGTTCCTCACTTCTGCTCATGCTTCAGAAGGAATGAAATGGGTGAGATTAGTGGGCAAGGAAAGAAAGGCTGGAAGGAGTCCTGCCATGAGCAGCAGGAATCTCCCTTTGAAGAAAAGGAGTCAAGAATAATCAGAGGATAAATGAGTAAGAAATATGGTTTTGTGTAGAGTGCCTTGTCTTTTGATACCAACTCACAGTGATTAAAACTAAAGGAACAAAACTAAAGAATATAACAGAATCACCCAAGTCAATCAGAAGTAATTTCAGAGGCCATCTAGTCCAACCTGGATATGAATCAAAAAAGGGGGCGGGGAAGGTAAATGAGAAAAAAAAAAAAAAAACAACTCATGAGTTCTTCCAGCAAAGGAAAATCTGTCTTCACACATTAAAGAAGCTCTTTTAAAGGACTGTTTTCCATTCCTTTGTTTATACCTAAAAAACATTTTTTTTTCTCCCCAGAGTTGAGTCAGAGGTTTAGAACTCATACTTCTAATGCCAATGTATTTACACAATGCCACATTGCAATTATGGTCACAGAGACAGCTAATATTGCATTTGTCTAATACAGATACATATGGGTGTGATAGTTAACGTTAAGCAATAAACACAGTATCTAGAATACTGGCAAATGGAGAATTTGCTTCAGCTGCATCTGCTGCCCAACAGGAAGTAACAGATGTGTAAATAAGTTATTGTTGAAGGTCCAGATTTCTGAAATTAGGTAAGTCTTTTATGGTCTGACAGCACTGGGAAAAAGATACGGAAATACTGGCATAAAGAAAAACAGTATGAATTCTAAATCCTTCAAATGGTGGGGATTCCCAATCCTTGATTACCTGGGGCTAGGGTGTGTGGGGAGATAGAGACAATTTATTTTTTTCTAGACAAAATAGGAAAACTTACCATTCTCTCCTGACTGTCTCAAAGACTAAAATACTTTTTTGATGTTGGTGAGCTAGACAGTTCTAAAATTGTATCTGTTCTCTCCATGTGTGGTTGAGTTGAGACTGTTTTAATCTTCCTGAATCTCAGTTTCCTCATCAGTTAAATGGGGATGGATAATACTTGAACTACCTACCTTGTGGTGTTGTTGAAAGGAAAGACACTTTGCAAACCATGAAATACTGTATCAATATGGGTTATTATTATTTTTTGGTTCAACCAAAACTAGGTTATAGAGCATAGTTCATCAACCATACAGTGTTAGAACTAATAGTTTAAGAATTTGCCTGGTTATTTTATAGAGCGGTAAAATGGTGGGTAGGAGTTTAACAGATGAAAAGGGAAGGGAGTACATTCTAGAAAAGGGAACAGCATAAACAAGGGCAAGAAAGCACAGGGTGTGATCTGGGAACAAGAATAGATCAGTTTCGCTAGAATATTATAATTAACAAATATTTATTAAACATTCTAACATATCTGTTAGAAATTATGCTACGTGCTGAGGATACAAATACAAAAGGCATTTGAGATAATCCCTGCAATTTATACTCTGAGAGAAATATAACATAATCATGGTAACATTAATAATATTGATAATAGTAATAATAATAATTCCCCCTCCAAGCCCAATCCATGGTGGGGAGGAGAAAACAAAGTAGAGAAATCCTACCCATAGTGATGTATAGCAGAAGCTTGAAGCCTGTAAACCCAGCAGCAACCATGAAACACTGGTAGGTTGGGCTTTGGAAATAACACTGATTTAGTTATCTATCACCCTAATCATTGTGATACAGTTATTCTTAAGAATCCTCCGTGTTCTGGTACTAAAAGAAGGCAAGACTCACTAGAATAAATCAGAAATACCAATACCCTACCTGTTAGAAATGCTTTGGTATAGATGGTACTGACCATTAAAGAGGGCAAACCATAAGCACATTGTGGAAAAGACTGAAAATGTGAATGTTTTCATTACATACCAGTTCTAAAATCTTAATAGTTGTAGGTAAGAGATTCATACTGCTTTTTGTTAATAATACCCTTAATTTCAAAACACACAACAACAAATTGCAGAAAAATGCATGGTAATCATAAGAAACAACTTCATCCCTAAACCTAGACTAGGTGAAAAAAAAAAAGCTGAAAATGAGGAGATACTAAAATCTTAAAAGAGAAAAATGAAAAATTCAAGGACGTTGAAATCTTCATTTGACACAGACTCCAGAAATTCTACCTGATGACAAAAGGTATGACAAAAAAAATACCAATATCTCAAATGATTTTAAAGTAGGTGGGAACATATTTAGACTGGAAAATTGAAAAATTCCTTAAATAGCTTTCCCATCTTTGAAATATTTCTCCAATGATACCAAAATGTCATTTGGATTTGATAAGAATAAACTCTTATTGTATGAAAAGACAAGATGGAGATTGGAGACTTTGAGTTTGAATCCAGAAGTCAAATTGCACCAATGAATGAAGGTAGTACTTACAAATACCTTGGTCTTCTCTTGGCAAGATACATTGGGAACAAAGCTATGAAGGAGAAAGCTATGGCTTTGTACGTCTAGACACTTACTTTTATCTTGAAATCAAAGTTTAAGCCTAAGATGAAAATATTTGAATCAGTTAAAACTTATACAAATCTTAACATATACTTCCGAAACTGTAAAATGGGCCATAATAGGTATATAATATATCCTAACAAAATATTTTAGTATTAGTATTAGCAAACACAGGGCCCATCACCCAAAGAAAGCTAAGGAAAGACAAATGCCTCATGATCAAAAAGCAAGAAGAGTATTATTAGATGTTTTCAGGGCACATGATAAACAAATTTAAAGCTTACAGAAATATTTTTGGAACAAGCAGAACTCACTTCATCAAGCACCAGTATGTGTCATTGGATTTGTCCAATGTAAACAAAAGTGGTTTACCTTCAGATAGAATCTATGAAACAGCTAAGATTTAAGAGTGGAATCAAAAGGCCTTCCATGGGTGACATCCACATGAGTTCAGTCAACACTTTGTCAACAAAGTGTCAAACAAATGAGTCAAGTAGATTTCATGGAAATGGAGGAATTTATGATGATAATTCAGGAACAAGACATTGCCACAGAAATTACAGATGATTTATCCTTAAGTAACTAACACTTATGAATAAAACAGATTATGGAAGAAAACAGTAGAAACTGCATAACATATCTCTGCAGACTATAAAAATTGAGTATTTATTGAATATCTAATAATATCTAACAAGACTTAACCTGGTGGCTAGACTTATACCTAAGAAGGTTGCTACTTCTCATAACCAAACAGATGACAAAACCCTGTGTTACAAGTATATAACTAAAAGAATCCTTCAGAATTCGACTCATAAATTGTACTGGGTTCAGAACATTATCACAGACAAAGCTGTGTGCCAGTGATTCGACACACAAAAATTAAAGGATGTTGTTTGAATTAAATGTAAAATGTTCATAGTCTCCAAGATAGAATTAAAAGCTTTCAAAATGCAGAAATCTAACAGAAATCAAAATCATGAGGAAATAAAATGAGATATGGATCATCTCTGTTGTCCTATCTGCTACTAGAGATTTCTTGAAGATTCTTGCAGTGAGTCTAAAGAAAAGGAGTTTATGTCTCAATACTTTTGTTCAATTACCAAAAAAAAAAAAAAAAAGCAGTTATTTCATCCACCTGTGCAATAGTCTGAATAGCAATATGTGAAAGAACAGTAGCAGAATAGTGAGTTATCCTAGGCTTGTTTCTATCTAAATTCCACTGGAAAAATTGAGAATGTGATGAGTAACAGCAACAACAACAAACAACAATGATAATAAAAGGGGAGTTCATGGTAGTTATACAGGAACAAGTCATTGCTACAGGAAATAACAGCTAGCTCATTCTTTAGTGACTTCTTCAAGGACCATTGAACATGAAGATGAAAAAAACAAAATGCCAATAATAATTCACACTTGGAAAGGATGTTAAAGTTTACAAAGTGCTTTACATAAATTATTTCATTTGATCCTCACAACAAACCTGCAATTAAGGTGCTGCTATGATCCCCATTTTATAGATGAAGAAACTGAGGCTCAGTGATTTCCCTAGATAATATAGCTAGTAAATGTCTAAGGTATAGCTTCAACTTGGGTCTTCTGAAGTGCTTAGCACAGTGCCTGACAAGTAGTAGATGACATGGAAATGCTTATTCCCCTCCACCCACATTTACCAAACCATATCTCCTCTCTATAGGGATGAATAGTGTGCTTGTGGGCCCTGAGTAATATGAGATAAAGGTGAAAAGGTAGGTTGCCTCCAAATTGTAGAGGACCTCGAGTGCCAAGCAAAGGAGTTTAAACTAGTCATTACAATAGGGAACCATGAATGAATGAGTGGGAAAAAAAACTTTTATTAATCCTTTAATATATACAAAACATTGTGATAGGAGCTCAGATTGGAATAGGAGACAACACATATGAGAGGGTTCAGCTGAAATACTAAACCATACAGGCATCTCAGGGAGCTTGCTGGTAGGTGTGAAAAATCATGGGCTTGTTCAGGAGGGGTGAGGACTGGCAGTAGGGAGCACTGTAAGGCACGATCCACTACATCATTGCCTTCAAAAATGCCTCCTGAGGTGGACTGATGAGAATAAACATGGAGAATGTAGAGGGAGTTGTTTCGCTGCAACAAAATTTGCTGTAATTCCCTCAGGAGAGAGGATATGGTGGACTTATGAGGTTGGAGGACGGCGTCCTCTATGCATTTAAGAACCTTTACTGCATATAGACTATAGGCTCAGGATATTTACGGCAAGCATGGAGGATGGCAAAGAGCTCATTTTTCTGGGTAGAGTCATAGGGGGTTTCTAATACTGTTATTTCCTTGGAGGCCTCATGATAAATAGAGGCCTTATTGTTTTTTGTAGCATCAGTGAAAACATTTGAGCCTTGAACAGGTTCTCCCATAACCTTTCGTTGGGGTGGTGCTAAGGTTATTTGCTCTAGCATAGGGAGAAGCAGGCAGGAGGAATGAGGACTTATCTCGGCCCATTGGGAGCAATGTGCCCAAGACCAATAGGTTTGCATAATGGCTTCTCGCTGTCCAGGTTCAAAAATCGAGTAAAGTAAAGGTCGCTGCCCAGACAAGTGGACAGCCCTTTGTACTGCAGCTAAGGCTAGTTCCCCTAACATCTCATAATAATTTGGCAGTACCTTGTGAGCCTTCTTTGCATATACAAATTCTAATAATTTGGGACCTTGGTGTATAACACAAAAAGGGCTCTGTTGATTGACCAAGGAGACCTCTATTCTACCTTTGGGGTCCCATCTGGCGGTCTGGGCCTGGGCAGCAAGTGAGAATATTTGGGACACTGCTGCCTTAGCAGCAGGAGTCCATGCCCGAGGGGAGTTCAA
This sequence comes from Vombatus ursinus, assembly GCF_900497805.2. NCBI lineage: Eukaryota > Metazoa > Chordata > Mammalia > Diprotodontia > Vombatidae > Vombatus > Vombatus ursinus. The sequence goes on along the minus strand of NW_020954596.1, from coordinate 49,046,653 downwards.
ATTTGAATTTCCTTTTAATATATCATATAAAGGCTGCATTACAGCAGGAGGAATGGGTGTGCAGGCCCTGAGCCATTGGATCTGTCCCACTAACTTTTGGAAGTGATTCAAGGTGGTTATCTTATCAAGCCCTAGTTCAGGAATTTGATTGCTAATAGAAACAGCCTCCAAATGAAGGCCTAGGTATGTGAGTGGGTAATTTTGTTGGACTTTGTCAGGGGCCACCACCAAACCATAATGAGCAAGTGCAGAGACGGTTTCTTTTACCAATCTTGCTAGTGTCTCATCACTGCTAGTGGCTAATAAAATATCATCCATATAGTGAAGTATTGTGGCTTTAGGCCATTTGTCCCTGATAGGGTCCAGCACTCTTCCCACATAAGCCTGACATAAGGTGGGACTGCAGCACATTCCTTGGGACAGGACCTTCCACTGATATCTTAAATCTGGTCCTGCATTATTGGTAGTGGGTATGGTAAAGGCAAATCTCTTTCTATCTTCTGGGGATAGTGGGATAGAGAAAAAACAATCTTGGATGTCTATGACTGTCACAGGCCATCCAGAAGGCACTAAATTAGGGGAGGGAAGGCCAGGCTGTAGGGTTCCCATGGGCTCTAGGGTGGTGTTAACAGCCCCGAGATCTATTAACATTCGAAATTTCCCTGATTTCTTTTTTATTACAAACACTGGGCTGTTCCAGGGGCTGGACGTGGGCTCAATGTGCCCCACCTGTAACTGGTGCTGCACTATATCACGTAAAGCCTGGGCTTTCTCTGCAGGGAGGGGCCATTGGGGTACCCAGACTGGGTTATTAGATCTCCATGTTAGAGGAGTGGGTCTGATACAATAAAATTTTTCTTGTTGCCCAACGGCCCCAATTAAAAATCCTGCGGGGGTGGCATATAAACAGATGCCCCACAAGCCTTCAAAATATCCCTTCCCCATAAATTGTATCTCAAACCTGTAACTACTAGGGGTCGGATGGTCCCTTGCTTATCTGCGAATTGCCAGGGCAGCTCCTCTGCTGATACCCATGCTTGTTGTGCCCCTCCGACCCCATTGATCATTGTGGCATCAGGTTGGACTCGCCAAGAGGGGGGCCAAAATAGTCGTGAGATGACAGAACGATCAGCTCCTGTATCTAATAATCCCTTGAAGAATCGCCCCTTAATTTGGATAGTTGCCCATGGCTTACTGTATTCTATCTGTTGTACCCAATTAATATCATTATTGTGGCTATTATTATGGTGGCTTGAGCCACCACCTCCACTTCGTCTATGCAAGCTGCCGAATCGTGTGGGTTAGTTACTATAATCTGTTGCTGGGGCTGGTGAACAATAACCGTGGTGTGGACAATAACGGTGGTATATAATGAAAGGCCCACCACGAGGGCTGCTTGGAGGGCAGAATTAAGCCCAGTCACTGGCACTATGGTTGTGTCTCCAGGGTCGATTTGGAAGTTCCCTTTGCTAAGAAGGGGAAGTCTGAACCACTGGGTAGAAGTCGGAGGTACTCCCGATGCAGCCCCGAGGGCGCATTCTGAGGGGGTGGAGCTTCCATCTGGTAAGCTTGTTGAGGGGCCCTCCTTGCCCCGCCTCCCGACTGGCTTGCAGCATTCTTTAGCATAATGGCCGGATTTGTTACAATTGTAACAAATTGCCTTGGGGCGGGCTCCACCAGGTTTCTGGTGGCATTGCACCTTGAACTGACTGGCTTTTCCGCATAGATAGTACAATTTAGTTTCTTTTGTTTTCAGCACTTCTGATAGCCCTCTCCAAGGCTGCCTGTAGGCGGCCAGAAATCCAGGAAGGGTTTATCAGGACTTTTTTAAATTTTGGTCATGGAGGCCCTTTGTTTTCCCAAAGCCTGAATCTTACTAAAAGCCTGTAGGGCACATTGGGAAACAGCTGCAAATGCTGTATTTAGTGCCTCTTTTAACTCCTTAAATTTCTTCCATTCTAAAGGGGCCCAGGTCCTCCCTCCCTCGGATAAGTGTGGGGGAGGGGGCCGTCCTTGCTACGGTTTCCTGCTCTCTTTTTGCTCCTGCCCTCCTGCCCGGCCTTGCTTTCTTTTCTCTTGTTTATTCTCCCATTCCCTGTTTCCAGTGTCCTCTGTCTCACTCCCTGAGTCTGTCTCACTCCTTGATTCTTCCTCACTACTGATTTCCGCTTCTTTCACTCTTTGATATACTTGTTTCCCTTGCACCTCCCGATCCGGGACCTTAACAAACAACTGTCCCATCTTTCTTCCTTCACCCTATCGGCTACGGGTCTCGTCTCTCTTCCCGTGACCAGACCAGCTGATCCACGGGGCCTCTGGCCTATTTCCTCCGCCCCACATTGGGTGCCACTTGTACCGGCCGCGCCGACCTTATGCCGGCCGCGCCGAACACTCCTCCTATAAGGAGCAGGCTGCCAGAGTCATACTCACTCATCAGTCTTCGGTCCTCAACCGGATAAACACACAGAGACGAGCCATCGGGAGGCGCCAACACCAGAGCTTTATTCAGAGGCCATCACAGCAAGGCCAAGCAGGAAGGCCAGAGCAACAGAGCAGGAGCCAAGAGAGAGCAGCATGATCTGACCACGCTCCGTTCCTAAGTACCTACTTAGCCCCTCCTCCCCAGCCCGCTTACTAGCCAAAGATTGTAGGGTCAGATACCGGAAGGGGCTGTCTGAGTTTAGCACACCAAGGGAGAGGGAGTGACGTAGGAGTCTAGGACCATATACAGGAAGGAGGCGTCTGGGATTAGTGCATAGACAGAGTACGTGACCTAGGAAGTCAGGAAGGACACAGGAAGGAGGCGTCTGGGGTCAGTGCTACACAAAGGGACCCAGGAAGTCAGGAAGGTCACAAGATGGAGGCGTCTGGGGTTGACGTTGCATATAGGGAGGGGACTAAGCAAAGGGAACTCAGTCCTCTGCCATCCCACTCCCACGTGGCACCACCCCTTGCCTCAGGAGCACAAGCTCTGGCTACTTCCTTGCACCCAGCTTATCTCACATAGCACTGCCCACTGCCTCAGGGCTTCTCCGTACCCAGCCCATCCCAGTTCACCTCGACTCCGCCTACCACAGCCCCTGCCTCGACTTCCAAATACCCAGATCTTACCCTACTCTTGCCACAGCGCCCAACTGGCAACTGCCAACATCAGACAGTCCCTCACATGTTAATTTAGAAAAAAGGAGAGGGTTCAGGGTGATAGAAAGGGTAACAAGGCAGATGGTAATGCATCTTCTTTAACATTACTTCTATTGACAAAACTGTGTCCATCTCAAATGTTGACCCATTTGACAGGACCACAGACTTTGATGACTGAAACTCTCTTTTCTGGGTCTTCAGTAGCTATATGGAAGAAAAGAGGGTAGCAGCACTTGTAAAGGCAATTTCCAAGTATTGCCACCACAACAGCTGCTTTTGAGCAGAGTTGTTTGTCCTTCATTCTCAAAGAGGACCGTGACATCAGGGAAGTGATGTCATGACATGCAAGTGAATTGAATTTAAGTGAAGGAGGGCTGTGCAAAGTCACCAGACTCACTTTCTCCTCTGGAGCTATCTGGGTCCACTGGGCAAGATACAGATCAGGATGACTGGAGATGGCTCTGGATGCAGTAGGACAACTTGTCCTTTTTAAGCTAAGGTCTTTAAAAGATCTCAGGTTGACTTAGACAATGCCCATTCAGTGATTAAGGGTAGGTAAGAAATGAGGTAGAGAAAGGCTTCTTTTACTTAGTAAAAAAAAAAAAAATCAATCTGGGAGAGGAAGTCCTTCAGGATTTCTGGCCAAAACAGAAACAATAGCTATTTATATTCACTCTGAGCCAAATAGGGCCCAAACAATGACCAAGTGGGGCTTGACCTGAGACCTATTGTTGGCCAATCAATGAGAGCCAGAGTAATTTGAGTTTAGGGCATGGTCCTTAAGAAAAAAATCTAGCCTGTAAACCTCAAAGTTTCTTGTGAGGTTTCAATGATCAAAATTTACTTTCCTTTGGACAGAAGACCCATAGGTAAGGGTATGATACCCTATATGGACAGAGGGAAGGGAAGAAGGAAGGAAAGAAGAAGGAAGAAAGAGCTGTGTTGCCCATCTGCTCAGTTCCAGTTAGGTACCCAGTGGGCAGCTCCTACTACTACTCACAGAGGATGTTGTTTGTCCTTCATTCTCAGAGGACCATGACATCAGGGAGGTGATGCCATGACATGCAAATGAATTGAATTTAAGTGAGGGAGGCCTGTTTTGAGCAGAGTATTGACTGACAGTCATAAGGAAGACTAATCTGGCTGTTTGAAGGCTGGATTGGAAAGAGGATGCCCCAAGAACTGTCAGGAGACTAGTCCAGGTGGATAGTAAGAAGAAACTGTACTAGAACAATAGCAGTGGGACTAGAGAGAAGGGGACAGAGATGAATGATATTGAGGAGGTGGTCTTGGTAACTATTTGAGTAGAAAAGGGAAAGGCAAGAGCCAACTACAGCACCATAGTTTCACCCTGGGAAATTGAGTAAAAGATGGTGTCACTGATAGAATGATGGACATCAGAAGGACCAGATTTAGGTGGAAAGATAATGAGCTTTATTTTAGACATGGGGAACCAGGATGGTACTATGCAAAAAATGTTGGATTTGGGTTCAGAAGTACCTGAGTTTGAATCCTGGCTTTGTTAGTACTCACTCTGTGACCTCGGTTAAATCACCTAACTCTCTCTTGGCCACAGTTTCTCCCTGGATAAAATGAAGGGGCTTGAGTGGATGAAATCTAGGATCCCTTCTAACTCTATCTATGATCTGTAATCCTGAATCTAAATCTAAATTCTAAGTCTATGATCCTATAATCCTAAATCAGTTTAAGAACAGGGGAAGATCTGGACCTAGGCTACACCATTAAGATCCTGACCTGATTTTGAGCTCTCCTGGATTAACAATTGAGTAATACCGTTAACTATGCAGTACCCACACAGTTCAAATGCCTTCTTCTTCATGAAGCTTTTCCCAATCCTTCCAGCTGTAGGTGTCTTCCTTGCTAAATTACATTGCATTTCTTTATGTGTACCTCTTTTGTAGAATGTAAGTTTCTTGAAGGTTCTTGTAGGTTTCTTGAAGAAATTATTTTAATTTTGTTTCTCTGTCCCCATGGTCTAGCATAATACATGGAACACAGAGTGCTAAATAAATACTTGTTTATTCAACAAAAACATTACTGAGGTCCTGGACTTGTTCTTTATGATGCATTTTGGGGTTTCTGGGAACCCTGAAATGTCAGGGTACAGGGAGAGACTGCCTGGAAAGAATTCAAGCATTTAAGCCTTCTTTCAGTCAAAATAGAGAGGTTTATTATAACACCAATAGAGCCTGCCAGATTCCTAATGAATCTCTCCCTTAATGGGGTTGAGATTGATACTTATATACAAAAAGACAGTGAGAAGATCTGGCTGGGATTAAGGAGTGGTAAATAGCCTAAGGTGGCCAAGGTGCAGAGTAAAAGGAGTTAAGTGGTCTGGGGTGGGTCAAGAGCCAAAGGACTATTAAGTAGTCTGAGGTGGGTCAAGAGAACTGTGAAAGGAGTATTAAGTGGTTTGGGGTGGGCTGAGAGTCACTGTGAAAAGACTATTGAGTATCTAGGTGGACTGGGATGAGCCAGATGCCTCAGGTGAGCCACTAGTCATCCTGATGAAATGTATGGGAAAATTCAGGGTCCAGGTCCTATCACCCCATCACTTGAACTTTCCCTTTTTTTTGACAGGCAACAAAGATCATGTTTGCACTCCAGTGTGATGGTTGAAAGCCTGTGGATTTGGGGAATGCCCAGTTGAGTTTTGAATACTCAATAGAGGATTCAGAGCGACTGCCTTTTTACTCTGCCATCTTGGCTCCTGGAACTCAATAGAGGATTCAAATGGGATCGGGATCTTGCTAGCCCAGATCTTCTTTCCTTGTCCCCAAACTGATTTAGGGCAATTGTAGGCAGGCTCCAGTACATGTCTGCTTTGGGAACTCACTCCTGATAACTAGTATTAGTAATTGAGAGCCTTGGTTGATTTGAATAATCCCATCCAAGTACATAAAGAGAATAAATTGGAGAAGGGGGAATTGAGGGTGCTTTATTAAATATTGGACCCATAGGGAGTATTATGAGCAAGGCACATCCATCCCTTACAGAAGCAGGGTTAATGTTACTGGAAACCTTCCCTTCCTCCCCTCATCTTGCTCTGTAACTGAGTACAGAAGGGCATCTTTAGGGTCGAGCCCCATTGGAGTTGACCCACAGTGAATGTTTCTCTGTGTGATGGGGCAAGGCAATCACTAGTATCCTGACCTATTGCTGTAATTGTGAACTCTGCAGAAAAGAACTATATCCTAGGAGCAGAATTCTGAAGTGTTCTTCCTTAGTGCCTCCCTGAGGGCTGCTAAGTGTAACTTGTCAGCAACTTAGTTTTAGAGTTGCCTAGGATACTGAAAGGTTAATTGACTTTCCCATAGTGACACAGCCAGTATATGTTAGAGGTTGATGAGTCAGTAAACATGTATTAAGCACCTACTGTGCAACAGAGAAAGTAATGGGCTCTCTAATGTCTGTAACAGAAAGGTAGATGGGACTGGGACAGAGCCTGTAGAGCTAGGAGAGCAATGTTGTGGAGCTGCCACCTGAGGGCGACAGAGAGCTCAGCATGAAAGTATTTGGGATTTAACCCTGGAACTGCAGTAATCTGGGAAACAGTCAGTATTGGGATTGTAGCAGAGGCAATGCTTCAAATGCCCTTTGATTCTCTTCTATTTATTAAAGTTTTCTTTTGATATATTGTAACCAATGTGTTACACTGTTACACTGGTATATTTTCAACCAGTGTGTTTTCAAGTTGGGGAACTCACGTTACCTTACTGAATTGTTCAGGCTTTCCCAAATATATGGTGGAAGATTGAACCAAAAGACTTGGGAAATCTCACCCAAATGTTCCTGAGTCCTTCATGGGAGTCTGATAGAAAGGTCAGATTACTAACAATAGAAGGCAGAGAGAAGCCACAATCGTCACTGCAGCTAGCTTTCTCACTTTGCTTTCTGAAAAATGTCAGTGATAATGGAACTTTGAACATAATGTGTTAGAGATCAGTACACTGAATGCAGACCTATGATCATTCCTTGTTCAGATGTTTGAATAGTAATCCTGCTTGAAAATTGCCAAAACATCAAGTGTGGGGAAACTTAGTTTTCCTTTTTTTTTTTCTCTAGGGGAGGGGAACTTGCAGCCTCTTCTTCAGAAGAAGTTTGGATTCAGTCAAAGGGCCACACTTGAGGACCTAGAGGGCCGCATGTGGCCTCAAGGCCGCAGGTTCTCCATCCCTGGCTAGACCTTTAGTTTCATTGGCACTTGAATTCCTAGTACAGAAACTCCCTCCGCTAACACAGATCAGCATCTTGTCAGCAACTTAGTGTTAGAGTGCCTAGGACACTAAAAGGTTAATTGACTCTCCCATAGTTACACAAGCAGAATGTGTCAGAGGTCAGTGAGTCAATAAACATTTATTAAGCACCTGCTATATGCCCGGCACTATGGTAAGCCCTGGGGATACTAAGAGATAGGACTTGAATGTAGGTTTTCCAACTCCAAGGTTCACACTTGATCAATTTATACCACACTTCTTAGGAAGCTAAAATAGTCTTTCAGGTAGATTCTAAAAATCGATGGTTCTTTAAACTTTTTATTTTTACCATAAAATTTTAAGCAGCTTTACTCCCATTTGACAGTTTCCCCTATCACCTGTGAAGGACAGACTCTCATAAAAGGCTGTAGGGTTTCTATTGGGAAACAGCCATAAAATACACTGATAAGTGGTAAGCCACAAAAACTTAAACTCTGTGAAAGGTGGAAGCCCAAACATGGTGACTTGTTAACAGTCATAACTTAGATACTGAATTATATTTTAGACACAGAGTTATAACTTAAGATACTATGACCCATGAAAGCCGTAACAACAAGATTATGACCTCTATGTGACTGGGACATGATCAGTACATAAGCTTATGTTTGGGCATGACATTGGTTTAACGCCCAAGCTCATTACTGAGCAGAAAGCTAAAAATGTCCACCAGCCAGTAGTGATGCACTCTCTAGCTCCTCCTCCCTTTGTTTTCTGTAATTACCACAGGGATTTTAGGGGTTCTTTGCAGGGACCTACCAAACTATGTGCCAGCCGCCTCAGACTAAAGAGTGCCCCTGTTTTGTAAGTACTCATAATGATTTGTTAAACTACCACCCATAATCAATTTGGAGATACTTGGCCTCTTCCTTTGGTATCAAAAGAACACCCCACAGTTATGGGGGAGGTACAGGGTTCCCCAGCCAAGGGAATTCAGGACCTTAAAGAGGCTAACAAAATGATAGTAGAAAAAAATTCAATTAATCTAAAACCATGAACTAGAATCATCAACTGCATTATTTGGAGATTCTATTTTAGGCAAAATGGGCAAAATATGAGGTTGAAGATGATGTCAGACATGTTAGAAAGACAAAACTAAACCTTAGTGCAGCATAATGGGCACTGAGCTTGTAAACAGAAGATCTGGGTTTTAATCCCAGCTCTGCTACTTTCTATCTATGTGACCTTGGTTAAGTCACGACCTCTCCGGACCTCAATTTCCTCATCTGGATAAAATGAGGGATCTACATGATCCCTATCTTCCCTTTCAACTCTGAGTCCATAGATTTAGAGTCCATCATTAGAGTTGAAATGATTCCAAAAAATTTCTAGCAGATATCGTGTGTTGAGGATTGTAGGTTATTTTGAGGTACATTGTCTGTACCTTCACATGCAGTGATGAACAATGAAAAGTCATGTTCAAAAGGATGACCACAAGCTACTAAAAGATCCCTATTCATTACATTAAGATTTAATTATGCTCACTATACTTACAAGGCAAGAAAATGAATTATTGGTTTTAGAAAGATTTTAAAAATAAAGTTTGGAACAAAAAGGGTTCTCTGGTTTAATTCTAACTTATGCAGAGATTCTACTGCTAGGCATAGACTTCATGAAGGTAACTGTTAAGAAAAGTCCTATTTACACAAAAATATTTATAGCAACACTTTTTGTGGTAGTAGAGAACAGGAAACAAAATAGATACTTATCAATTAGAAAATAGTTAAAGAAACTGTGGTACATGAATGTAGTAGAAATATTACTGTGCTGTAAAAAACAACAAATACGTTAAGTACAGAGAATCATGGAAAGACATGAACTGAAGCAAAATGAAGTAAGGAGAACCAAGAAAATACTGTACACAATAACTAGAACAATATACATGGAAATAAAATAACCACAAATTAATAAAAGTTAATATTGTAAAATTACAAAGAATAAATTTGGTTTCAAAGAAGAGATATGAAAAGATGCTCCCCCTTTATTTTGTATTAGAGGGAGGAGGCTTGGATGTGCAATATTGCATATACTGATTTTTTTTTTTGATGTGTTGGTCAGCTTTAGGCTTTTTTGCTCTCTCTCTTTTTCTTTTTGGAAAAATTCTTTGTTATAAGGGGTGGTTATCTGAGAGCAATGGCAGGGAAAAATACAGAGGGAAATTTGGGGTGATGTGAAAACAAAAGATGTTAATAAGAACTTATTTTTTAAAAGTTTGACTTCACTGGTCTTCTTGACTCTTGTTTCTTCCTCCTCTAATCCATCCTATACCAAGCCAGAATAATATTCTTAAAGTAGCCCTTGCTAAATGATTTTATTGCTCTAGAACAGAGGTGACAAATACCTGGAGGCTGCACAACATTCCAGAGTGTGTCTGAACCAGATTAAAATGTAATTAGAAAATGTTTAACAAAGCCAATAAAAATATAGTAGAACATAGATGATTTTGATATGTGGTTTTCTAAGTCAATATACTGCCAGTAGGGTCTTTTTGGTTTAGTAGCCCATGTTTCTATTTGAGTTTTACATCACTGCTCCAAAAGATTTGTTATCTCATGGATTTGACTGTCCCCCTCAACAAAACTGATCCAAACCCATCCTTGATCATCCATTCATGCGTTCATCAGATGGGAGCCACAAAACACATTGGCAATCATCCCCATGCTCTCTTGACATTGTGAGGACAGCAGAACACAGCCCAGAAGAACAAATGGGCTGTGTCCATCATTTATTGGGCTTGCCACCTCACCAGTCCACCTTCTTTTTAAATCACACTTTTTTTTTTGATATCTTAATTTACACTACTTATGCATATTTCTTTTTTAGGAATATGTTTTTAGCCTACTCACAAATGATAGACCTCAAACCTCACATACAACATTCGCTGATCTACTTTAATTCTTCAGAGACTGTGATGTTGGAGTCATATAATATCACAGTAGAAATATTAATATTTACAAATTACATCTTTGTTTCAGGTATATGCTTGGAGTCATTAAGAGAACTGTTATTTTCTTTTCTTTTTCTTTTTTTTTTAGGCAATTTGGGGCTAAGTGACTTGCCCAGGCTCACACAACTAGTAAGTGGCAAGTGGTTGGTCTGAGGCTGGATTTGAACTCAGGTCCTCCTGACTTCAGGGCCGGTGCTCTATCCACTGAGCCACCTAGCTGCCCCTGAGAACTGTTCTTTTCTAAAAGCAAGCTAAACTACTCTGTCTTCCTCCAGTTCAATCTAGGCCCAATTCGTGTCCATTTGTAGGACCTGCCCAAGATATATGTATTGATGGACCAGCTCTATGTAGGTTGTCTGTCTAACTACAAATCATATTCTGGAAAATAGACATTCTTGATCTTTATTGAGTGGGCAATTATATCAAGCTCTTTTAAGTCGAGTAAATAAAGGTTTGTTCAGTAATTACTATGTGCTAGGCACTATGTTAAGTTCTGGGGATACAAAGAAGGCAAAAGCCATTTCTATCCTCAAGGAGCTCATATCCAAATGGAGGAGACAACACACAAACAATTATATACAAGCAAGATATATACAGAGTAAATAGGAGGTAATCTCAGAGGGAAGACAGTAACCTTGAGGAGAAAAGGATTGTTGCAGAAGATAGGGTTTTAGCTGAGACTTGAAGGAATTCAAGAAAGCCAGGAGACCGAGATGAGGAAATAGATCATTCTGGGTCTGGTGAACAGCTATACAGAGTTGGGAGATGGAGTGTCTTGTGTGAGCAATATTAAGAAGGCCAGTACTGTCAGATTGTAGAGTATACGGAGGGAAGTCAAGTGTAAGAAGATTGGAAAGGTAGGAAGGGGCCAGGTTATGGAAGGACTTTAAAAGGCAAACAGAGAATCTTATATTTGATCCTGAAGGTAACAGGGAGCCACTGGAGTTTATTTTGTGACATGATCAAGACCTTTAAGTGCTTTAGGAAGATCACTTTGGCAACTAAGTGGACTATGTATTGGAATGGAAGAGGGAAAAAACAGGTTATTGCAGTAGATCAGGCATGAAATAATAAAGTCTTGCACTAAGGTGGTGGTGTTGTCAAATGAAAGAAGGGAGCATAAATGAAAGATGTTATGAGGGTTACAGGATTTGGCAACAGATTGGATATAAGTAGGGTGAGGGAGAGTGAATAATCAAGGATGATGTGTAAGTTGTGAACCTTTGTGAATGGGAAAATGGCAGTGGTGGCCAAGAACTGTAAATTGAAAGGATGCCCATCAATTGGGGAATGGCTGAACAAGTTGTGGTACATGAATGTAACAGAATACTATTGTTCCATAAGAAATGATGAGCAGGCAGACTTCAGAAAAGCCCAGAAAGATTTACATGAACTGATGCTGAGTGAAGTGAGCAGAACTAGGAAAACATTTTACACAGTAACAGCAACATTGTTCAATGACTAACTTTGATAGACTTACCTCTTCTTAGCAATACAAGAATCCAGAGCAACTCCAAAAGACTCATGATATAAAATGCTATCCAAATCCAGAAAAAGAACTATGGAGTCTGAATACAGATTGAAGCATACTATTTGCTCTTTTTTTTGTTTTGTTTTGTTTCTTCTTTCTTGTGGTTTCTCCCATTTGTTCTAATTCTTCTTTATAACATTACTAATGTGAAAATATGTTTAATATGAATGTATATATAGAGCCTTTATCAGATTGCACACTGTCTTGGGGTAGAGGGAGGGGAAGGAGGGGGAGAAAATTTGGAAGTCAAAATCTAATGGAAGTGAATGTTGAAAACTAAAAATAAATTAATATTTCAATTAAAAAAATTTCCTCATCTGGAGACCCCTGTACCAATATAATCACACAGTTCTGGTTTAAAAAATAAGTCCCAGATATTTTCCATGACTTGGTATCTTCCTCTTTTACAAATAGACACCCTGAGACTTGATTACTCAACACTCTCAAAATTATGTCACCTCTAATGGCATAATTTTGCCTCTTCTTTATATATTTGGTCCAGAATAGCTGCTTTTCCCTTCTTTCTATGCTTCTGTATCATTTCAACCTTCATAGGCACCCCTCTCTCTCTTCCCACCCTCAGTGGAAGCTGTGGCCTCAGAGGAAAAGGGCCAGGGTTTCTACTGAAGGAAAAGGAACCTGCTGGAGACTATCTAGCCAGCATTTAAGAGCCAAGGTACCCTGGCCTCAGAGATCTTTCTGCTTCTATCATGTTTTGGGCACAAGCCATCTTTCTCTAGCATGCATAAAGGAATCTGTCCCTAGTTGGGACAGGGCCAGGAAGGTGTACCAGAGGACCAAGCTTGAGTTCACCACAGGGTTTGCAACTTCACACCTTTCCCCCACTGCCTACTTCCAGGTATAAAAATTAAGGGGAGAGAGGAGAAAGAGAGATGTCACTCTCCAATGATATTTTCCTCTGCATTTGGTAGGCAACATGGTATAGTAGAAAGCATTCAAAAGTTGAGGACCTGGGTTCAGATTTTGGCTCTGCCATTTCCTACCTCACTGGGCTTGTGTTGTTTCAACTGTAAAGTAAAGGAGATGAACAACATAACCTCTAAGTCCCCTTTTATCATTAAACTAAAAATCCTCCAACAATACTTTTTGTCCTATGGAGAAAAGCATAAACAGAGGACCCCACCTGAAGTCCCAACATGGAAGTCAGAGCATCTCCATAACTTTGTGCTGAGTGGAGCTGAGCCTGACAGTAACCAGCAGCAACCACTGAGTCAAGAGATCACTGTCAAGCAGTAACCACTCAAAAGCCAGCAGGGAACAATGACATCCCCTCTTGTCCAGCAGAAACTATACAGCCAGGGAGACTTTGTACTTGGCTGAGACTGCATAACAAGAAGATATGACATGAGGAGCAGTGAGATGACATCACCATCTTTGCCTTTTCTCAGTCCTTCTTTTGACTTCTCTGAAGCATTTAACAATGTCGACCACCTTCTCCTGGATACTTTCTCTTCCCTGAGTTTTTGTGACACTGCCCTCTCCCAGTTCTTCTTCAACCTTACAATCTCAGGTCTGCCTCCAAAGCCTTTGCAGGTTACCGGGCATCGGCTGCAGAGTCAGGCTACCCACTCCCAGACAGTCTCTGTCTTTGCCTGAGGCTCTTCTCTGTCTCTCTCTAGAAAAATACCACTTTGGACTACTACCTCCATCATCCTGACCTGACTGCTCCAGGCCATACTTTTATCTGCTACTGACTGCTTTGGCCTTCTAGGCCTTACAGGACATAGCATAACAACAACAATAATAATAAATATTTACATGGTGCTTATTATGTGTCAGGCATTGTGCTAAGTGTTTTACAATTATTAATTCAGTTAATCCTCAACACAACCTTGGGAGGTAGGTGCTATTATTACGTTTATTTAGATATGGGGAAACTGAGGCAAACAACGGTTAAGTGACTTGTCCAGGGTCACAAAGCTAGTTAGTGTCTGAGGCTGGATTTGAACTTGGGTCTTCCTGATTTGAAAACTGAGGCTCTATACATTGCACTACCTAGCTGCCACCTGATATGAGGTTGACCCCAAGGGAGAGTGTTGACCAATCTAATCACCTGCTTCCTTCAATAGAATTCTCTTTAGCCATTTTAGCTTAGATGCATTTTTCAATTGTTAGCATACTCCAAACCCCTAATAATCTCCCCATACTGCTGATTCTTTACTATTGCTATTTTTGTACAAATACCTTTCTCCATTCCTTGTCCCCTGCTGCCTGCTCCCTTCCACTGAGGTCTCTATAATGCAGTCTTCATAATTAGCAAGCTTGCTTTCATCTTAATCCTTTTCTCACTTCCTCTATCTTCCCCCTTACTGAGACCTCATTCCCTTTGTTGATACTGGATTCCTGGATACCCTTGACAGGTTTTTCTTTCACTTACAATTCCCTCATGGGTCATAGTACTGGAGTCAAAATACTCCTTCCTCCAATCAACTTCTAGACTCTCCCTTTACCATCTTTACTCACTAATTTTACCTCCTCTGAGGTTTATTCAATTGAAATTTATCACTCAATTAAGCTTATGGTAGTCATTATTTACTGATTCCAGAATTCCTTTATCTGATTATAATCTTATAACATTTCATCTTTCCCTCCATCTCATAACCTCCAATTGTATTCCTTATCTTCAGCATAATCTCCAATCCTTCCACTCCTTGGTTCTTTCCTGTGAACTAGTTACACTCTCCTCCCTTCCCTATCTTGATTTCTCATTCATTCAATTCACCTCTATGCTATACACTACACTTGAGTCCTTTGCTCACCTTCCTTCCACCAATTATATTGCCAAACCCCAAACCTGGAGTATTCCCACCATCTGCCACCTTTGTTCCTATTCACCTGATGAATTGGAGAAAATCATGAAACAAAGCTGAGTCTGCTACAAATTTATGTTACATAATCTCATCTGGATCCTCATTGAAGCAATGAAATCTTTTTATGTTTTCCTAATTAATTCACTCTACATATGATCTGGATATAGCAGGGTCATAGTATCCAACTTACTAACATCCACTACTTCCCAAGAAAATGTTAAGAGTCATTCAGACATAACCTCACTCAGTCCACAGAGTCCCAGACATACCTGAAGCATATAGAAGTATATGCTTCAGTTTTTCTTCAAAACGTGAAAACTGTCACTTGAGATCCACTGCTGAGTACAATGAGACATTCTACCTCTTTAATTCTCACTGGAAAGAGATAGGGAAGGTTGCTGGAACTGTTTTTATGAACTTCAGGAGTAGAGAGGCCCCTACCTCCTCTTGCCCTTCTCTTTGTTTCTCAATGTCAATCTTGTAGAATTCAGCTTTGGACAAAATAGTTCTAAATTCCCTTCTAGGGTACAACCAGCCCACATGTATTTCTTTAGTCCACAGTCTGATATAGGCTATACATATACATTCCTATTAAACATAGTTTCACATTAGTGATGTTGTAAGTAAGAATTACAACCAATAGGAGGAACCACCAGAAAGAGGAAACAAAACTCAACAGAAGAAAAAAAATAGCAAATAGTATGCTTCGATCTGCATTCAAACTCTATAGTTCTTTCTCTGGAGGTGGCTAGCATTTTCCATCATGAGGCCTTTGGAGATGTCTTAGATCTTTGTATTGCTGGGAAGGGTTAAGTTTATCAATATTAGTCATCGCACAACATGGCTGTTATTGTGTACAATGTTCTCCTGGTTCTGTTCACTTCACTCAGCATCAGACCATACAAGTCTTTCCAGGTTTTTCTGAAGTCAGCCTGTTCATCATTGCTTATAGTACAATAGTATGCCATTACATTCATATACCACAACTTGTTCAGCCATTCCCCAATTGATGGGCATCCTCTCAATTTCCAATTCTTGGCCACCACAAAAAGAGCTGCTATAAATATTTTTGTACATGTGGGTCCTTTTCGCATTTGTATGATCTCTTTGGGATATAGCCCTAGAAGTGCTATTGCTGGGTCAAAGGGTATGCACATTTTTATAGCCCTTTGGGCATAGTTCCAAATTGCTCTCTAAAATGGATGTATCATTTCACAACTCCACCAACAATGCGTTAGTGTTCCAATTTTCTCATATCTTCTCCAACATTTATCATTGGCCTGTTTTGTCATGTTAGCCAATCTGATAGGTGTGATGTGGTACCTCAGAGTTATTTTGATTTGTATTTCTGTAATCAATAGTGATTTAGAATATTTTTTCATAAGACTATAGATAGCTTTAGTTTCTTCCTCTGAAAACTGCCTGTTCATATCCTTTGACCATTTTTCAATTGGGGAATGACTTGTATTCTTATAAATTTGACTTAATTATATATTTTAGAAATGAGGCCCTTATCAGAGAGACTGGTTGTAAAAATTCTTTCCCAACTTAGCATACTCATAGAGATCTGTTCGCCACTTGGGGAGAACTAGAACTTGCTGAATTGGTTGTGGGGTCATCAGGATTATACTAGTACTTCTAGTTTTATGCCTTGGTAGTACTGTTCCATGTACTTTCCATTCCATCTTTCTCCTCCCATCACAGTCCAGAGCATTCATATCCATCTCTGCTCATACGATGGTACTTTCAGAGACTCTATATTATTTTTTACTTCTATCTCCTTTCTTTGTAGCTCTCAGCTCACAGCTACTCAGGAATATACCATGATTCCCTTTCAATTTGTTCCCTTGTATCTTCCCTTTCTAAGTTCACATTACCTGATGCAGCCTTGGCATGCAGGTATGAACCCTACTGTATACCTGATATCCTGGAACTTTCTCCAATAAATTACTCTGCCATATCACTGTAAGCACCTGAAACTGTACTGGAGAATTTCCATGAAGGGCAATCTAATCCTATTACTGCTGCCATCTTTCACTTCAGAGTTTGTTGGTTTCTATCACTGCTTCTGCTCACATTCTTCCTTTTCTTTTAATCTATTTTTAAAAATCCTAATTTGATGCCTCTCCCTGGCATATGGTAGACAGTTTGAAAGCTATGAAAGTAGAACATAATATGCTTTACCATGCTAGAATGGTTTTGAGTACACTCCTAGTGATAGACAATTTACTTTATAAGAACCAGTTTAGCTATGCTTTGACCATGGCACCCCATGAAACAAAAAAGAGATACAAAATGGTCCTAATTCATCTGCTGCTCTCTTCTCCTCCTCCTCTTTCTTGCCTGCCTTCTTCAGTAACAGTGGTGGAGGGATGTATAAGGCAGCAGAAAATGCTAAGTATACAATTTTTAGATCATCTATAAACAAAAACTTATTTGTTGATATTTGAAATGTGAAATATTTGTCTAATAACTAAGGAATTATCATATTCCTAGAATTAACATATTTCACATCAATGTTGACATTTTTGCCACAAATGAAAGGAGAAGACAAAAGGAAGTTGAAGCTTAATGGGAATAAGATTCACAGGTTGTTCTTGAAGAAGCATATAAATGAGTTAGGGTTGGTTTTATTATGTATTCAGAGGTAACAAAAATCATCATTTCTGGTCATTCATTATTGCAAGGATCAAGATGAGCATTAGCAAATAGATTTGTCATTAAGATAACAGTAGTTTATGGAAGAACATCTTTTGTAAGGAGCAAAAAATTCAGTAGATTCTATGAAGAACTCAGTAAGAACTTCTAAATTAGGGCAGCTAGGTGGTGCAGTGGATAGAGTACCAAGTCAGGAGGACCTGAGTTCAAGTCCAGCCTCAGACACTTGACCCTAGCTGTGTGACCTTGGGCAAGTCACTTAACCCTGATTACCTCACCAAAAAGAAAAAAAAAAGAACCTCTAAATTAAATCAATGTATATTTTAATCTAGATGGCATCAATGCAAAAGTAGGCATGGGGAGAACAATGAAAAGTTTGTTGGAAAATATGACTGAGGATTAAAAAAAATCAAAGAAATTAAAACTGGTTTTTGTAACAAAAAGAAGTCACATGATTTTATATCATGAATAATTTCTATCAGAAGGGTCAGGAAGTATTGAAAATGTCAAGTACTAAGTGATATCACAAAATTAAACTGACTATACCTTAACAGATAAGAAATGATGATTGCTGATTCTCAAATCACTGGTCAAATCAACATGTTAAAGATCAAAATTAACACCAAGTTAGAAAGATATATAAAAATGAAAAGACATGACATGAAATTAGAGTAGCTCTGACTCAAACTGTTTAAATAAGCTATTAGTACCAAAAATTGGAACTAGGTAAAGGAACAGGCAATGACACAAAATCACCATTTCTTTTTAAAAGAAAGTATTACATTATTTAATTGATGTCTATTTTATATCATATTTATTTCTAAATGTATCCTTTCTCTTTTCACCCACCTACAAACCATCTTTTGTAATAGAGATTAAAGCAAAAAGAAGGGAGGGGGAAGCAGTTAATAGAAACTAACCAACAGAACTATCATGTCTGAAAGGATTTATAGCATTCTCTGAGGCCAAGCTTGATCATTATAATTACATAGCATTCATTTTAATTTGCTTGCTTCTTTCCAATTATATTATTTTAGTTATTATGGATGTTGTTTACATGGTTCTGTTTACTTCATTTTATATCAACCAGTATGTCTTCCCATGCTTCTTTGAATTCTTCATATTTGTCATTTCTTATAGTATATTCCATTATTCCATATTCATGTGCCATAATTTGATTATCCATTTGCCAATCAATGGTCATTTTCTTTAATGCCAATTCTTTCCTGCCACATACAAGACTTTTGCCAGAGTCCTCCTTAATCAGCTGGTCCTTCATCTGGAAGATGGTCATCTTCCCAAGAGCCAGTGTGATCAACATAGTGTTTCTTGCCCAACAACTCCAACAGAAATGCCAGGAGCAGTACAGAAGTCTGTACACAATGTTCATTGATCTAACCAAGGTCTTTGATGCTGTCAGTCACAAAGGCCTGTGGAAGATCATGGTGAAATTTGGTTGCTCAGAGAAGTTCATCAGTATTGTATACCAGTTCCATGATGGCATGCTTGCACAGGTTCTAGATAATGAACAATGCTCTCATGCTTTCCCAGTCACCGGTGTAAGAAAGCAGGGCTGTATGCTTGCTCCTATGCTTTTTAGCGTGATGTTTTCAGCAGTGTTGTCAGAGGCCTTCAACAAGGATGAAAATGGTGTCAAGATCAACTACCACACTGATGGTAAATTATTTAACTTGAAAAGACTACAAGCCAAGACTAAAGTAGAAGGAGAGTTGGTTTGTGACTTTTTGTTCACAGATGATTAATTGTGTACTCTATGTAACTCTGGGGCTTAAATGCAACAAAGTATGAATCAGTTCTCTGCCACTTGTGCTAATCTTGGCCTAACAATTAACACCAAGAAAGCACAAGTTCTCCACCAGCCAGCACCATGCCATCCATATGTGGTACAATCGGTTACAGCAAATGGAGAAACCTTGAATGCTGTGGATAAGTTCATTTACCTTGGCAGTATACTTTCCAGGGATGTATACATAGATAATGAGGTTGACACATTCATTGCCCAAACCTATCCCATTGGAAGGCTCCAAAGGAAAGTGTAGGAGAGAAGAGGTATTAGGTTGCCTAGCAAACTGAAGGTCTACAGAGCCATTTTGCTGTATGCCTGTGAAGCTTAGGCAGTATACCAGTGCCGTGCCAGAAAAATGAACCTCTTCCATCTGAATTGTCTTAGGAAGATTCTGAGAAACACCTGGCAAGATAAGGCCCTAGGCACTGAGGTCCTTTCTTGAGCTGAGCTACCATGTATTCAAACTTATCTGCAGAGAGTGCAACTCTGATGAGCTGCCCACATTGTTCGAATGCCACAAGTACGTGTGCCTAAAAGACTGTTTTACAAAGATCTCACAAAGGTGCTCACGTAGTGGTCAGAAGAAGTGATACAAGGACACTCTCAAGGTCTCTCTGAAGAACTTTGGTATCAATTGTGGGACATAGGAGATATTGGCACAGAAAACTCTAGACCAATATCTCCAATTATATTATCAAAACAAAAATATGAAATAAAATATTCGCAAAAAGTCTATAGTAGCAATATATCAAAAAGATCATACTCTGTGGCCAGCTTGCATTTTGTCTAGCTCTGTGTGGCTGACAGACCGGATCTGTTGCTTAAAGACCAGATTTGTTTAGTGCTTAACTCAGGAGACCCAGGTTATGCTGAACTCAAAAACCTTCCAGGGAATCTGAAGATTGATGCAAAGAATGTAAATTATATTGGCATAAGGTATGAGATGTTGTTCTAAACATGGTTTCTGCCAGACTGCTTTCCTGTTTTTCCAGCAGTTTTTGTCAAATATCTAGTCATTACCCAAGTAGGTGGAGTCTTTAAGCTTATCCATTTGCTTCTGTATTAGTGTGAACCTAATGTGTTCCAAGTGATTGACCTTATGACTTTTTAAACAATACCAAATCTTTTTGATAATTAGTAGTAGTATAGTTTGAGAACTGGTGCTGGTAGGCCCCCTTCCTTCTCATTTTATTGTTGTCATCATCATCATCATTATCATTATTATTATTATTATTATTATTATTATTATTATTTCCCTTGAAATTCTTGATGTTTTACTCTTCTGGGCAAATTTGTTATAACTTGTAGCAAGTTTCTCTGATAAAGGTAAAATTTCAAAATATATAAAGAATGGACTCAAATTTATAAGAATAAAAGCCATTCACCAATTAATAAATTGTCAAAGATATGAATAGGAAATTCTCAAAAGAGGAAATGCAAGCTATCTATTACCATATGAAGAATGATCCAAATCACAAATAACTAGAGAAATAAGAATTAAAGCAACTCTGAAGTTCCACTTCATATCCATCAGATTGGCAAAGATGATATGATGATTAAAAAGATTTGAAAGACATAATTTCTGGGTAATTTAATCATTTTATTAATAAGGCCAGCATATTTATTAATAGAAGGATGGTCATTTGGTCCTGTCTCTTGGACTAAAGACATGGCAGGCTGGCTTACAGTTTATATACCCTCAGAAAGTGTAGGTGTTCCTCAGGGTAGGAATCAACCCTGATTGGTTATAAGAGAATGAATATTACAATGAGGGGCTGAGAGTGACATCATATCACTTTAGACTATCTCTATACCCAGACCACAGTCTTAGGGCAATCTTTTCAAAGAATTTATGCCTCACGCAAGCCTGAGCATGTGAAGTAGCAATGTCTACTCCAGAGGACCCCAAGAAAGTTAGTCCAATTTCATTATCCACAATGTCCTTCAAGAAACTGAACTTTTTAAGATCAAGGCTTTAGAAAAAGGGGCAAACTCTGGATCTCCACAAATCATTGGTTATTAGTAATCACTTCTCTCATTGACAAAAGAGAAAATGCTGGAGGATTTAGGGGGAAATTGGCCCATTAATGCATTGTTGATGGAGCTATGAATTGGTTTAGTCACTCTGGCAAGCAATTTGCAACTGTGTCTAAAATGTCACTGAACTATGACCCTATAATACCATTACTTGCCTTCTACTCCAAAGAGATCAAAGAAAGAGCAAAAGGACCTATATGTACAAAAATATTTATGGTAGCTCTTTTTGTAGTGGCAAAGAATTAGAAATTCAGAAGTGCCTATCAATTGGGGAATGGCTGAACAAATTATGGTGTATGACTATAATAGGTAACTGTTGTACTGTAAGAGATGATGAATTGGAAAACTTCAGATACCTGGAAAGAGTTGTATGAACTAATGCAGAAATGAGGAGAATAAATACAACAATCTATACAATAAAAACATTGTAAATACAAGTTTTGAAAGACTTAATTCAGATCATTTCAGTGGCCAGTAATTCCAGATAACTGAGGAGGAAGCATATTATTCACCTCTTGACAGAGAGATGGTTGACTCAAGATGGAGAATGAGACATATATTTTTGGACATGGTCAATGAGGAAATTTGCTTGTTTATGCTATTTTTTACAGGGCTTTATTTTTCTTTTCTTTTTTCCCCCAGTTAGAGGTAGATGGGAGAGAAAATAAATTTTATTGCTTGTGCTAATTGTTTCTATATAATAAAAAATTCATTATTTTTTAAAAAATTGATTGGTGGAGCAAAACATCACTTTCAAGGCTCTTCTCACTCAAGGTATTTCCCATTCATATGTTAAAATCATATGAGAATCCTTGAATGGGGTAACAATAAAGATAAGAAATAAATTTGTTTGACAGCCTTCTCTTTATCATTATTAAATGAAGGACGTATATGCCACCAAAAGGGTTTATCTCTGTTATGGAGCACAGAGTCTGAGTCAAAGAGGGATTCCCTATATGTGATGAACTTTTCCAGTTATTCTTGTTTGTGGATCAGTCAATCAATTGACATTTATTAAGCATTTATTTTGTACTGGGCACTATGAATTCAAAGACAAAATGATGATGTACTGATGCATTATGGCCCAGAACATTACAGAACCTCCTTAATGAAATCTACAATCACTCTAAAAAGTTGGATCTAAATATCTGCAGAGAAAATCCAAGTGTACGAAGAATGCTTATGCAGGCTACCCTCCTCTAGGCCTTTCTGTTCCTGGGCCTTCCCAGCAGGCCCTGCAACAATCTCTGGCCTCTGAATTCCAGGGCCTTCTACAGTGCTCCAGAAGCCATAACTGGAGCAGACCCAAACCTCCCACTGCCACCTCTTGCTGATAAGACTCTCCTTCACCATACCTCACAGGACACAACATAACCTACCTGCCATTAGGTCTCAAGGGAAAACCTTGAACAGTCTAATCACATTCTCCCCTCAAGGGACCTCTCTCCAATCACTAATACTGTACCTGTCCCCATTCCTCAAGAGTTAGATGATACGTCTAAAAACTCCCATGCATTCATACTCTTCTAATCCCACTGATTCTGAACTCCTGGCTACTGAAGCACAAACCTCAATTGCCCCCTCCCTCACTCCATCTTTCTCAACCCTATCCTCTAAATGTCCCACTGCAGATCAATTGGGCCCTCTCTACAGCAAGGCAATTCTTTTACAATTCCCTAATAGATTTGATCTCCCACTCACTACAGTAGATATCACAAACTTTATCATCCCTCTTTACACTTTATCAAAAAAAAAAAATTGAGGCCATTTGCTAAAAGTTTCCTCTAAACTCTTTTCATCTCATATCATTCAGATGTCTCCTTTACTCCTTCAGTTCTAACTTACCATTCCTTTCTAAGGTAAAGTCCTCAACATTCACCCTTGATCCTATGCCCTTTCTGTATTTTCTAGATGACAACTTCTCTCATACCCACTCACTAATTTCTAGTCTCTTCCTACCTACTGGCTCCTTCCCTACTGCCTATAAATCTGCCTGTGTCTCTCTTATCCTCAAAAAGCCCTCACTTGATCATTCCATCTCAGCAGGCTAGCATCCTAGATCTCTGCACGCTTTTGGTACTAAATTTCTTAAGAAAGTCATCAACACTTGGTGCCTCCATTTCCTTTCTTCTTACTTAATTCTCCAAAGTTATGAATATTCTCATGTCAAATCAAATTACTTTTTCTCAATATTGATCCCTCTTGACTTCTTTGCTGCATCTGACAATGCTAATCACCTCCACCTGGATACTTTCCACATACTCTACAATCAACTGACTTTGTTTTTCTTGATGTTCCTTACTTGACATACCATATCATAGCTCAATAGCTTTTCATTAGCTATCCTTCATGCCTTGAATGTTCTCCTTCCTCACCTCCACATTCTGGCTTCCTTCAAAACTCAGCTCAAATCCCACCTACAGGAAAGTCTAATTCTTTTGTCTCCCCTTTGGGATCTCCTTTCATTGTATCTGTAACGATTTCCATATTGTCTCTCTCAGTAGAATGTGAGCTCCTTGAGGGCATGGGTCATGTTTTCACCTTTCTTTGTATCTCTATCACTTAATCCAGTGCCTGACATATAGTAAATGTTTAATAAATGCTCACTGACTGATTAAGTCACTAATAAGTAAATGGATGGAGAGATCAGTGAGCAATTCCTTCAATGCATACATCTTGGATAGGTCTTGTCAATGAACAAGCTGGGTGGGGAATGGAATAAGAGGAAAAAATTGGATTGCTTTTGGGAAATTTGTTCAATTTCCTCAACCTTCTCTTCAAAACAATACTCCAACTTTTTTTTTCTTTGGCTAGGCAATGGGGTTAAGTGACTTGCCCAGGGTCACACAGCTGGTGAGTGTTGTGTGTCTGAGGCCAGATTTGAACTCAGGTCCTCCTGACTCGAGGGCCGGTATTCTATCCACTGTGCCAACTAGCTGCCCCAATACTCCAACTTTTAAAAGCCAGTTTCCAATTAGTGAAAACATATTGCTTTGAATCACAGAATACCACAGTCCCTGAAGAATCAAAATTGCAAGGCATCTAAAGGTAATGAAGAGAAAGATGATACATCTAAAAAAGACTGGAGTGTACCACCAATGATATTTCTAAGAAGCTACTACATACAAGTTATCATCACAGATGTCTGACCAGAAACAGAGGTGAGTTAGTTATGTAACAGAGACAAGGGATGATAATTTGATAATTTATGCAGTATTATTGATACCCATGTAATGCTGACATCTAGAAAGCCCTAAGAATACTGAATGGAACCTCTGTGTATGATTTACATAATTGAAAAGAGCACAGTAGGAGAAGGTATGGATGATTTATAACCTGAGGAAAGAACACCCAAATCAACAAGATCACAGATTAATTTAAATATTCAAGTCGATCATCATCTTCAATACTACAGTATTTCAATGGGCCTTCCATATTATCAACATGAATATTTTCTTTGTTGGTGAATAAAAATAACTAACAGCTAACACTTATATAACACTCGCTATGTACCAGGCACTGAGCTAAGTGCTTTACAATTAGTATTTCATTTGATCTTTACAATATCCCTGGGAAACAGGTGCTATTATTATCCCCATTTAACAGATGAGGAAACTCGGCCAAAAAAGTTAAGTGACATGCCCAGGGTCACACAACTATTAAGTCTCTCAGGCTGGGTTTGAACTCAGGCCTTCCTAAATTGAGAGCCAGAGTTCTATCCACTGTATCACCTAGTTGCTGTGCACCTAACACTTTATTTATGCTCTTATCCCTTGTAATTTTTGCCTGTGTTTTAATATAAATCTTCAGCAGAGGCTTTACTCAACACATTGGAGGTCTTCTATTTAAATATCATTAGTACGAATGGAATACTTGTTCTATCCTGTTACTCCCTTTCCACTCTCTTTTTTGAGGTTGAGTCTCCACATTTTACTCAGTCTGGAAGTGCAGTGGCCACTCACGGGCCTGATCTCACTACTGATTGGCATGGGAGCTTTGACCTGCACTGTTTCTGGCCTGAGCCAATTCACCCCTCCTGAAGCAGCCTGGTGGGCCCCTATCTGGGACACTTACTATACTGATGCCAGACAGTGTGGATATGTGATCAGGTTAGCCCTTTTGCAGCTTAGAATTCCTAGCTCAAATAATCTATCAGTCTCAGTCCCCTTAGTAGCAGGGATTATAGGAGAGCACCACCATGTCTCGTGACCCTCACTTGCTAAAAAAAAAAATAAAAAAAATTTAAATCTAGTTTTATAAACCTTTATTGCCTGATCCTCCAACTGCTCCCTCAATAGGACAATAAAACAAACAAACAAACAAAAAACACATTAATATATATTCACAGTCTAGCAAAACAAGTCCTTATATTGGGCTTGACCAAATAAATAGGTATGTCTCATCCTTTCACTGGCAGGGGATGAGTTGAGTGATTCATTTTCAGTCCACTGGACTTATGGTTAATTACTGCATTAATCAAAGTTCTGAAGTCTTTCAAAGTTGTTTTTCTCTGTAATGTTGTTATTGTGTAATTAAATTGTTCTCCTGTTTCTACTCGTACCACCTTGCTTCATGTCATACAGATCCCTCTGAAGGTTCCTCTGAAATTGTCTATTTCATCTTTTCTCGGGGCATAATAACCTTTACATTCATATATCATAATTTGTTCAGTTATTTCCAATAGGTAGGTATCCCCTTACCATTACCACTAGTTCTTTACCACTACGAAAAGTACTATTTTTCTTTTATACATATGGGTCCTTTTTCTCTTTCCTTGATCTCTTTGGGGGTAGAAATCTATCTGAGATAAAGGGCTTATAGAGTTGTTCTTTTGGGATATACTTCCAAACTGATTGCTGGAATGGCTGGACCAATTCCTAGCTCCACCAAAATTCTCCCAACCCCTCCAACATTTATCATCTTTGTCAATCTAAAGCACATGAATGGAACCTCAGAGTTATTTTAAATTATATTTCTCTAATTTTTAGTGATTTGGAATGCATTTTTATATGGTATCTTGGAGTTCTTCTTTTGATAATTTTTTGTTCATATCCTTTGACCATTTATCAATTGAGGAATGGCTCTTATTCTTATAAATTTGAATCCATTCCTTACATATCTTTGAAATGAGACGTTTATCAAAGAAACTTATTTCACGGGTTTCCCCCCAGTAACCTGTTTCCTTTCTAATTTTAACTGCATTAGATTTATTTGTACAAAAACTTTAAAATTTTATATATTCAAAAATTGTCCCTTTTTTGTGATCCTTTTGTTTAAGCATAAACTCTTCTTCTATCTGTATATCTGAAAAGTAATTCTTTCCTTGCTCCTGTATTTCATTTATGTCACCTTTTATGTCTAAGT
Organism: Vombatus ursinus; assembly: GCF_900497805.2. Taxonomy (NCBI): domain Eukaryota; kingdom Metazoa; phylum Chordata; class Mammalia; order Diprotodontia; family Vombatidae; genus Vombatus; species Vombatus ursinus. The sequence continues at coordinate 49,020,063 of NW_020954596.1, read as the reverse complement.
AATATATCCATTTGGAATTTATCTTGTTATACAGTGTGAAATGTTTTATGCCTAGTTCTGCTAAACTACTTGCCAGGTGTTAGAAAAAAAATTTAGAATCTATTTATATAAGCCCTTATTGCCTGTCCCTCCAGCTGCTTCCCCAGTGGGACAATAAAACAACAGTTTTTGCCAAATAGTGAATCTCTAGCCCTCACTTTTAATACATGACAAGCACACCTTTTCTAGATATACATGTTCTTGATGATTTTCTTCTGCCACTTTACTCACAAGTCATCTTTGGCAACATTCTGCAGCCTACCCATAGCTGCCATGTATCTCCATTCCCATTTGAATGAGTCCCAACTTTAACTTTTCAGATAATGTAGTTATTCCATGACCTACAACTCTGTATAGACAAGAGGCATTCTCTGTGAATGGTGAGGTCCTCCAGATGCTCCTTTGTGTGAAATTTTTTTTACTTTATTTTTTTTGACAAGGAAATTGGAGTTAAGTGACTTGCCCAGAGTCACACAGCTAGTAAGTGTTATGTATCTGAGGTCACATTTGAACTCAGATCCTCCTGACTCCAGAGCCGGTGCTCTATCCATCGAGCCACCTAGCTGTCCCCCTTTGCGTGAAATTGTACTGGTTATTTAATGCATTGGAATATTACAGAACCTTGTAAATGAGATCCATAATCACTGAAAAGAATTTAGCCTATTTGTCTATAAAGGAAAAGCCAAGTGAATGAAGAATGCCTTATTTCAAGATCACAATATGCCATAGGATGAATAACCTATAGAGGTGGTTCATCACTACATACTTCTTGGACAGACATTGCAGATGGACATTAAACTGGTCCCAGAATGAAGCAGAGTGGATTGCCTTTGGAAAATTGCTTAGTTTCTCCTGAAATAAAGGCCCATCTATTTAACATTAAAATTCTTCTGGTGAGGTTATGTGGCTCTAAGCCATAGAATACCTGCCTCTGAAGAATCAAAGTTAAAGATTATTTATGTTTTTAAAAAGATTGTTTTGCAGCAGTAAGCAAGTTGGGATTACTGGAAGTGGTATGCAATTTCCCGAATGTGATTTATCTGAATCCTCCTCCTATGTTGCTGTGGGGACAGCTCATTTGTTTAAGAGGTTTAAAAAAAATTACACACATACATACATGTGTACATGTATATACATATATACTAACTCAATGGATTGTCTAATTGTATGTTATAATTTGGACAGTATGGATTCTTCTTTCACTGTTTTTTTCTGTAAAGGCTGTTGTAAGTGTCTATTTTGAGATTATCTGATAGAGTTCATTGAGAGAGCTGTGTAGTGATCTAGGGCTTGGAACTTTAATTTTGGTCAAAATTACATTAAGAAAGGAAATGTACCTTACACAAATATTTGTCTCTTTAATTTGAAAAAAAAAAATAGCTGTGCTTAGATTTTAATGACATTGCTCTCTTGACAACATCCCTATTACTATTAATTGAATTACCATCCTCCCAGTGGGCCAGACTTACTCTAGGTATCACCCTCAACTTCTTGCCATCATACTGCCCTGCCCCCAACATCCAATAGGTTGCTATGTCCAGTAGCTTCTACCTTCTCTTCTGTCTTCTCTCTTCTAACACTGACTCCACATTGGTGTATCACCTGATTTCTGCACTATTATAATCCGCCTTCTGGTTGGTCTTTCAACTCCAATCCATCATCCTTTCAGCTATCAAAGTGATCTCTCTAAAGCTGGGTGTGGGGAGGAGAAAGGGAAGGGAATACACATTTACAGAGCATCTACTATGTGCCAGGCACTGTGTTAAGTGCTTTACAAACATCTCATTTAATCTTCACAACAACCCTGTGAGATAGATGTTATTATCCCTATTTTTTTTAACAGTTGAGCAAACTAAGTTGCAATGTAGGTCTGATCATGTCACTCCTCTATTCATTAAACTCCAGTGTTTCCCTATCACCTCCAGGATCAAATATAAAATCATTTGGTGTTCAAAACCCTCCCTAATCTGCCCCCTCCCTTTCCAATATTCTACCTTACTTCTGCCTCTTCTCTAACTATTGAGTATTCTTTCTGCAGCATCACCTTTTCTCCCTCATAATTACAAATGTAACTAATTTGTTTAAGGTAAATAAATGTTAGGAATGCAGAAAGATCATATCAGAAACATAACTTAAGTATATTAATTTCAATAGGCAGCACTTTGGGATTTAAAAATTTTTGTGGTTATATCATTGAATTAGTCCAGTTTTGATTGAAGGAAAAATCGTTGTTTTAAATGGTTCTATCATTTCTCATTCATTCTACTAGGATACAAATGTTAACTAGGTTAAAAAAACTGGGGGTTTAAGATACTCTTGCTGTCATTTATGATAACCACCTTTTAACTCCTTGGCATTGTGAGAGATTCTACTATATTATTATATTATATATTTATAATATAGTTAGCCTATATTAATATTATAAATGATCAAACTTAACATTCATGTGTATATGCAGATCATTTGTAACCTCAGAATGCTCATTTAATAAAGGATACAATTTACTGAACTTAAGAATAACATAGAAAGATAGTATCCCTTAGTTGTTTTTTTTTTACAATATAACAGCAGAAAATATCCAAAGAGTGGGAAAAAGTATTCAAGAATGAGTGATTGCTTGTTAATGTAGCAGTTTGTAAAGAAGGCCATCTAAAAAAGATTCTCTACTTCCTTAAAGGGCCAGGAACAAAGAATTGTCTTCTGGGCACACTCAAAAATCAAACTGATGAGCCTTCGGTGAGAGGATGATTCCGGCTTTGTGTTCTCAATGACAAGCCGTGCGGATGCTCAAGTACCTCTAATTTTAAGACCAAAGTAAAGGATGTGGAAAAACAGATCGATACTAATGATCCCAGCAAACTCGAGACAACAGCTGCCTTACTGTCACCCCTTTTCATTCCCTGCTGCTATCCTTTAGATGCATACAGTATTCCATCTATCCTGGTGGGGTTCATCGGATGGTATTCCTCAAATTAAGTCACTGAAACACTCGTGCACGTTGCCTTCACACATGGCTGCGGGGGTAGGGGTGGGGAGCATTTTATCATCTTACTCGGGAAATACCCTCTGAATTGAGCCCATCTCCTCGGCCTTTTCGGGACCCCCCCCTGCTGAGTGTCTCCAGTTCATCCCGGGTCGATCTTGTTGGTACAGGGCTGTGGGTAAGTTTGTCTCCGCCATTAGCCTGGAAGCTCCTCGAGGGCAGGAGCTACCCGTGGCCGTCCTTTTGTGTCCCCACCGCTGAGCTCAACGCCCGGCGCGCCGTGGGCGCTTAATAATTGCTTGCTGCCTGAGTGAATGAGTGAGCGCCCGCTTCCTGGAGGATGGCGGGACGCCTCGCACACTGCCCACGATCCCGACCCCGGGGCCATCGGGCGGTCCGAGGGGCCGCCAGGCATTCCGTGAGCCCCCCGCCCAGCTCGAGCCCGTCTCTGCCCCGGCCCCGCTCCCTCCCTCTCTCCCTCCCTTCCTCTGCCCGAGCCCCTGGGCGCTGCTGGTTTTGGCGCCAATCGGGAGGCGGCGCTGTCCGCAGGGCGTGGGGCGTCGATCCCAGGCTGGCAGGGAGGGAAGGAGGGAGGAAGGGGAAGGCGGAGAGGAGCCGAGCGGGCGAGGCTGCGGCCGGGTCTGCTCCGGAGGAGGAGTAAACGGGAGAGAAGGGGGAGGCGCGCGCTGCTCCCGCCGCCACCGCGTGACCCGCAGGCCCCGGGGCTGAGTGCGAGCGACCCGGCTCGGCGGGCGGCCCGGGGCGGGGGCGGGGACGCGGGGGCCGCGGCGCGGACCGACGGCCTGACGGAGGCGGTGGCGGGCTCCCGCGCCGGGCCCTGACGCCCTCCGCCTCCGTGCACACTGAGCGAGCGGCCTCGGCCCGGCTGCTCTTCCTCGGGCCGACGGAGAGCGGCAGTGTGTCCCCGCGCGGCGCGCGCTCGCTCGCTCGCTCTCTCCTCGTCGCCTGAGCTGCTCGGCTCGGCTCGGCTCTCCCCCCGCGGAGGCTGAGGCTTTTCCTCCCGGCCCCGCCAGCCCCAGCACCGCTCCGGGGAAGGCGGCGGCGACGACGACGGCGGCCGCGGCGGGAGCCGCTTTGTGTGCAGCCCGGAGACGAGAGGCGGCGGCGGCGGCGGCGGCGGCCTCGGCTCCACCTGCCTCCAGCGACCCTAGCGCTCCACGCGCCTCCCGCCCGCATGAGGACGAGGTAAAGGCGGCGGCGGAGGCTTGGCTCCCGCTTCTCGGCAGCTAGGGGGGCCCGGCGGCCCCGGCCGCGGGGGAAGGCCTCTCGGTGCCGCCGGACCGGGCCGGACCGGGCGGGAGCAGCCCAGGAGGTGAGGTTGAGAGCGGCCGCTGAGGCTTCCTCGGCCGAAGTTGAAGGAAGCCCGTGGGCAGCGCGGAGCCGCGGCAGCCGCTTCCTGGGGTGCGGGGTGGGCTCAGTGTCCTTCCTTCTCTCTCCCTCTCGCGGCTCCGGGACGAGGGCGGGGAGCGGCCCGGAGCGGGCTGCAGGGGCTCGCCGCTCCGCCGCCCCGGCCGGCGGCTTCCCCCGGCGCGCGGCCTAAGCCGAGCCCCTTAGGCCTCGGCCTCTCTTTCTCCGGGGAGGCTGTCGCCCCGGTAGGAGACTGGGTCGGCCCGGGGTGGGGGGGATCCCCGAGCCCTCCCCGCCCCACCCCCACCCCCCGGAGCCGCCAGGAACCGCGCGTTGGCTGTTTTCGGTGCGGATTTCATTGTGAGATGGGGACCGAGGAACTCCAGGCGTTGGCCAGGCACTCCTCGGGGCCAAGGAGAGACCCGCGGGGCCCCGAGGAGGGGGAGGAGAGCCTTCTGGGGGAGTTGAGCCCCGGGCTCCGGGAGAGACTACGCCGGTAGGGGAGGGCTGCCCGGGAGGGGGGAGCACCGCCCCGGCGCCCCCTACACCCCCGATCGCCCCCCATGCCGGCCTCCCCGGAGCCTGGGCCCTTTCTGATTTGAGGGTTTTTGAAATGAAAAAGAGGTTAGAAAGTCGTCCATTTCCCGCTGAACTTTTGTTTTCTGACCGATAGAGGCCAGTAGAGGAGCGTGGAAGAAAAGTTGTCCCCCAGGATGGACTTCCCCCCTGCACAGCCCAAGCCGCCCACGGCCCTCTGCGGCGTGGTGAGCTCCGACGGGAAAATCACCTACCCCCCGGGGGTGAAGGAGATCACTGACAAGATCACCAACGACGAGGTGGTCAAGCGGCTCAAGGTACTCCCTGCCACGCCTGTCTGTCGGTCCCGTCCCTCCAGGTTGACAGCTGGGGCTGCTTCTGCCTTCCTGGGCAGAGCACCCCCCTAGACTAGGGGCTGTTTGCTGGTCTTTTGTCGAAAAGACTCTTTAAAAACTGGTAGATAAGACTGTTCTATCATTTGATTGCCTGCTCAAGCTTTTTTTTTTTTAAAAAGATAGTTGAAGATTTATCCTGTTCAAACATTGTTTTTCCCCCAAAGAAAAAAATACTAATCGTGTCTTTTGAAAACTTTGAGTGGTAGGGTCATAGCGTTGCATTGTGGGAAATTTAGAGGATTAAATCTTTCAGGAATGGGGAAAATGTCAGTTTTATCCTGGATAGAAAAAAAATTTTTAAGTGTATGCAAAAGAATTCTTGGGGAGCGGGGGAGGAGGGGGAAGTTGAATGGATGCTAGAGATGAAATTTCAGCCTTAAGGTGTTTTGTAAGTGCAGATTTCTATATTTTTAGAATTTTTTTCATGAAATGATAAGAAAAATGAAAGTTTCTAATTTCCTGTAGGAAAACTAGCCTATGAAATAATTTTGCAAGATTGAATTTGTGCATTCTTTGATGAAACTGTTGATGTTTAGTACTGCTTTTTTAAGATTCAGTTTTGCAACAAGATGTTGTCTTAAGTCCATGAGCTCTGTTTGGTTTTAAGAAAGTTCAACATATTGTATGTTTTTTGACTAATTTGCTCAGTTGGCATGGTGTTTCTCAGGGCAATTTTGTATGCCAGTGTGTTTAATTCTGTCGTGAGGCTATAACCCCTGGTCAGCTTGACATTCATTTTGCAGTTAGCTATGGATGTATGGACACATAATTTGTCATTACTACTGGAAAAATAATTCAGAGCACTTATTGGCAGTTGGTCAGTCTTCATCTTAATGTTGGAAGGATTATACTTTGAGATATATTTCCTCCAGGGAACTTTTTTTTTTTAAACTTTTCATCCACCTGCCATCCATGGAATCTGGAGATGGGTTTTACTAACAGACTTTCAAAGTTCATTCTTCTTAGGGACTGTTTCGGCAGAGGTCCTTGTGTTGTAGCCATAATGGCAAGTAGAGATTCAAAATAGATGTATTAGAAATATACAGTCTGAATTGGAAAGATCCTTAGACACCTCTAGTCTAACCTAGCTGGACTGGATTCCCTTACAAGACCTCCAGTGGGAATGCCATGACTTAGTGAATAGTACCTGGCTTAGTGGATAGTGCCTGCCTTCAGGGAAATATGGGTTCAGATATTACCTCTTAACATTTTACTAACTTTATGATAATGGACAAGTCACAACTTCTCTGAGCCTCAGTTTCCTCATTGGTAATACTAGGATAACTGTAGTACATTCTTCACAAGATTATTCTGAGACTCACCTAATCACGTATGTAAAACAAACTTTTAGGTGTTCAATAAAGCTACATGACAGTCTTCAACCATGGTGTCTTCACACTAACTTGTGCCTCTTGTGATCCTTAATTTTTAGGGTTAAGCTTGGGTGCCACCTCTTCTTTTACAAGGCTTTTTCTGATTTCTCTACTTCACTCCAGTTGTTAGTTTGGACTCACCTCTCTCCTTCCATTACATTGTATTTACTTATCTGTGAACATGTGTTACTACAGGAGTTTTTTGAGGACAAGAACTGTTTTGTTTTTTACTCGATAAACACAATGTCTTTTACATACTAGGCATTTAATAAATGCTTGTTGAATTGAATTGCAAATATGGGTAAAAATGTGAGCAAAGGTATGGATGTGAGAGGGCAATATGTGTTGATGGAGCTAAATAGATTTTACTTTGACTGAACGTAGGTTGGTAATATTAGATAAGTGGTATAGTGAGTGAGATTAGTTTTAGTATTTGATTTTTTTGTAATGCTGAGCAACTCTGTAGCAGAAGTGGAGGACTCTATCCCCCTCCCAAGTTGGGAACAACAGAAAGTCAAGGAAAAAAGAAATTCCAAGGTGTTCATAGTGTAAATATCAAGTGGTGGATAGTGCTGTAAGGGCTCTGTATAGGGAAGCTGTAGTGGGGATGATGGAATGGATGGGGAATAGGGATGAGTCAAAGGCCTTGAGGTCAGTAATTATTCAATAAGAGTAAGAAGAGTAGAAATGGAAAGATGAGAGGTTGTATTTGACCATGGGAATTTCAGTTTCAGAGATGTTACCTGGAAATTATTGGAATGTCTGGTGGTGAGTTTTGTTCCATTTTTTTTTTTTTTGGTATTATGAAATTTACAAATGACAAGCATAAACATATAAAAGAATAGAATAGATTGTATATGAAGCCATGAATCTCTAATATGTATGTATAAGCAATTTTAGTATGTAATTTAAAGTGGTCGTTCCAACACTACTGTGCTTGTCTATGTCCCCATTTTAAACTCTTGGTAACATCTGTGTATTTTTGAAATGTTTCTTTGATGAACTTTATTATTTATTTTTTCCTGGCCTCACAATCTCCTAATATTTTATAAGGTCCTAGCAATTGACTAACACAAAAAGTCTAAGAGTAGGGAAAAAAAAACAACAAAGACTGAGGCCAAAACTAATTCCCTGGTGCATAAATTCATAAGTAGACTAGGCCAGGTCCTTTATTTACCCCTTTCCTCCAGCATCTGTCAGGATGATGGTGGAACTTTTCCCACAAATTCTTCTTTTCCTTTCTTTCTTTCTTTCTTTCTGTCTCTCTCTTTCTCTTTTTTTACACAAATGTTTTATCTCATCCTTCCACTTTCCTCTCCCCCAATTGAAAAATAAAAACAAAAACAAAACCCTTATAACAAATATACATAATCCAACAAAATAAATTCCCACTTTTGCCATGTCCAAAAATTTATTTCTCCTTTTTCATTTTAAGTTCATCACCTCTTTGGTATGAAGTGGATAGGTTGTTTCTTCTTGCATTGATCAGATTCTGGTCTTTCAAAGTTAAGTTGTCTTTATAATGTTGTTGTTGTATAAATTTTTCTATTTCTGCTCACTTCGATCTGAATCACTCCGTAGAGGTTGTCTCAATTTCTTCTGAAACTGTCCATTCTATCATTTCTTATGGCACAGTAGGATTCCATAATATTGATATGCCATAATTTATTTTGCCCTTCTCCAGTAGGTGGGTACTCCCATAATTTCTAGTTTTTGACTACTACAAAAAGAACTGCTATCCATATTTTTGTACATGTGGATCTTTTTCCTCTTTCTTTGATCTCTGTGGTGTAAGCCTAATAGTGATACGGCTGCATCTTCCTTGTTTTCTTGCATATTTTCCTTTTCCCCTTCATTCCAGTTCCAAGTCTTTAGCTGTCTGTAGAAATTTACCCCTTAAACATCCTGCTGTCACATCAGACTCTACTTGCCTAAACAAAATTAGCCATTTCATCTTGAAACCCAAATTCTCTCTGTGCCATTACAGTTTTAGTAAATTCCTCAGCTTTTAATTTCAGACTTAATTTCAACTTTAATTTCAGACTTTTTCATCTCCCTCCCTCTATGTTCTCTGTATCTAGTAAGTCAACTAAAGGCTTATTTTTTTTTCCTTTTAAGATCTCTCAGATTCTTCTCTTTCTCATTATTCCTACTGCTACTACTTTAGACTCTCATTAATAAATTCATAGCTGATCTATCATATGTCTAGTTTCACCTCACCTCTGCATACCCCTAATGAGATTAATTTTCTTAAAACATAATTTCTATCATGCTACTCCCTTGCTTAAGAACTTACTGTTTTTAAATCCCAGTTTGTAGGTCGTGAATGCCTGTCACGCCATCAGATTTTTGCTAGTGGTCAACTCATTAAGTTATTCAGTATAATTAGCAAGTATACCTTCTGTAGACTGTGTCTGATATACATATTGTTATGTTTCAGATGTTCAAAAATACTGTGATGAATAAAATACAAATTCATTTAAATATTACTGAATATATATTTGCTTTTTGTCATTATTTTCGAAGTCAAAAGATTCAAGTAATTAAACTTCTTTCTTATGTGGTATGGTCTTTGAAATTTGTTGGCTGTGAAAAGGGTCCTCATACATGAGAAGATAGGGAATTTGTGGTCTTGATCAAACCTGCTTCTCAAGTTGGCACCTAAAGTTCTGTTTTTCTCTTTACTCCCTAACAAAGATGTCCTTGCTGTTTGTCATTTATGTCATAAATATCAATCAAAAAGTGTTTATTAAGTATTAATTGTTAGTTTGTGTATCGGGTACTGTGCTAATCACTGGGGATACAAAGAAAAAGCAAAAACAGTCAGTGACTTTACATCCTAATAGGGGAAAAAATGGGAAGAAAACATACATCTGAAGATATAAGACAAATATGGAATAAATGGAAAGTAACCTTAGAGTGGATGGCATTAGCATCTGGGGAGACTAGGAAAGGCCTGCTAGAGAAGGTGGTGCTTGAGCTTAGTCTTTAAGTGAAGCCAGAGATTCTAAGAGATGTAGATAAGGAGAGAGAACATTCCAGCCATGGATGGGGAATAGCTAGTACAGGGACTAAAATGGGAGATAGAGGGTCTTGGTCAAGGAACAGTAAGTAGGACACTAGAATGTATTATTAATTGGAAGGGTAGGAAGGGGCAGTGTTAAAGAACTTTAAATGCCAAATACAGTTTATAGGAGGTTATAGGAAGCCACCAGAGTTTATTGAGTATTGGAGGTGGAAGGTTAACACAGACTGACCTAGGCTTTAGCAAAATCATTCTGGCAACTGAATAGAAGGTACGTAAAGGCTGTGCTTATTGGCATCTGAAACCTATCATGTCTGACACAGAACTATCTTTCCTGTTAAACCTACCCCTCTTCTGAATTTTCCTATTTTCAAAGCACCACCATTCTTAGTTACCCAAATTTACTACCTTGATGTTATCCTTGACTCCTCTTTTCCTTTCCCCATATATCCACTCAGTTGTAACTTCTTGTCCTATCTACTTAAACATTTGTCTTCTCTCCACTCAAAGAGCTTCCACATCACTTCAGGCTTTCATTGTCTCCTGCTTTGACTATTGCAATGGTTTTCTAGTGGGTCTCTCCTCCTCAAGTTTCTTCCTACTTCAATTCCTTCTCTAAAATGCCAATTTTCCTAAAGTGTAAGTCTGATCATGTAAACCCAGTAAATTTAAGTGACTCTTTATTACCTCTTAGGATCAAATATGACATCCTGTCTTTGGCATTTAAGGCTCTTCATAAAATGGCCCATACTAACTTTCCAGCCTTATTATATACCTTATTTCTCTTCACTAATTTTACAGTCCAGATACACTGATCTTCTTGTTATTCTTCACACATGACACTCCATCTCCCTTGCAGTGGCTATCTAGAATGATTTTTCTAGAATGGATTAGACTAGAATGGATTTTTCTTCAGCTCTGCCTCTTGGAATCCCTGGAGTCCTTCATGATTCACTTTAGCTACTACCTTTTGTGTGAGTCCTTTCCTTGTCTAATAGCTAGTAATACTTCTCCTTGAACATTAGTAGCTAGTATTTATGTAGTGTTTTAAGGTTTGCAAAGCACTTGGGAGTAGGGATTGTTTAACACACTGTATTTACATCCCTAGCACCTACAAATATAATTAATGAAAGAATGCCTACTCATGAGGAGCTAACATTCTAATGGGAGAAACAAGTACACACACATACACACTTGTGTATGTATGTGTATATACATATGTGTACATGTATATATAGATATACACATGTACAGAATAACTATAAAGAGAATAAGTGCAAAATTGTTAAATACAGGGTCATTTGATAGGGAAGGCACTAACATTTGGGGGGATCAGGAAAGTATATAGGGGTGTGTGTGTGTGTGTGTGTGATTGTATATAGATATAGATACAGAAAGACAGTAAACATTTATTAAGTACCTTCTAACTGTCTGGCACTGTGCCAAGCCCTGGGGATACAAAAAAGCCATAAAAGACAGTCCTTGCCCTCAAGGAGCCCCACAGTCTAGTAGGGGAGGCAAGCAAACAAATATGTAGAAATAACTGATATATGGGATAAAAAGGAAATAACAGAGGGAAGACATTAGAATTAAGGGGATTTTCTTATAGAAGATGGAATTTTGGGGGGGATTTGAAGGAAGCCAGAAGGTAGAAATGAGAAAGGAGAGGATTCTAGATTTGGGGGACAGCCAGAGAAAATGCCTGGAGTGGAGAGATGGAGTGTCTTGGTCAAGGAACAACAAGGAGGCCAGTGTTACTGGATTAAAGTGTGCATGGTGGGAAGTAAGGTGTGTGAAGACTGAGGGAGGGAAGCATAGATTATGAAATACTTTGAACGTCAAACAAGAGAATTTTGTATTTGGTCTTGGAAGCAATCGGGAGGCACTGGAGTTTATTGAGTTGGGGAGTGGGGGTGACATCATCAGATCTTTGATTTTAGAAAAATCTCTTTAGAGTCTAAATGGAGGATGGATTGGAGTGGAGAGAAACCTGAAGCAGGCAGATCCACCATCAGACTATTGCAACAGTCCAGGTGGAGGTGATGAGGGCTTGCACTATAATAATGGCAATATCGAGGAGGGAAGGGGAAGTATTCAAGAGGTATTGCAAAGGTGAAATCAACAGGCATTGTAAACAGATTGGACATGGTGGGGTGAGAAATGGTGAGGAGTCCAGGAAGCCTCCTATGTTGCAAGTCTGAGGGACTTGGAGGATGGGCAAGTGGGGGAGGGGTGTTTTAGGGGGAAGGATAATGAGCTCCATTGTAGACGTATTGAACTTAAGACATTTGCTGGATATCTACTTTGAGATGTCTGAAAAGCTTTTGAAGTTGTGAGGTTGGAGGTCAGCAGAGAGTTTGGGGCAGGATAGGTGGATTTGAGAATCATCAGCATAGAGATGGTAATGAAATCCATGGGAGCTGATAAGATCACCTAGTGAAGTGGTATAGAGAGAAAAGAGAAGAGAGCTTACGCTATAACTCTGAGGGATGCCTACAGTTAGAGAGCATCATCTGGAAGAGGATCTCACAAAGGTGGAAGAAAAGTGGTCAGATAGGCAGGAGAACCAGGAAAGAGTGGTGCCTGGAAAACCTAGAGAGAAGAGTAATCTCCTCAAGGAGGAGAGTGATCGATGGTGGCAAAGGCTGCAGAGAGGTCAAGGAAAATGAGAATTGAGACAAGGCCAGTAGATTTGGCAACTGAGAGATCATCAGTAACTTTGGAGAGAGCAGTTTCAGTGCATGGATAAAGTTGGAAGCCAAACCAGAAGGGGTTAAGAAGTTAGTGAAAGGGAAGAGGAGGCAACTATTGTAAGTGGGCTTTTTAAGGCCTTTGGCCCCAAAGGACCACGCAGATACAGGATGTATAGTTAGCAAGATGGGGAATGGATGGATCAAAGAATGGGGAGAACATAGGCATGTTTGAAGGCCTTATAGAAGCCAATAGACAGGAAGAAATTGAAGAGAAATGATAGACAGGCAGTAACAGAGGGTCAGTCTGTTGGAGAAGATGGGATGGAATAGAATTACTTGAACAGGTAGTGGGATTGGCCTGGAAGGAAGTAAAGCCACTTTTTCATGTGAGAGACGGGGGTGAAGGAGGAGAAAGTGGCAGAAAGCATCTGAGTGAAAGTTGGTGACAGAGAGTAGAGAAGTGAGAACTCACAGCAAATGGCCCCATAGTGGTAGTTGTGCTGCATCTTGACAGAAGAGAGGGATTATGTGAAGAAGGAGTGTATTCCAGACTTGAGGGACAGCTAGGGCAAAGGCACATTATTACATGTGAAGAGAAAAGGCTAGTCTGGCATAATCAAGAAATGAGAGAGGAGAGAGTATTATCCATTGCGGATGGAAATGATAGGTTCGGGTCAGGCTCTGAAGAACTTTAAAAGCTAAACAGGAGTTTATATTTTGTTCTAGAGACAATAAGGAGACTCTGGAGTTGATTGAATAGGGTATATGGTCAGCTTGTGCTTAAGAAAAATTATGTGACAACAGTGATGGAATGGACTGAAGTCAGAAATGAATCAGGGAGCCCAATTAGGAGGCTTCTTCAGTCTGAACATCTCTAGTTCTTTCTCTTTCTCCTATGGCATAGTTTCTAGTTCAGTCTATCTTGGTCATCTTTCTCTGGATTTAGTCCAGCTTTTCATTATCCCATATAAAATGTAACACTAGTCACTGGACAGCTAATATATTTAGTCTGACTAGGACAATACCATGGGACTACCTCCTTTCTTATTCTAGATGCTCTTTGTCAGTATATCTGCAGTCTCATCTGTGTGAGAATTCCAATACAGTTCTAAATCTATGGTCCTAGCCAATTCTTGTTTCTTTTCTCCCAGAAATTCTTAGATGATTTATGCATTTCATGGGAATTCTTATGCTAGGTCCTTTCACATATTTTTAGTTATCATTGTAGCACCTGAGCTGTTCTCACAATTTCTCTATGTGACCTTCTTATCTTATAATTTTAAATTAAAAGTTATCATTCTTAGTGGGTTGTAGTGAATATATAGTGTTCTGGACTTGGAATCAAATCCTGGGTTCATAATCCTAATTCTGACACTTATTCAAGCATGGTCAAGTCACTTAATCTCTTTGAGCCTTAGTCTTCTCATTTGTAAAGTAGGGGTAACAGTACCTGTAGTACCCACTTCACAGACTTGTAAGACATAAATGAGATAATACCTGAGAAGCACTTTGCAAACTTTAAAGTGCTACATAAATGTAGATAATTGGTAATATGCTATAGCTAACCTCTACCTGAACTTTGCATGGCCATCTTGAGGCTTCAGGGATTGTGGTATTTTATAATTTGCAAGCACTTGATACTGTATTTGTTATTACAGCTTTAGATTCTATTAGTCTTTTTTGATTATCATGTCACATTGTTGACTGTAATTGAGGTTATAGTTCACTAAAACACCAAGAATATTTGTGTAATGTTTTTGAGCCACTTGTCCTCCATCCTTTAGCTTTACAGTTGATGCTTTTAACCCAACCATGGGATTTTATACTTACTCTGTTTAATTTTATCCTACCAGTTTTGGTTCTTCCTTCTAGCCTGTCAAGATCATTTTGAATCCTGGTTCTGTCATCCAATGAATTGAGCTCTCCTTACCAACTTTACATTATTTGCATATTTGATATGGATGCCACCTATTCCTTCATCCAAGTCTTTGCTAAAGATGTTGAACAGAACAAAACCAAGAACAATCCTGTAATAATATGAGAACAACCATAGAAATGATTAATCAAAACCACCTGATTACAGTGGCCTTGGATGGCAGAAACTAGAACATTCTGAATTCATAGTCTACTGAAGAGGAGAAATGTTTTAGTATCAGTCATCTGGAACAAATCATCAATTATAGGATCACAGATCTAGAGATAAAAGGGACCTTAGAGGATATCTATTCCAACTACCTCATTTTACAAATTAGGAAATTAAGGTCCAGGAAGGTCACATGAATTACCTAAAGTAAGCACCAGAGATGGATTCTGAACCCAAATTGTCTTGATTTCAAAACCAGCACTCTTTCAGCTTTAATTTCAGTTTTTTTGTCATATGTTATTGTAGTCATTGTATAAATCAATTTGCTTTATTTCCTCTATGAGGCAACTAGGTTCAGTGGTGGATGTGCCTGAAGTTGGGAAGAGCTGAGTTCATATCCTCCCCCTGATGCTTAGTAGCTGTCACTTAATCTTTGTCTGTCTTAGTTTCCCCATCTGTAAAATGGGAACAATAATAGTACCTACTTCCAGGGTTGTTAATGAGCTAATATTTGTAAAGCACTTTGCAAACTTTAAAGCAATATGTTATTATTATTATATTGCATTCTTATTGATTTGCATGATGTTAATATACAAATTAAAAATGCAGTTTAATAATGATAACAGTATGTGTATATATGTATATGCACACATACTATCATATATATAGTGTCACATCAGTACTTAGCATAGTTCCTGGCATGCAGTAAGTGCTTGATAAATGCTCAATCAACTGACTTCCCTCCATTGATATAGCTCATAATCCATCTATGTCAGTTTGTCCTGTAAGCCCATAAATTTATCCCAGAAAGTCTGACTTTCTTGGAAGCTTGTCTTATTTTTTCCTAACATTGAGAGAATGCCAGTGGAGTATTCAGAATTGTTCACTTGTCATCCTTCACCACCCTCACCATGTTCCTAGCTTATCTTCTTTTCCTGTCATACAACTCCTTGGTGACATATTTTATTCTTCAAAGTTCTTCATTGGTTATGGTTGCAGAGTTCTCACACCCACCCTGAATGTTCTAATTGTCCTCTGTGTGATACTTTTAATTCTTTAGAGACTTGTACTTTGTAGCATGGAGGCAGCTAGTTGACTCGGTGGATAGAGCACTGGGCCTGAAATCAGGAGGACTGAGTTCAAATCTGGTCTCAGATACTTACTAGCTGCATGACCTTGAGCAAGTCAGTTAACCTCTGTCAGTCTTAATCCACTGGAGAAGAATATGGCAAACCACTCTAGTATCTTTGCCAAGAAAACCTTATAGACAGTATTGGTGTGCTATGGTCCACGAGGTCACAAAGACACAACCAATCCACTGAACAACAGCTCTATGCCGTGCTACTTGTACCACAGCATCAGTAGTAGAATGTTTGTGTTAATGGGCCTTATCCAAAGAGATAAAAGGAAAAGGATCTGTATTACAAAAACATTTATAGCAGCTCTTTTTTTGATGGCAAAGAATTGGAAATTGAGGGAATGTCTATTATTTGGGGAACGGCTGAACAAGTTGTGATATATGATTGTAATAGAATATTATTGGGCTGTAACAAATGATGACCAGGATGGTTTCAGAAAAACCTAGGAAGACCTATATGAATTGATGTAGAGTGAAGTGAGCAGAACCAGGAGATCACTGTACACAGTAATAGTAATATTGTAATGGTGATTAACTATAAAAGACTTAGCTACTCTGGTCAGTACAATAATCCAAGACAATTCCAAAGGATGAAAATGCTATCCACCTCCGGAGAAAGAACCAATGAACTCTGAGTGCAAATTGAAATATAATTTTATCACTTGATTTTTTTTCTTGCTTTTTTTTTTTTACATAGCTAATATGGAAATGTTTTGCATGATTTCACATGTAAAATTGATATCATATTGCTTGTCTTCTCAGTGAATGGGGAGGGACTGGGTAGGAGAGAATTCAGAACTCAAAAAATTTTTAATTAACATTAAAAATAAATAATTATCTCAATTTTTTAAAGATGAGACTTCACTTTCGTAAGAAGTTTGATGTCCTTAAAGGAACTTTACAATTTTTTGAAAGCAATCCTGCCTACTCTTTGGTTCCAACTCATATATCAGTTTGTCTCTATCTATCATCTCTCCCAAAGTTGTCTATTCAGATGCATGTTGTAATCTGGGCAATGAACATTCTTTGTCTACTTGGTCTTTTTTTTTTTTTCTGGATGCTGCTACTAAACTCCTTTGAGTGATTACAGATCATTGAGGCTCAGCAGTGTCCCTAGGATATGGTGCATTTAGCACAGTGTCACAAAAAAGGAGCATTTGGAGAACTATTCTCCCTTCCATCTCGGTGATGAACACCTTTAGGAAGCATTTCCCTGTTTCATGTTTTGCCTGATGTTTATGTTTAGAGTGTTATTGAGCAGGGTTATTTCTGTTATATCATTTCAAGGGATCTTAAAATGAATTTGTTATACAGATAGGAGACAATTTGTTGAAAAAGAACTTGTAAAACCAGTGACACTGGCATTTTGGTGGTTCAAGTGTGGTGGTTCCACTGTTTTTGATGAAAAAACTTTAACTTTTACAAATCTTGTTCCATTCTTCTTTTTGCCGTACTTATATTTCATCTTTAAAAGCCAGTGAGATTGTCTTGCCGAGCTTTCTTTAAACTTGTTTTGCCCTTCTCTTTGCTTTATGAGATGCTGCTACTCATGATCTCCATCTTCCTCCTTTGTAAGTTTTACAAATAAGGTAGTATTCTAACCCTGTTCCTTTTGTCCGCTCTCCCTCCATTTATCAAGTAAGTTATTTGTTTGAAGACTAAAGCTCTTTCTGGGATTTTTTGGTTTCCTTGTTGAGGTGATTAATTTACATTGGTTACATTTCTTGATAAAATTATTATAACTGGTATCAATGAGATATCAATGAGAATTAAAATGAGATAATTTGTTGGATTGAGTTGTTTCAATTATTTACCAAATCCTTTTCTCATTATTATTCTTGCTTTTTACTAATTCTGATCTTAATCCTGGTAAGTTGGTGGTCTGGCTAAACACAGCTGATTTAAGGACTCCCCACATCAATAGCGAATCTGTTCAAATATAATGTTTCATTTCATGATGTTATTTGTTCAGCATTTAATAGTTCTTTTCTTGAAAAAAGTATACAAAGTCATGAGGCTTCTGTGTCATCTGTAAGCCTTTGGATTTTCCCATTTCTTCTTCCCAAATCATGCTTTCCCATGTATTTTTTCCCCCTTCTTTGCCTTTTCCTATCTTTGTATTGAGGTTACTAGATATCAGAATGTATGTTGATTTAATTTGGAGGATCTTGTCAGGTCCTTTAGTTCTTTGTAGAGTTTCTTTACCTCTTTATCCTCAACAGCTAATATTAATTTCTTTTTTTTTATAATTAATTTATTTTTAGTTTTCAACATTCACTTCCATGAGATTTTGAGTTTTAAATTTTCTCCCTCTCCTGCCCCTCACTTCCCGCCCCCCTACAGCATGCAATCTGATATAGGCTCTATTTATATTCATAGTAAGCATGTTTCCTATTAGTCATGATGTAAAGAACAGTTAGAACTAATGGGAGGAAGCACAAGAATAAAGCAATAAAACAAAACAACAGACAAAAAGGAGAGCAAATAGTATGCTTCTGTCTGCATTACAATTCCATAGTTCTTTCTCTGGATGTGGATAGCAATTTTCATAGTGAGTCTTTTGGAGTTGTCTTAGATTCTTGCATTGCTGTGAAGAGACAAGTCTATCAAAGTCAGTCATCCCACAATGTGGCTGTTACTGTGTACAATGTTCTCCTGGTTCTGCTTATTTCACTCTGCATCAGTTCATGTAAGTCTTTCCAGGTTTTTTTGAAGTCTGCCTGTTCATCATTTCTTATAGGACAATAGTATTCCATTATAGTCATATACCACAACCTGTTTAGCTATTCCCCAATTGATGGGCACCCCCTTAGTTTCCAATTCTTGGACACCACAAAAAGAGCTGCTATAAATATTTTTGTACATGTGGGTTCTTTTCTCATTTTTATGATCTCTTTGGGATACAGACCTAGAAGTGGTATTGCTGGGTCAAAGGGTATACACAATTTTATGGCCCTTTGGGCATAGTTCCATATTGCTCTCTAAAATGGTTGAATCATCCACCAACGATGCATTAGTGTTCCAATTTTCCCACATCTTCTCCAGCATTTATCATTGGCCTGTTTTGTCATGTTAGCCAATCTGATTGATGTGATGTGGTACCTCAGAGTCGTTTTGATTTGCATTTCTATAATCAATAGTGATTTAGAATATTTTTTCATAAGATTGTATATAGCTTTAGTTTCTTCCTCTGAAAACTGCCTGTTCATATCGTTTGACCATTTATCAATTGGGGAATGACTTGTATTCTTATAAATTTGACTCAGTTCTCTTAGTGGTTGTAAAAATTCTCTTCCAGTTTTCTGCTTCCCTCCTAATCTTGGATGCATTGCCTTTGTTTGTACAAGAACTTTTCAATTTAATATGAACAAAATGATCAATTTTGCATTTCATAATGTTCTCTATCTCTTGTTTGGTCCTAAATTCTTCCCTTTCCGTAGATCTGAAAGGTAAACTATTGCTTGTTCTTCCAGTTTGTTTATATCAGTCTTTATATCTAAATCGTGTACTCATTTTGACTTTATCTTGCTATAGTGTGCAAGTTGTTGGTCTCTTCTGCCATACGTTTTTCCAGTTTTCCCAGCAGCTTTTGTTAAACAGTGATTTCTTATCCCAGAAACTGGAGTCTTTGGATTTATCAAATAGTAGATTAGTATAGTCATTGAATGTTATTTATTTTTTATTTTGTTTTATTTTTTGGCTAGGAATTGGGGTTAAGTGACTTGCCCAGGATCACATAGCTAGCGTCAAGTGTCTGAGGCTGAATTTGAACTCAAGTCCTCCTGCCTCCAGGCCCGGTTCTATCCACTGCGCCACATAGCTGCCTCCTTGTCATTGACTGTTGTGTCTTGCATACCTAACCTATTCCACTGATCCACAACTCTATTTCTTAGCCAGTACCAAGTAGTTTTGATGATTGCTGCTTTATAATACAATTTAAGATCTGGTGCAGCTAGGCCTCCTTCCTTTCCATTTCTTTTCACTGGTTCCCTTGATATTCTGGACTTTTTGTTCTTCGAGATGAATTTTGTTATTGTTTTTTCTAGCTCCATAAAATAATTTTTTGGTAGTTTGGTGTGGCACTGAATAAGTAAATTTATTTAGGTAGAATTTGTATTTTTTATTATATTAGCTCAGCCTACCCATGAGCAACTGATATTTTTCCAGTTATTTAGATCTGACTTTATTTGTGTGAAAAGTGCTTTGTAATTGTGTTCATATAGTTCCTGGTTTTGTTTTGGCAGATAGACTCCCAAATATTTTATAATGTCTACAGTAATTTTAAATGTAATTTCTCTTTTTATCTCTTGCTTCTGGGCTTTGTTAGTAATATGTAAAAATACCAATGATTTGTGCGGGTTTATTTTATGTCCTGCAACTTTGTTAAATTTGTTTATTATTTCAAGTAATTTTTTACTTTTATTCTCCAGGATTCTCTAAATATGCCATCATATCATCTGCAAAGAGTGATAGCTTTATTTCTTCTTTGCCTGTTCTAATTCCTTCAATTTATTTTTTTTCTCTAATTGCTACGGCTAACTTTTCTAGCACAATATTGAATAACAGTGGTGATAATAGACAACCCCCAATCTTATTGGAAATGCTTCTAGTTTATCCCCATTACATATAAGGCTTGCTGATGGTTTTTGATAGATGTTATTTGTCATTTTAAGGAAGACTCCATTTATTCCTATGCTCTCTAGTGTTTTTAATAGGAACAGGTGTTATATTTTGTCAAATGCTTTTTCTGCATTTAATGAGATAATCATACGATTTCTGTTAGTTTTGTTTTTGATATGGTCAATTATGCTGATAGTTTTCCCAATATTGAACCAATCCTGCTTTCTCAGTATAAATCCTAGTATACCATCCTCAAGATAAGTTGTCGTAATCTGTTTGCTAATATTTTATTTAAAATTTTGGCATCTATATTCATTAGGGAAATTGGTCTATAATTTTCTTTCTCTGTTTTGGCTCTTCTTGGTTTAGGTATCATCACCATGTTTGTATCGTAAAAAAAAATTTGGTAGGACTCCTTCACCTATTTTCCCAAAGAGTTTATATTGTGTTGGAATTAGTTGTTTAAATGTTTGATAGAATTCACTTGTAAATCCATCTGGCCCTGAAGATTTTTTCTTAGAGAGTTCATTGATGTCTTGTTCAATTTCTTTTTCTGAAATGGGGTTGTTTAAGTATTTTATTTCCTCTTCCGTTAATCTGGGCAATTTATATTTTTGTAAATATTCATTCATTTCACTAAGATTGTCAAATTTATTGGCATACATTGGGCAAAATAGCTCCTAATTATTGTTTTTATTTCTTCTTCATTAGTGGTGAATTCACTCTTTTCATTTTTGATGCTGGTAATTTGGTCTTCTTTCTTTCTTTTTTCTAATCAGATTAGCCAAAGGTTTATCTATTTTATTGGGTTTTTTTCCCATAAAACCAGCTCTTAGTTTTATTTATTCAATAGTTTTCTTAATTTCAATATTATTAATCTCTCCTTTGGTTTTCAGAATTTCTAATTTGGTATTTAATTGGGAATTTTTAATTTGTTCTTTTTCTACCTTTTTTAATTGTATGCCCAATTCATTGATCTCTTCTTTCTCTATGTTATTCATGTAAGCATTTAGAGAAATAAAGTTTCTCCTAAGGACTGATTTCGTTGCATCCCATAAGTTTTGGTATGTTGTCTCATTATTGTCATTCTCTTGGATGAAGTTATTGATTGTTTCTATGATTTGTTGTTTGGCCCACTCATTCTTTAGGATTAAATTATTTAGTTTCCAATTAATTTTTAGTATATCTTTCCATGGCCCCTTATTACATGTAATTTTTATCGCATCATGATCTGAAAAGAATGCATTTAATATTTCTGCCTTTTTGCATTGGATTTTTATGCCCTAGTACACGGCCATTTTTTTTGTTGGTGCCATGTACCACCAAGAAAAAGAATATTCCTTTCTGTCCCCATTCAGTTTTCTACAGAGGTCAACCATATTTAACTTTTCTAAGATTCTATTGATCTCCTTAACTTCTTTCTTGTTTATTTTGTGGTTAGATTTATCTAGTTCTGAGAGGGGGAAGTTGAGGTCCCCTACTAGTATAGTTTTGCTGTTTCTTCCTATATCTCCCTTAACGTCTTTAAGAATTTGGGTGCTATACCACTTGGTGCATATATATTTAGTAATGATATTACTTCATTATTTATGGTACCTTTTACCAGGATGTAGTTTCCTTCCTTATCACTTTTAATTAAATCTATTTTTGCTTTTGCTCTGTCTGAGATCAGGATTGCTGCCCCTGCTTTTTT
Source organism: Vombatus ursinus (assembly GCF_900497805.2). NCBI lineage: Eukaryota > Metazoa > Chordata > Mammalia > Diprotodontia > Vombatidae > Vombatus > Vombatus ursinus. The sequence goes on along the minus strand of NW_020954596.1, from coordinate 48,998,116 downwards.
TTACTTCAACTGAAACATAATATATTCTGCACCAGCCTTTTACTTTTACTCTGTGTATATCCCTCTGCTTCCAATGTGTTTCTTGTAAACAACATATTGTAGGATTATGGTTCTTAATCCACTCTGCTATCCGTTTCCTTTTTATGGGAGAGTTCATCTCATTCACATTCATGGTTATAATTACTATCTGTGTCTTCCTCTCCTTCTATATCCTCCCACCCCCCATCCCCATTTATGCTTTTCTCTCTCTTTTCTCTCTTTCTCTCCTCAATAGAGTTTTGCTTTTGACCATTGCCTCCCTCAGTCTGCCCTCTCTTCTATTAGCCCCCTCCCTTTTCTTTTCCCTTTCCCCTCCTACTTCCTATAGTGTAAGTTAGATTTCTATACCTGATTGTTATTCCCTGTTTGAACCAAATCTGATGAGAATATGGTTCAAACAATACTCATCTCCCTCCCTTCTTTCCCTCTACTGTGTTAGGTTTTTGTATCTTTTCATGTGATGTAATTTATCCTTATCTGCCTCCTCCTTTCCTCTTCTCTCAGTTTAGATTTTTTACCATCACATCAAAGTCTACTTATTCCCACACCCTCTAAGTATACCCCCTTTTATATATCATAATAACATTACAATTCTCAAGAGTTACAAGTGTCATCTTCCCTTGTAGGAATGTAAACAGTTTGCCCTTAATAATATGTTGTTGTTTTTTTCTTTCTTGTTTACGTTTTTATGCCTGTCTTGAGTCTTGCATTTGAAGGTCAAATTTTCTGTTGAGCTCCGATCTTTTCATCAGGAAGGTTTGGATATCCCCTATTTTGTTGAATGTCCATCTCCTCCCCTGAAATATTATGCTCAGTTTCACTGGGTAGTTGATCCTTGGTTGTAATCCAAGCTCCTTTGTCTTAGGGAAGATTGTATTCCAAATCCTCTGATCTTTTAATGTAGAAGCTACAAGGGCCTGCTTAATCTTGACTGTGGTTCCATGTATTTAAATTGTTTCTTTTTGGCTGCTTTTGGCTACAATATTCCCTGTAGTTTTCAATTTGGGATCTCTTTCAGGAGGTGAGTGGTGGATTCTTTCAATAACATTCTAGGACTTCAGGGCAGTTTTCTTTGATTTCCTGAAGGATGTTGTCCAGGCTCTTTTTTTCATCATGGTTTTCAGGTAGACCAATAATTTTTTTTTTTTTTGGTTAGGCAATGGGGTTAAGTGACTTGCCCAGGGTCACACAGCTAGTAAGTGTTACGTGTCCGAGGTCGGATTTGAACTCAGGTCCTCCTGAATCCAGGGCGGGTGCTCTATCCACTGTGCCACCTAGCTGCTTCCTAGACCAATAATTTTTAAATTGTCTCTCTTGGATCTGTTTTCCAGGTCAGTTGTTTTACTAATCAGGTATTTTACATTTTCTTCTATTTTTTCATTCTTTGTTTCTGTTTAACTGATTCTCGCTCTCTCATAGTCATTAGCTTCCACTTGCCCCGTTCTAACTTTTAATGAGTTGTTTTCTTCTATTAGATTTTGTATCTCCTTTTCCATTTGGCCCATTTTACTTTTTAAGGAGTTCTTCCCTTCAGTGAGTTTTTGTGCCTCCTTTTCCATTTAGTCAATTCTACTTTTTAAGGACTTGTTTTCTACAATTAATTTGTGTCCTTCCTTTTCCAAGTTATTGACTCTCCCTTGCCATACCTCTCATTTCTTTTCCCAATTTTTCTTCTACCTCTCTTATTTGACTTTTAAAATCCTTCTTGAGGGGCAGCTAGGTGGTGCAGTGGATAGAGCACTGACCCTGAAGTCAGGAGAACCTGAATTCAAACCTAGCCTCAGACTAAACACTTGACGCTTACTAGCTGTGTGACTCTGGGCAAATCATTTAACCACAATTGCCTAAAATAAATGAATGAATGAATGAATGAATGAATAAATAAATAAAACAAAATTCTTCTTGAGCTCTTTCAAAAAGGCTTTTTGGGGTTGAGACCAGTTCATATTCCCCTTTGAGGTTTCTTATGTGGGTATATTGACAATGTTGTCCTCTTCTGAATTTGTGCCTTGATCTTCCCTTTCCCAAAAATAAGAATCTATGGTTATTTTCCATTTCTGCTTTTTGTTCATGGTGTTTGCCTATTTCCTGACTTTAAAAAAAATGTTGAGTTCTCGTGCTGGAATCAAAGGGGAACCCTTAGCTGAGTTTCTTTTCCTGCTCACCTGGGCCTTGCACACGGATGTTTCACTGCTGGTGGGTGTCTGTCAGCCTGGAGCTTCGCCTTCTGGAGTTGTGCTTTCCAGAGTTGTTTTGAGGCACTGAGTGATTTCACTGGTGGAGAGCTGTTGCCCGAGGTGGTTTTCAGAGCTGGTGTCTACCGGTTTCCCTGCCTGTATTGAGGCTCTCAGGGGGTCCTGGTTTTTGGCCTGCTCCATCAACCTGGGTGACAGGATTTCTCCCTGGTATGCTGAGGTGGGGCTTGCTGTTGGCTTGCTGGGATGCCTCTGTACTGCTCCCCCTCCCCCAGAGCAAGAGGGGCCTTTTCCCCCAAGCTTCCTGGGCTACAAGACAGCTGCCCTGTCTTTTAGCTGTCTCAGGGTTTTTCCTGGGTCAATATTTTCTGGATTTTTGGAGGTCAGTGAGGGAGGGTGAGAGTGACTTACTTCTTATTCCACCATCTTGGCTCCTGGCAGCAGAATGACCCTAATATTAATTTCGTGGTGATCTTTTTGCACATAATTGTCATCAGTATTGCAAGAAAACATTTTTTACTTTGGGTGTACCATAAAACCTACTTTCATGTAACTGTCTATCCTTCTAATTCCAACTTCATTCTTCTGATTTTGTTTATAGCATTAATGATTCACTTAGTCATTGGACAAGGATTTCAGATTTCGAATATCAGTAGTTAAATTGAAGTTTGTAGTTTGCCTGCTCTTTTACTATTATCACAGCAGAAGTAGAAAGGTAATATATAGGACTGAAGGCCATTTTGTAGTTTTCTTTGTTTTATGGTTTTCCATGTCAAAAATATTCATTTCTATCTAGCCAGCCAACTAGTGATGAGCCTCCATCTCTGTCCCTAGGGAAACAAACTTGACCTGTTACTGGGGCCATGTTCAAATATTATCCAGCATGATAGAAACTGCCAGACCTTAGTCTCTGTTAGCATAGCTTTTGGTAGCCCAGGGTCACCTCCTTATCTTGATGAGGCAATAGAGTAGGACTTAATAATTTCCATAAATTGATGAATATTATGAGGATAGAAGGCTGCCCTTTATGGTATCATAAAGCATTAGGAGTGAGGGCAGTTTTGATTACTTGCCTATAAAAGTCTCTTTTATTTGTATTGTTTATACAAAGTCCAAAGGGGCTGATGTAAGTATTTGCACGTGTTTTCATAGCTTAGTAGTCATCAATGCCTGAATGTATTTTACACTGGAAAAAATCAAATTTTAATTTTGCTAACCTTAAAATAACTTCAAGTACTTGTCATAATCCATATAATTGTTTAATAACTGATTTTTATAGCACTTTGAAGTTTACAAAACACTTTAGACATTTTCTTTTTAAAACATTGAAATTTTTTTTATTTTTATATTATTTTCATGTATACTTCCTCCCCTACCCATAGAGCCATCCCTTGTAACAAAGATTTTTAAAGGAAAGAAATGGCAAAGTGGCAGTTCAGCAAATCCAGTCAAACAAGTGTGACAGTGCATGCAATGTTTTACATTCACAGTCCACTTCTGCAAAGAGGAAAGGGAGTTGCATTTCCTTTTCTCTTGTTCAGGCTCAAGATTTTTCATTATAACACAAAGTTCCATTTTTGTTGTTGTTTTTTCCATTTACATTGTTGTAGATGTGTCTGTTTTCCTGGTTCTACTGGCTTCACTTGGGATCAGTTTATATAAGTCTTGCTGTGTCCCTCTGTATTCTTTATATTTATTTTTTCTCGTGGCATAGTAATATTCTATTATATTCGTTTGCTTCAGTTTGTTTAGCCATTTCCGAATTCATGGACATTTACTTTGTTTCCAACTTTCTACACTAGCAAAGAACTAGAAACAAAGTAGGTAACTTTCTTTCTTGTTCATTATAACTTTTTGAGGTAAGGTGGTAAAAATAGTGATCTTTCCATTTTAGAGATGAGGAACTTCTCAGACTCTTGAGAAGTTAAGTGTCTTGTCCCTGGTCACAATGCCAGGATTCAGACCCAGATCTGTTGACTGAGCCTTTGGTTTTTAAACCCTACTATGCCATGTGCCTTTAAGTGAAGTAGTTTGGTATGGGCAAGGAGATTGTCTTGCTTATGGATAATATAATGTATAGAGAACATGAGCCTTCTTGGAGAGTTTACTTAATAATGTCATGTGCTATAGTTTAAAAAAAAAACAACACAACAATAATGATTAGTTTGTTATCTGTTAACTTGATTAAATCCTTCTACTAATTAAAATTTTATTAGTCTAGATGGATTTCAAGAACCCTACTGCTATTTAGTATTTTTGAATGGTGTTTACATAGTTGTTTCCAAGTGGTTACTGATAAAATTTTGTGTACCTTATTTACCTGAATCTTCAATTCAGAAAATGTTAAATGCCTGGTATGTGCACCTCTAAGTTCTAGGAGTACAAAAATGAAGAGCAACATAGACCAAACTCTTATGGAGTTGATTGGTTGCTTGTTTTCCTTCATTCTGGAAGAGGACCAAAATGACATCACTATGTTGGGGTCAAGGTACAGTGTGTCTGACTGTGGCTGATCAGATCAATACTAGCTTGGAAGGCTATACCACAGGTTGGGCACATTATAGGTCATATGAACATTTGGAGTGGAGATGTCTCTAAATTTGTGCATGTCACGTTTCCTTCGAGCTATTGCAATCCTGCTTTGCTCATAGAGCATAGCAGCTTCTTTGATGCAGGTATGCCATGCTGTACGATCCTGTGCCAGTATCTGCCATATCTCACAATCAATACCAAAATTCTTCAGCGAGATCTTGACAGTCTCCTTGTATAATTTAATCTGTCCTCAATGTGAGTGCTTGTTTTGTGTGAGTTCTTTGTAAAATAGCCTTTTAGGCAAATATACCCTTGGTGTTTGAACAACGTGGCTAGCTCATCAGAGTTCTGGTTTCTGTAGTAGAGTTTAAATGCTTGGCAGTTCAGTTCAAGAAATGACCTCAGTGTCTAGTACTTTATCTTGCCAGGTGATCTTCAAAATCTGCCTAAGGCAATTCTAATGGAATCGATTCAGTTTCCTGGTATGGCTCTGGTATATATTGTTCAGGTTTCACAGTCATACAACAATGAGATCAGCACCACGGCTCTGTAGACCTTCAGTTTGCTAGTCAGCCTAATACTTTTTCTCTCTCACACTTATCTTCAGAGCCTCCCAAACACTAAGCTAGCTCTGGCAGTGCATTTGTCAGCCTCATCATCTATGTGTACATAGAAAGTACATAGAAAGGAAAGTATACTGCCAAGCTAAATGAATTTATCCACAGCATTCAAAATTTCTCCATTTGCTATAATCAAAAAGGAAAGCTTTTCCCTTGACCCTGTCATCTCCTCCAATCTTTCATCCTGTATGCCCTCTCTTACTTTTTATAGCCATATTCCTAGAAAAAGCCATTGTCTCTATTTCTTCTCTCCTCATTCATTTCTCATCCCTTTTCAATTTGGCTTCAGCCCTCACTTTTTAGTTGAAACTTTTCTCTATAAAATTCCTCTGCAAGTGATATTACCAAAGCACAGCTCTGACCATCTTATTTCTTTGCTCAAAGATCTTTAATGGCTCATAATGGCTTTAGGATTAAAAAAAACAAAAACAAAAACAAAAACAACAAGCTTATCTGTGTATCATTAAAGCCTTTTACAACCTGCTCTAGCCTACATTTTTAGACTTACTGCACATTAATCCCCCCTCCTCCAAGTCACCTCAATGGTCCTACCAAAATAGCCTTCTTGTTGTTTCTCACCTATGACATTCTATCTTATCTCTCAAGTGCTGATTTCTTTTGTCTTTAAAAACAAATTTAGATATATAGGTATATGTGTATATAACATAAAGGTGTTCTTGAAAAGTTGGAAAGTAAAACTGCATATTGTATCTCATTTTATTTTACTTTAGTAGATACCTTTTGTTTTGATTGATACATTTTGTAACACTTCCACCAAGTATATTTTTTTAAAAAAGGGTTAGCAGAATCTCCCATAATACTCTGATAGTACATTCTCTTTCTATTTTTAAATTTTATCGGTTATTTATAGAAAAGATGTATATTTTTGATGTAGAAATGATATAAATTATGTACTCACTGGTTGAACTGAATCAGTAAACATTTATGAAGTGACTACTGTGTACTGGACAATATATAAACACTGGGGATACAAAGGAAGGTGAAAAACAGTCCCTGCTCTCAAAAAGCTCATAGTCTAATGGGGAAAGACAACATACAAATAACTAGGTACAGACAAGCTATGTACAAGATAAATTGGAAGTAATCAACAGAGGGAAGGCACGAGAATTAAGGGGGATTGAGAAAGGTTTCCTGTAAAAAGCGAGATTTTAACTGGAACTTGAAGGTAATCAGGGAAGCCAGGAAATAGAGATTCTAGGGAACATTCCAGGCATGGGGACAGCCAGTAAAAATAGAGTCAGGAGAATGAAATATCTTGTTTGAGAAACAGAAAGGAGGCCATAATACATAGGGGTAAGGTAGACAATGTAAGAAAACTGGAAAAAGGTAGGAGGGGACCAGGGTTGTGAAGGGCTTTGAATGCCAAAAAGAGAATGTCATATTTGATCCTGGGAGCTTGAAATTTATTGAGTAGTGGTTGGGGTGACATGGTCAGACCTGTGTTTTAGGTGTCCTAAAGAGTAATTTAGGGTCAAAATAAAAACTTGATAAGGAGGCTAGGGACTGGAGAAAAAGACAATGTAGAGTTGAACTGGTTTACCAACGGGTCAAGATAAGGAAGGGCTGAGAGTGTAGCTAGTGCTACTATAAATGTTGGTTGTCCTTTGTTCTCGAAGAGGACCAAAATGACATCACTATGCAAGAGTCAACTTACAGTATGCCCTGCTGTGGCTGATAAGACCAATATGAGCTTGGAGTGTTCTACTGCAGGTCGAGCATAAATAGTCTATGTGAACATTTGGGGTGGATTCTCTAAATTTGCGCATCTTATATTTCTTTTGAGTTACTTCGGTTCTGCTTTGCTCATAGGGCATAGCACCTTCTTTGTTGAAGGTATGCCATGCTGAGCAGTCCTGTGCCATCGTCTCCCATGTCACACAACCAATTCCAGAGTTCCTAAGAGAGACCTTGAGAATGTCTCCTGTAACCCCTCTATCATTGACTGTTGCCATTTTTTGTCATTTTTGCCTATTTGCTGGGTGGGAGGTGAAACCTCAGGGGTTTTTTTATTTGCATTTCTCTTTGATAATTTAGAACGTTTTTTCATATGGTTGTAAATACTTTGCAGTTCTTTTGAGAACTGTTTGTTCATATCCTTTGCTCGTCTATCTATTGTGGGAATGGTTAGTGTGTGTGTCTGTGTCAGTCGGTGTGTATAAATTGTTTATAAATCTTGGATACCAAACTGCTATCAGAGAGGTTTGATACAAAGATTTCTTTCCCATTTGACTGCTTACATTTTTATCCTTGATGTATTATAATGTTCTCTCTGCAGAAGCTTTTCAGGTTTAAGTAATCAAAGTTATTTTATCTTTTGTAATTGCCTCTATCTCTTGTTTAGTTAAGAATACGTCTCTTACCCATAGCTGTGAGAGGTATATGTCTTATTTCACTCCTAATTTTTAAAAACAATATAATCTTTAATATTGAGGTTGTGTATCCATTTAGAATGTAATGTGGAGTATGGTATAAGGTGTTTGCCTAAGTCTAATTTTGGATAGACTGCTTTCCAGTTTTTCTAGCAGTTTTTATCAAATAGGGCATTTTCCTCTAGGTAATTTATGTTTTTCACTTTATCATTGAATTGAATTCCATTGTTTCTGATTCCCCTTTTCTCTACCCTACTCCATTGAGCAATTGCTATTCATTAACCAATACTAGTGATTTGGAACAGTTTTTTTAGATTTTTGTTGATCCTTTGAATTTCTTCTTTTGAAAACTTTTCATATCCTTTGATCACTTACTATTGTGGAATGATTAACTTAATAGATTTATGCGAGTTTCATACAGATTATGGCTGCAGGACTTTTACCCAATTATAATGTAAGGTTTTTGCCCCCCAAAACTGTATATTCCCCCCAGAAAAACTGTTTATAAACATTCTTAATTTTATATACCAAATGGTGTCTTTTTTTCATTTTAGTGATCTCAATGCTGTATCTGGTTCCATTAATTCTTATCTATACTTGTGGGAAAAAAAATAACATTCCATTTCCCCCTAATTTTTATGGCACCATTAAAAAAAAAACCTTTTAGCTCTTATATTCACTTGGAATTTGTTGTCTTATTTGACACAAAGTATAGGTCTAAGCTTTTCTGCCAAACTGTTCTAGTTTTCCTAGTAATTCCAGTTTAATAAAGATTGTCTAATATTTTGTGTTCTTGTTTATTAAACACGAGGCTGCTGTCCCAAAGAGTTTGCATCTAGGTCTTGTTTATCTTATCTATTCTACTGAACTACTCATTTTTTTTTAAACCAATACCAGATAGTTTTGATAATGATAGCTTTTAGATCTTAAAATGTCAAGCCTCCTCTTGTATTCCTACTTTAAAAAACCAAAAAATTAACTTTCCCTTTATAACTTTATTTCTTTCATTTTTTCTATTCGAAAAAAATATTCCCTTGATAATGTGATTGACCTCAGACTAAAGAAAAGTGTTACAATTTTGGTAGCATTGTTCCTTAAACATCTTATGTTGGTATTTACCTCACAGGATCAAATGAGAGAATACCTATGAAAGACTTTGTAAACTTCATTTATATAAAAATAAATTTTACTTTATTTTCAGATCCACAGTCACTCCCTTCCCCCTTCACTCCAGCTTTCCCAATTGAGAAGGCAAAGAGGAAAAAAAAAAACAACACGGTACAAATGTATAGTTAAGCCAAACAAATTCTCACATTAAAAAAATGCCTCAACCTATACTTTTGAATCTAGCACCTCTTAAGTCTTTCAAGATTATTTATCCTTAGAGTATTGCTTATGTATAAATTGTTTGTCTGCTTCTGCTTAATCCACTTTGCATCAGTTCATAAGTCTTTTCAGGTTTCTCTGAAATCATCCCCTTCATCATTTTTTACAGCCCAATAGTATTCTATCACATTTATATACCATAACTTGTTGAGCCACTCCCCGCAGTGATGGTCACCCCCTCAGTTTCTATTTCTTTGCTACTACAAAAAAAAGCTGCTATAAATATTGTACATATGGTACCTTTTCCTCTTCTTTTTTTTGTGGGGGGGTGGAGCCAGGCGAAGGCCAAGTAGTTGTATCACTGGGTCACATGATATGCACAGTTGAATAACTTTGGGGGCATAGTTCCAAATTGCTTTTTCAGAATGGCTGGACCAGTTCACAGCTCCACCAACAGAGCATTGTTTTCCCACAGCCCCTGCAAAATTTGTCATTTTCCTTTTTCATGAATTTTGACAATCTGATAGGTGTGAAAAATTCGACAATTTGATAGGTATAAAACCGAGGTTGTTTCGAGTTGCATTTATGTAATTATTAGTGATATTAGAGCTTGAGGTGTCAAAGAGTAGGCAGTACTGAACCAGATTAAAATGTAACAGGGAAGTACTTAACGAAATAATTTAAAAAGCAACAAAATCTAGATGACATTACATTTTATAACTAAGTCAGTATTCAGCCCACAGAAATCCATATGGATTAGTGACCTTTTTTTATTTGAACTTGACAATACTAATTTGGAGCATTATTTCACATAGTAATTGATAGCTTGGATTTCCTCCTCTGACAACTGCCTGTTCATATTCTTTGACCATCTATCTGTCAGTTGGTGAATAGCTCTTATTCTTACAAATTTGAATCAGTTTGCTATAAGTCTTAAAAATAAGATTACATTAAATTAAAAAGATTTTGCACAAACAAAACAAATGCAGAGAATATGAGAAAGAAAGTAGAAAGTTGGGAGAAAATTTTTTAAAGCAAGTGTCACTACTTCTCAAATATATAAAGAACTGGGTCAATTTTTTAAGAATACAAGTCATTCCCCAGTTGATAAATGGTTAAAGTATATAAACAGGTGCATTTCAGATGAAGAAATCAAAGCTATCTGTAGTCATATGAAAAAATGCTCTAAATCACTTCATTAGAGAAATGCAAGTTAAAACAACTCTGATGTAGGTAGCACTTCACACCTGTCTGATTGGCTAGTATGAGAGAAAAATAGAATGACAAATGCTGGAGGGAATGTTGGAAAATTGGGATGCTAAAAAAATATATATAAAAAAAATTGGGACGTTAGTACACTATTAGTGGAGTTGTGAACTGATTCAGTCATTCTGGAGAATATTTTGGAACTATGCCCAACGGGCTATAAAACTATGCATACCCTTTGAGTCAGCGATACCACGTAGATCTGTATCTCAAAGAGATTTTTTAAAAAGTGAAAAGGACCTATTTGCACAAATATATTTATAGCATGTCTTTTTGTTGTGTCAAAGAATTGGAAATCAAGGGGATGTCAATCAATTGGGGAATGGCTGAACAAGTTGTGGTATATGAATGTAATGGAATACTGTTATGCAGGCAGATTTTAGGAAAACCTGGGAAGATTTACATGAATGAAGTGAAAAGAAACCAGGAGAACATTAAACAGTAATAGGAACATTTTGCAATGATCAGTTATGATAGACTTAGATCTTCTCAGCAATACAATGATCCAAGACAATTCAAAAAGAGTCATGATGGAAAATGCTATTCACATCCAGAGAAAGAACTGTGGAATCTGAATGCACATTGAAGCATACTATTTTCACTGTTTTTTTTTTCTTTCTCATGGTTTTTCCTTTTTACTCTGATTCTTCTTTCACAACATGACTAATATGGAAATATGTTTAACATGATTGTACATGTATAACCTATATTGGATTGCTTGCTGTCTTGGGGGAGTGGTGGTGAGGGAGGGAGAAAAATTTGGAACTCAAAATTTTATAAATATGAATGTTGAAAACTATCTTTACATGCAATTGGAAAAAAATACTATTAAGTAGGTGTGTGTGTTGGGGGGGAGAAATGATGAGCAGGATGATCTTAGAGAAACCTGGGAAGCCTTATATAAACTGATGCAAAGTGAAGTGAGCAGAACCGGAACATTGTACATAGTAACAGTAATATTGTACAATGATTAATTTTTAATGACTTAGCTATAGTGATTGATACACTACATAATACAATATAATACAATAATACAATATAATAATACAATCCAAGACATTTCCGAAGGACTTATGATGAAAAATGCTACCTACCTCCAGAAAAAAAACTGATGGAATCTGAATGCATATTGAAACATAAATTTTTTTCACTTTATTTTTCTTGCTTTTTTTGTAACATAGCTATTATGGAAATTTGTTTTGCATGATTTCACATATATAAATTGATATCACATTTCTTGCCTTCTGAATGGGTGGAAGAGTGGGAGAGAGAGAATTTAGAACTCAAAATTTTTTTTAAAAAATGAATGTTAAAAATAATTAAGTGAATCTAAAATTTTTTTTATTGAATCTTAAAAATAAGACCTTTATCAGAGAAACTTGCTGCAAAGATTTTTTTTTTTTCTCATTTACTTGCTTATCTTCTAACTTCAATGTATTGGTTTTGTTGGTGCAAACCATGTAATCAAAATGCCTATTTTGTGTCTTGTGACCTTCTCTTTCTTTTTTAATGATGAATTCTTTTCCTATCCATTGTACTGGCAGGTAATTTCCTCACTCCTCTAATTTGTTTATATTTACATCATGTAATCATTTGGAGCTTGTCTTGCTTGGCGTGTGATATGAGATGTTGGTCTATACCCACAGATAGCAGATCTGGTTATTGCGGGGTCCCCTTTTCTCCTTTTTTCATCATTTTCATTTTGTGAGTTCAGATGAATTCTGTATTTTTTTCCTAGATCTATAAAGTATTCCTTTAGTAGTTTATCATGTCACTGAATAAGTAAATTAATTTAGGTAGTATAATCATTTTCATTGTATCTGCAAAGCCTATTCATGAGCACTTAACTATTTCTCCAATTATTTAGATTCGTCTTTGTATAAAGAGTGTTTCGTAATTGTGTTCATATAGTTCCTGTGCTTTGGCAGGTAGACTTCCAAGTATTTTATGTATTCTGTAGTCATTTAAAATGAAGTTTCTCTTTCTATCTCTTCCTGCTGGATTTTTTTTTTATGATATCCAGAAATGTCGATGATTTATATAGGCTCATTTTATATCTTGCAACTTTCCTGAATTTTTATTTGTTTCAATGAGTTTTTTAATGCTCTCCCTTGGGTTTTCTATTTAAACCATCACATCATTTGCAGAAAGTAATAATTTTGTGTCTTCATTGCCTGTATTGATTTCCTCAATTCATTTTTCTTTTCTTATTGCTATATTGCTATATTGCATATATATATTTACACACACACACACACACACATATACATATAGCATTTCTAGTATGCTGTTGAATATGAAAGGTGGTAAGGGACACTTTTGCTTTACCTTTGATCTCATTGGAAAGGCCTCATGTTTATTACCATTCAGATAAATAGTGCCCCATTGAGGGGCTCTTGGTTTTAGACAGATTCTACTTATCATTTTAAGGAAAGATACATGTATTTCTATGCTTTCTAGTGGGTTTGTTTTTTTTAACAGGAATGGATATTGTGTCTTGTCAAAAGCTTTTCCTTCATCTGTTGATATAATATGATATAATATGATTTGTATGTTCTTGTTAATATGACCTATTATGTGTATAGGTTACCTTTTTTTTTTAACTTTGAATTTTCATTCCTGGTGTAAATTCAGCTTGGCCATAATGTATAATCTTTGTGATATATTTTTGTAGTCTCTTTGCTAATATTTTGTTTAACATTTTATATCAGTAATCATTAAGGATATTGATCCATAGTTTTCTCTGTTTTGACTTTTCCTGGTTTAGGTATCAAGACCAAAATAGAAGAAATTTGGTAGAAGTCTATTTCTTACTTTTGTCAAACATTTTCTGTAGTATTGAATTACGTGTTTTTTAAGTGCTTGATAGAATTCACTTGTAAATTCATATGGTCTTAAGGTGTTGTTTTTTTCGACAGTTTGTGATTCGTTTTAATATTTTCTAAGTTTGGGTTATTTAAATATTATAGTTTCTCTTCTGTTAATCTGGGCTTTTTATAGTTTTGTAAATATTAACCTATTTCATTTAGATTGTCAGTTTTATTAGCATATATTTGGGTGAAATTGTTCCTAATGATTTCTCTTATTCTTCATTGTTTCTTAAATTACCTTTTAAATTTTGTAATTGGTAGTTTGAGTTTCTTTATTTTTTTTTAAATCAAGTTAGCTAACTTTACATCCATTTTGTTGTTGTTACTGTTGTGTTCAAATGCAAAAAAACCCAGCTCTTAGTTTTATTTATACTTCGTTGGTTTGATGTTTTTGATTTTGTTTTCAATTTTACCATTCTTTTCCTTGAATTTTCACTATTTTTACATTGGTGTTTCATTGTAGGTTTTTAATGTGTTGGTTTTCTAGGTTTTTTTTTAGTTTTATGCCCAATTTGTTGATCTGTCTTTATCTTTTATTGATTAAAGTGTTTTGAGACATCAATTTCCCCTAAGAACTGCTTTGATTGCATCCTTTTAACTTTGGTATGTTGTCTTATCATTGTTGTCTTTAATGAAATTATAAATTGTTTCTGTGATTTGTTCTCTGACCCACCCATTCTTTAGAATTATGTTATTTTAGTCTTTGATTTGTAATTTTTGCCTCAGAGGTCTAGTGAATGTAGTTTTTATTTCATTGTGATCTGTAAAAGATGCATTTAATATTTCTGCTTTTCTGCATTTCCTTTATGGTATTTTTATGCCCTAACATATGGTTAGTTTTTGTGATGGTGATATGCACAGCTGAGAAAAATGTATGCTTCATGTATTCCCATTTGGAAATCTCCAGAGGTCTGCCATATCCAACTTTTTTGAAAATTCTATTCAGGTCTTTCATTTCTTTTTTGCTTAGATTTATCTGGGCCTGAGATTAGTATATTGAGTTCTCCCACTATTATAGTTTTAACCTCTATTTCTCCCTGTAATTCATTTAATTTTTCCTTTAAATGCTATGACATTTGGTGCACATGTGTTTGCTATTGATATTAACTCATTGTCTCTGGTACCTTTCAGCAGAATGAAGTTTCCCCATTTATCTCAATTAACAAAGTATATTTTCACTTTTGCTTTGTCTGAGATCATGATTTACACCTTTGTATTTTTTTACTTTAGCTGAAGTATAACCGATTTAGCTTCAGTTCCTTATTTTAACTCTGTGTGCATCTTTTTGTTTCTAGTGTGTTTCTTTTAAACAACATTTTTCAATTTTGGTTTCTCACCCATTTTGCTGTCTTTTTCCATTTTATGGATAAGTTCATACCATTCACATTCACATTTATTATTTTTAATTTTGTATTTTCCTCCTTCCTTTTCTCCTATACTTTTCCTTCTATTTGTTTCCTCCCCCTCTTTAAGAGTTTATTTAGATTTAGATCAGTTCTTTCCTTAGTCTACCTTTCCTTTTCCCTCATATTTGCCTATTAAGTGAAATATATTTCAATACCCATTTGTGTGTGTGTGTGTGTGTGTGTATGTGTGTGTGTGTGTGTGTGTGTGTGTGTGTGTGTGTATTCCTTGCTTTTTCCAGTTCACCTGAGGGTCAGGTTCAAGTCTCCCCCCTTCCCTCATCCCTTCTTACTTTTATAGACTTCTGCTTGTGCACTGCAGTTATGAGACAATTTTTCTCATCCTTCTCCCTCTCTCACTGAGTATATTCCTCTTCTCTTCTCTTTCCATTCTTCTAAGATCATTAAAATACAACAAACCACTCCCAGGCCCTTTGTTTAATTAGACTCTCTCTGTTATCCCTGATGATGATGGAATTGAGTTTTAAGGGGGAGGTGCTTCATCTACCTATATAAGAAAACAAAAAGTTTATATTTGTTTTATATTTGTTTAGTCCTTTATGATTGCTTGCTCTTGTTTACCCTTTTATTGTTTCTCTTGCATCCTTTGTTTATTTATCAAAGTTCCTGCTCAACTTTTCCCTTTTCGTCTGGAATTCTTAGAAGTCCTCTTTCATTGAAGTCCATCTCCTTGTCCCCTCCCCCCTAGTAGGATTATATTCAATTTTGCAAGGTAAATTATTCTTGTTTGTAAGCCTAGAACTTTTGTCTTCCAGAATATTTTATTCTGAGCTCTCTGCTGCTTGATGATGGTGGCTGCTAAATTGCATGGGATTCTGATTGTGGATCCTTGGTACTTGAATTCTTTCTTTTTGGCTATTTGCCATCTTTTTTTTTTTTTTTTTAACTTCAAAGCTATGGATTTTTGCTATATAATATTCCAAGGAGTTTTCATTTTGGAGTTTCTTTCAGGAAATAAGCAATTAATTCTTTCTGTTCTGCTTTGCCCTCTCATTCTAAAATTTGGGCAGTTTTCTTTTAGATTTCCTTGAAATAATGACATCTCTTTTGGGGGTAGTTATAGCTTTTAGGTATTATGTGGGGAGAGAATAAACCTTTACATTGTGCCTATTATGCTCCAGGCTCTATGCTAAGCATTTTACAAATATTATCTCATTTGATCCTCACAACAACCCTAAAGGGTCAGTGCTGTTATTTTCTTTATTTTACAGTTGAGGAAACTGAGTCAGATAGAGTTCAAGTGACTTGCCCAGGGATCACACAGCTACTAAGTGTCTGAGATTGTATTTGAACTAAGGTTTTCCTCACTTTAGGCTCAGCACTCTACCCACTGCTACTATCCAGGTAGTACAAGGATTGTTAAATTTTTTTCTCCTCAATTTTTTTTTAGGTCATTTGTTTTTGCTATGAGACATCTTACATTTTTTTTTAGGTTTTTTTTTACTTTGTTTTAACAATTCTTGTTGACTCTCATAGTCATTAGCTTCTATTCGATCAATTCTCATTTTTATCTTTTTTTCTTGGTAAAGTTTAGTGCCTCTTGTTCCAAGACATTAATTCTCTTCCATAGTTTCACACACCCCCCATTTTCCCTTTTAGTGCTTTAATTTGTTGAGGTTTTGTTTGTTTTTTATTTTATTTTTTATTTTTAGGCAATTGGGATTAAGTGACATACCCAGGGTCACACAGCTAGTGAGTGTCAAGTGTTTGGTCTGAGGCTAGATTTGAACTCAGGTCTTCTTGACTCCAAGGCCAGTGGCTCTATCCACTGTGCCAACTAGCTGCCCCCTGTTTGTTTTTTAAAAAACATTTTGGCTTTCTTTTTTTTTTTTTTTTTAACTCTTGCTTCATTTCTTCCAAGAGTTCTGGTTGGACATATGCCCAAGCTGTAGTGCTGCTGATATTGTTGTTGTTGAGGCTTTGCTTGTTGATATTTTGGAGTCATTCTCTTTTGGATTTGTCTTTATCATCCTTGTCATCAAAATGGCTTTTTATATGGATTTCTTATTTTGTTTGCTCTTTCTTCTAGCTTACTTTTTGACCTTGGACTTTATGCTAGGGCAGAGCTCTGACACTTCTGGAGGGAATGTCTGCTTTCTTAGGGTCTATCTCAAGGATGTCTCCGGCTGAAGACCCGCAAGCTCTCAGTGCTCCTAGACGGTTGTGATCCAGGGCTGATCTGACTGCTCCCCACCTTCCACTCACCCCTTGTCTGTGGTCCCGAGTCCCTGCTTCTGGTTTGTGGATAACCAACACTTACGGGCTTTTCCTGGTTGGAAGTTCTAGAAGGCTACTGGTAGACTCTCCATTCACCTAAGACTGATATTCTGTGCCCCCTCTGGGTGCAGATCCTCTCCTCAGTCTGCCCTTGATCTGTGACCTGGAAATAGGTAGTGAGTGACAAAGGCACCAGCTGACACCTGGTCCCTCACTCCATACCAGGTCACTGTACCCTGCCACACTGGTCTGAGACCTTTCTGGTGCACACCCTTCATGTTCTTTCAGTCCCAGGGTGCTGGAATGTTCTACACATGATCCCAGTCCCATCATCAGTGTCTAAAGACCGTCTCTCTCCCTGGGCCTACTTGGGCTATAAAAATGATGGTGATTTTTTTTTTAAATTTCTCAATCTGTATTTGGTATAGTGTGTTTTCTAGTTCTTCGTGAAGGGATTATGTTGGATGAGCTGGGCAGAAAACTTCTGAGCATCTTGACTCTGCCTCTTCAGCTTTATAAACTTTAAACACCATATATTAGTGTCAGTCATTATTATAATCAGTATTATAACACTACATTCAGCATATATCTTGATTGATCAGTTGTAAATGGAATTTAAAGAGCACATGATATTGTGGTTAGAGCATTGGACTTGAGTCATAAAAATCTGAGTTTGAATCTCACCTTAAACTCACAGTGGAGCCTATAGTCTAAATAGAGAGATAACAATCAGAGAGCTATGTACAAGCAAGATATATACAGCTTAAATTGGAGGTAATCATCAGAGGGAAAACACTGGTATTAAGAGGAATCAGGAAAGGCTTCTTGTAGAAGGTGAGATTCTAGCTGGGACTTGAAGGAAATCAGAGAAGCCAGGAGATGGAAATGATGAGGGAGAGAATTCCAGGTATGGAGGATAACCAGTGAAAATGTTTTTGTTGGAGACAGGAAGAAAGCCAGTGTCTTTATGTCATGGAGTACATAGACAGACTATGTAAGATAGGGAGTAAAGTGTAAGAAGACTGGGAAGGTAGGGAAGGCTTAGGTTATGAAGGGATTTGAACCCAGAGTTGATAGGGAGCCACTGGAAATTACTGAATAGGAAGATGAAATGATCAAATCTATGCTTTAGGAAGACCAGTTTGATTTCTGAGTGGAGGCCTGGAGTGGGGAAAGACTTGAGGCAAGCTATTGAAATAGTCCAGGAGTGAGATAATGAGGGTTTTACAGAGTCTTGTCAGATGGGGATAACGATAGTATCCATTTTACAGAGTGGTTTTTAATAACATGGTAATATGTAAAGTGCTTTAAGCCATAAAGTGCTACATAAATATGAACTATTAGTATATAAATACTTAATACTCAAATATTTAAATACTAAAGATTTTTTCAAAGTCCAACTATTTTAATTTATAAAGATTACTCATATATTATGTTTGATTTGGTTTGGGAGGGGCAGGTTCCTATTTTGAAACATAGAATTATAAATCAAAGTGAAATTTCTTCTTTTAGTAAAGATTGAGTCTGATGGACTTGAGCAACTGAAATTGAAAGTCTAAGATAGCATGGCATAGTTCCATTGATCACATTCTAATATGGGAGGAGATGTCTTCATCTACCTCCCTTTTCTCTGACAGAAGTTCTTACATGGAGGTTACCCTTTGTAGTGAGGTTTTGAATAGACCTCTGTAAACCTGTAGACTAAGAACTGCATGTTAATAAAACTTTTATGAGCCATTTAAACTTTTAGTTGCTCTTTTAAGTTTAGCCATTGTCGATTTGTCTAGTCTCCCACAGTAGGGTAAGTGTATTGCCTTTAGTCTATACTTTAGCTTTTATATGAGTTTCATTTTTAATTATTTTATATCACTATTTTATAGAATCATCCATTTAGAATTGTAAGGAACCTCAAGTCATCTAGTCCATTTCCCTCTTTTAATAGATGAGCAAATTGAAGCTCAGAGAAATTACATATTTTGCCGATGCTCACACAGACTAGGAACTAGGAGAGTCCAGATTTCAGCCCAGCTCCTCTGACTCCAAATAGAGTATCCTGTCTGTTACACTGAACTGCCTCTTAGGAGTCAGAGAAAGAGGGGGGCAGCTGGTTGCCAAAACTTAGATGAGCAACATCAACTAATTAGGGAGTATATCACAAACAATGTGGCTCAGGGAGAGTCAGAGAGGGAGGATCCATGATGTTACCCACTCTATTGAAGCCTGACCCCCCCCCCCAGTGAGGGCACACTGAGGCTTTATCTGAAGATAGTATGGACTTAGAGCTTGGAAAGGATTTCAGAGACCATCTAGTCCATCTACCTCATTTTATAGTTGAGGAAACTGAGGCTAGGAAGTTAAATGACTTGCCCAAGGTTATACAATAGTAAGTATCATAGATAAGATTTGAACCCAGGTCTCTTGACTCCAGAGCTACTGTTTTTTTCACTGTACCACACTGCTTCCATCTCTAGGAACAGGAAAACAGTATATTCTATTAGTGGACATCTGTAATTTTTTAAACTGTATGTTAAATTTAAATTTGCCTTCCTCTAATTTCCATTGATTAGCCTTGATAACAAGGAGAATAAATTCAGTCCATTTTCCACTTGATGTCTACTCAGAAATTTTAAAACAGCAATTATGTTCTTCAAAATCCAATAAAAGGCTAGCATTATAGTTTGTGGTTTTCATAGCACCAATACCTAATACAATATTTTATATTAGGTGTTTGATATGTGTTTTTAATTGAGAGTTCTGGCTAAACTAACAGATTGTAAATACCTTTAGATCAAGGACTTATTTTGATCTCCCCTAGTACCTACTAATGCGTACATAATGCATATTGGTATTAATAAAAAATAAACTGACGTATTTGATGGATGAATGTTTTTCCAACAATTCTTAAATGGAATCCTACCCCTAGTAATTTTTTTTTGAGTTTATGGAATGCTGGTCTATTTTAGATGTCTTTGTTTTGAATTTACACAGGCTGTTTCTTTTTTTTTTTTATTATTTTAAAATTAAAAAAAAATAAAAATTTTTTAACCAATCCCATGTAGTTTTTGTAGATTTTTAATGTAGTTTGAGATTTAGTGATACTATACCACCATCACTTATAATTTTTCTTCATTATTTGTCTTGAGAATCTAGACAATAAATATGTCATTTTACCTTGAAAAAAGATCTGAAGTTTATGGAAATGGGATTCAGAAGGGCTTCAGATTGTGAATTATTGTGAAGTGGTCCCTGGGGAGTCAGATTGGGAAGGCCTTTATATATCAAACAGGAGTTTTTATTATCCTAGATCCAGGAATTTGTCATCATTTTTGTATCTCTGCCCTCTTTGGCAATCTACTAAATCCTGTTGATCCCTTCTCAGAATAATGTTTTTAATTGTATCCCATTCTAATGAGAAAGTCAACAAGTACATATTTAAGTATGTAAAGAATAAATAGAAAGAGGATAAACACATGTAGTTAAATCCAAGGTAGTTTGAGAAGGCAGGCACTAGCAGTTGGGGAGTAATCAGGTAAAGGTAGCAGTAGAAGGTGGTGCTTGAGTATCTGGAAGAGGAGGGGGTCTGAGGTCATTGGAGTTGAGGAAGGGATGCATTCCAGGCGTGGGGACAGCCAGCACAAAGGTACAAAGACAGGAGGACATGGAGTGTCATGTGTGAAGAACCAAAGAAGGCCTATTTGGTTGAATTATAGAGTGCAAGAGGGAAGTAATGTCCACCGATGCTCGAAATATAGGTTAGGACCAGGTGTGAAGGGCTTTAAAAGGTAAACAGAGTTTGTATTTTATCCTCGAGGCAATAGGAAGTCACTGCAGTTGATTGAATAGAGAAATGATAAGGTCAGTTCCACACTTTAGAAAAATCACTTTGGCAGCAAAGTGTAGGATAGACAAGAATGATGAGAGACTTGAAGCTGGGATACCAATTAGGAGGATGTTGCAATAATCTAGCTAAGAGGTTATGAGGGCCTGAATTAAGTTAATAGCTCTGTCAGTAGAGAGAAGGCGTTATGTGTGAGATATGTGGAAGTTGAAAAAAGCAAGATTTGGCATTAGCCATTTTTAACCTCATTACATTGCGCTCATGCACACCAGTGTGTGTGTGTGTGTGTGTGTGTGTGTGTGTGTGTGTGTGTGTGTGTGTGTGTGAAAGAGAGAGAGAGAGTGCTTGAGTGCTTTATCAGTTCTTGCCTGGATTAATGCAATGGCCATCTAATTGGTGTTATCACTGGCTCAAATCTCTCAATACTCCAATTCATCTTCCACTTTCTTGCCAAAGTGATTTTCCTGAAGTGCCAGTCTGACTGTGGCACTCTCTCCCAACCTAAACCCAGGGTTTCATATTTTACCTTCAAGAAAAAATATGAAACCCTAATTGGCATTTAAAGCCTTTCATAACCTGAATCCTTCCTACCTTTCCAGTCTACTTACACTTTCCTCTCCTTCATATAACCTAGAATCCAGCTACATTGGCCTACTTGCTGTTTTTTCCTCATTGGACTGCATTTCCTAATACTGCCTTTTCATTGGCTATCTCCACCACTCCTCCACCTTTCCCCCCTTGCCCAGAATGCTCTGTCTCTTCACTTCTGACTTCTAGCTTCCCTGGCTTCCTTCAAGACTCAGCTCAAACCCCACTTTCTGCAGGAGGCCTTTCCTGTTACTCCCTCTTCCCCCACTGGTAAGTACCTTCTATTTATATAACATCTATTTTGCATATACATAATTTTTCCGTGTTGTCTCCTTTAAAATGCAAACTCTTTGAAAGCAAGGTCAATGTTTTTGCCTTTCTTTGTATCTCCAGCTCTTAGTACAATGCTTGACACACAGTAAGTGTTTGATAAATGCTTATTGGCTGACTGACTGATTTAATGACTGAAAGAATAGTGGTGCCTTTGACAGAAAGAGGAAAAAATTTGGGAGGGAAGATAATGAGCTTTGTTTAAGAGATGGCTAAGGTTGAGATATCTTCTGGGACATCTAGTCCCAGAAATTGGAATTTCTAGTAGGCATTTGGTGACAGTGTCAGGACTAAAGGTCAAAGGAGAGATTAGGGCAGGATATATAGATCTGTAAGTCATCTACATGGATAGTGTCAGGCCTGGAGTCAGGAAGGTTCATCTTCCTGAGTTCAAATGTGGCCTCAGACACTTATAAGCTCTGTGACTCTGGGCTAGTCACTTACCCTGTTTGCCTCAGTTTCCTCATAAAATGAACTGGAGAATGAAATGGCAAACCACTCTAATATCTTTGTCAAGAAAACTCCAAACAGAGTTGGACATGACTGAACAACTATAACTGGATTAGATTAGATTAGGGATTAGAGCTCTTGATGAGGGCAAAGAATAGGTTTAGGCAGAGTGAAGCATAGGGAGAAATGGAATGATAGAAGGATAGAGGAATATCTGAATTAGGGAAATGGAATATTCCTGGATAATGGTGAGATACAGTGTTGTTTGACTGTGCTATCTGTGACTGAGGTGGAGTTGAAGGATTAAGACATGAGTTTTAGGAGATTGAAGAATGGGAAGTTAGAGTTCGAGGGAGCAAATCATAGTGGAATAGAGAGAGTGATATATTTGTGGGTCTGTCTGTCTATTTGGGAGGAATGAGGGTTAGTAAAGAGTGACTTTTAAAGTATACTCAGAATTAGGCATTATGGTAATAATGACAAGTAATAGTTGATTATGAGTGGAGGGGAAAACAGAAAAAACTTAAAGGAAAACAAAATTGTAATTCTTGTTGTCGAGGTGTCAAACTAGCAGCCAGTATGCAAAACTGCAAAATTTGAGGTTTTCTCAAACAGATCCCACAGGGATCTGTTTCTGTTTGAGTTTGACACCATTATCCTAGTGGCTAGAGAACTGGCCTCAGAGTCAGAAAGAACTGAGTTTAAACCCTGTCTGATTTATACTGACTTTAGGATCATGGGCAAGTTGCTTTAGTCTGTGAGTACCCCTAGATAACTCTCAAAGACCTTTAGTTGCAAAGCTGGAAGAGACTTCTGCTTTGATACTGTAAGTTCCTCATCAGTAGATTCCTTCACTGATGAAATCACAGTTCTGATAAGTTAAGACAAAAATAAATCATGTTCATTATTCTCTGTTCCATGAGGCAGTATGTAGTATACTTTATTTTTTTCATTTATAATTTTTCTTACTATCAAAACAACTAAAACTTTATTCCTAACCTTTGAACTAGTGCCACCTCCCTCATCCTGAGGAGACATTTCAAAATACTTCAGCTTTTTAGCTGGATCTGTGATTTTAATTTTATTACTAGATAGGTAGTCTACTGGATATAGCACTGGGCCAGGAGTCAGGAAGACCTGAGTTCAAATCCAGCCTCAGATACTTCGTAGCTATGTGACCCTGAGTGAATCATTTAACTTCTTTCTGCTTCAATTTCCTCAACTGTAAAAATATTGAGTATATAGTGCCTACCTCCCAGTGTTGTTTCAAGTATCAAATGAGATAGTTTAAAGAGCGTTGCAAACCTTGAAGTGCTATGTAAAGGCTAGCTATTATTATTCACAATTTTGATTAGTTGGATATCATGTTGTTCCCTGATTCATTGCTGTATATTATTACCCGTTCTTTATTGGTGTTAAAAAGATGGGTTTGAGGAAATTATTAAAAAGTACTGTACAGTTTCCCAAATATAAACAGGTGTTCTTCTCCTACTTAATTCTGGCCCTAGCTCTTTATGTTCTGCATGTGTCCAAGGTGCATTTACTCATGGACTAATTTTATAGGTTACCACCAAAGTAGCTTGTCATGATAAGGGCAGATTACATTCTTCATCCATTTAGCTTTTCCTGTATGTGTTATAGTGTAACATTTTTTGCTTCATCATACAGCTAGATGGTACAGTGGGCAACTGGGTAACTCAGTGGACAGAGCACTAGGCTTGGAATCAGGAAGACTCATCTTCATGAGTTCAACATTTTACTAGTTGTGTGACCCTGGGCAAGTCACTTAACCCTATTTAATCTCATCTGTAAAATGAACTGGAGAAGGAAATGGCAAAATCACTCACATATCTTTGTGAAGAAAACCTCAAATGGGGTCGTAAAGAGTCAGACAGGACTGAAAAACTCAGCAACAACTTTTGGAAGAATTCCTAAAAGTAGAAAAATTAATTTTAGGCTCCTCATCAGAGGAAAAAAAGATATCTGGTTAGTTTGCCAGCTTTATAACCAGCTCCTGAAAAGCCTTTTCAGTAAATTTTGAAAATTATTTTTGAAAGCAAACTGACAGGTCACTCAAGGCTATAAAATGTGTGTAATAGAGCTTCCTTTTTTGTGTGTGTGAAGGAGTGGGAGTTTGGGATTATGGAGTTTTTTAGGACTCTTTGTAGAATCTCCCCACTCAGGGAAACTCAGCATTCCATCTCCCTTAAAAAGAGCTAACTGAAGCACTAAGAATTTAAGTGGCTTTTCCATATCATGAAAATAGTGTCAGAAGTAAGGCTGTCTTCTTCTGTCTCCAAGGCCTGCTCTATTTAGGTTTTACATATGGAGGAGTGGTAGTTAGGGACAGAGGAGTTTTGGTTGGGGAAGTCACTGATGTTACACTTTCTTTTAATGACAAGCCCTTTCCAGAAATAATGACACAATTGATTTGTTTAACTGTACCCAGAGAAAAAAGTTAAAGGGGGAAGGGAAGGATAGATGAAAGGTTATTTACACAGATAATGAGATAATATGGGTGGACAACTGGATTGTATGTGCTTGTGAAGCATGGCCTGGTGTCTGAGGCCAGTCAATAGATGAAAGTGTACTAAGTGAGCTAGTTTGCATTCATTTAGTCATCAGTCAAATGGGTTGGTTCTTAGGGTAGGATCCCCAAAGCTGACTGGATAATACATCATTAGAAAATAGGTGTTGCCTGACTACAGGCTCAGAATGAGTCAACAGTGCGATATAGAAACCAAAAAACAAAACAAAACATAATTTTGAGCTTCTTTGAGAGTCAGAGCTTCTAGTAATAAGGAGTTATGTGGTAGTCCTGCTGAACTTTACTTTTGTTAGATCACATTTTATTTAGTATTTTATTTAGTTTATTCATTTAGTAAGCACCTGGTGTGTGTGTGTGTGTGTGTGTGTGTGTGTGTGTGTGTGTGTGTGTTACCATACTAGTTATGGTACTGTGGTCTGAGGATACAAACAAAAGCAAAAGACATTCCTCGTCCTTGAGGAGCTCACAATCCAATAGGGGAGACAACATGCAAACAACAATGTACAAACAAGCTATATACAGGAAAAAAAAATAGGAAATAATCAACAGAGGAAGGCACTAGAATTAAGAGGGTGATGGCAAGATCAAAGGGTGTAACCAACCATCTCTTTAGCTGAGCTGCAGTGGAGGAGTAGGTCATTGAAATTGAGTTGATTGAGGATCTGGGAAATTAGAATGTTTGAGGTGGTATTAATATGTATATTGAAGTCCCCTAGTATGAGGGCAGAACTTGCTGTGGAGAGAAAGACTGAACCACACACTGAATTCATTGAGAAAGGAAGCAGAGTGTCTAAGGAGGTCAGTAGGTAATAGCTACCAGAATATTGATTGAGTGATAAATTTGGATTGAATGAACCACAAAAGAGATCAGGTTACTGAGTGGTGGTGGTAATGGGAAAGTCTGGAAGTGGCAGTTGGGAACAAGGAATATTTCAATTGCCCTCTTCCTTTTCCCCCAGCCAGTGAGTAAGTAGGGGTATGAGTGAAAGTGTAACCAGTACTAGAAAGAAGAGAATCAGATCTCAGTAAGTGCCAGAAAAGGCTGGGAGAGCAGGAAAGGAAAAGATTTAAGATGAAAGCAAGTTTAACTATTGTGTTAAACTTTATTTAAACTTTTAAGTAAACCAAGCTTTACATAATAGTGATTTATAGTCATATACAATCTTTTTCTGATCTTTGTATAAGGAAATGTTCCTATTTGTTTTGTCAAGTTCATGATAGTAAAAAAAAAAATAGTCTAATGATTTTACAATTCAGTTTTTATGACATGCTCTTTTCCATAAGGTGATCTTATGACATGAACCCCCAAAATAAGATATGTTCTTCTTAATTAAATAGTAGGAATATCATAATTTTCAACATTACCCATTCAGGAACCATTTATTAAATAAGCAAAGAAGTGTGCTTTGAAGGACAGCACAAAGATCATTTAAGATATTCTACCATCATTGAATTTATATTCTGGTGAGGATATGTGTTGGGTGGTAGCATTTGATATAGTTCCAGCAAATATTACACTGACTCCTCTTTTTAGTCTTAGTCATAGTAAGTGCCTACTATGTGCCAGGTACTATTTGAAGCTTGGGGATAAAATTCCAAAAAAAGGAAGACGGTCCCTACTTTCAAGGAGCTTAGAAAAATATTCCTTGCCCTCAAGGTGCTTACAATCTAATGGGAAAAGAATCCCCCTCTTCCCCTGCCCCCCCAAAAAAAAATAAGGAAACTGAAAAGCTGGAGATGGGAGAAGGTACAGAACTTGGGGACATAGTGGAGAAGTCAGAGAAGTTCCAAAGTAGTGTGGCCAAGTGAAAAATAAGAAAAAGAAAGTTCCTGCCTTTAGGCCCTTACTATCCACTGGAGGAAGACAATATACAAAAACAAGTTGAAAAGTGGGGTGGTGCCAGAGGGTATCCAGAATAGGGACATGATGTTCAGAGTTAAACCAGGTAGAGCAGCTGATGGGAAATGAAGACTTAGCTGGAAAATTCTGAGCCCTCTATAAGGGAGGCTTGGTTGAAGTGGGGAGGGGGGTATTTCTCCATTCTTCTAATCAGAGGAGAGAGGCAACTGAGGGAGCTTAGGTGATGTTGAGTATCAAAACTGAATCAGTCTCGATGACGGTGATGATGATATTTCAGGTAATGAGCTTATCCTAGGGGAGGCATGATGTTTTTATTTTCTTTTAACATTTCAATTTATTATTTATTTCTTTTTAACATTCTTTTAAGATTTTTAGTTCAAAATTCACTCCCTTTCTCCTAACCCTTCCACACCCACTGAAGTCAAGCAAGATGATATCTATTATGTATGTGAGATTATGCAGAACATATTTCTGTTAGCCGCATTTTTTTTAAAAGGAAAAATAAAGAAAATGAGAATTATACTTCACTTTGTACTCAGAGTTTATGAGTTCTCTCTCTCTGGAGGTAGATAACATTTTTTTTTTCATCATGAATCCTTTGGAATTGTCTTGGATTGTTGTATTGATTCATTGCTATTACTGTGCACAATGATCTCACTTCACTTTGCATCAGTTGATATAGTTCTTGCCATGTTTTTCTTAAACCACTACCCTACCCCAACATTTCTTATAGCACAGTAGTACTCCATCACAATAATATGCCACAACCTATCCATTTCCCAATTGATAGGCATTCTCTCAATTTCCGATTCTTTGCCACCACAAAAAGACCTGTTGTAAATATTTTTGTAGAAATAGGTCTTTTTTCCCTTTTTGTTTTATCTCTTTGGGATACAGACCTGGTAGTGGTATTGCTAGGTCAAAGGGGTTTTTGTAGCACTTTGGGCATAGTTACAAATTGTTTTCCAGAATGATTGGATCAGTTCACAACTCCACCAACAATGCATTAATGTCACAATTTTCCCACATTCCCTCCAACATTTATCCTTTTCCTTTTCTGTCATATTAACCAATCTGATAGGTGTGAGGTGGTATCTCAGAGTTGTTTTAATTTGCATTTCTCTAATCAATAGTAATGTAGAGCATTTTTTCATATGACTATGGGTAGCTTTGATTTCTTCATCTGAAAACTGCCTGTTCATATCCTTTGACCATTTATCAATTGGGGAATGACTTGTGTTATAAATTTGACTCAGTCCTCTGTATATTCAAGAAATGAGGTCTTTATCAAAGAAACATGTTGTAAAAATTTTTGATACTGCTTTATTGTCTGTGATACCTTTTAGTATAATTTAGTTTCCCTGAATATCTCTTTTAATCAGATCTATTTCTGCTTTTCTTTGAATGAGATCATGACCCCTGCCTTTTTTACATCAGCTGAAGCATATTAGATTCTACTATAACCCTTTAATTTAACTCTTTCTGTGTGTCTTTCTGTTTCAAGTGTCTCTTGTAAACAACATTTTGTTGGATTCTGATTTCTGATTCATTCTATATGCTTCCATTTGATGTGTGAGCTTATCCCATTCATATTAATAGTTATGATTACTAATTGTTTATTTCCAGCCATCCCATTTTCTTCTGCTTCTTCTCTCTCTCTTTTTATCTTGTCCCTCCTCAAAAGTCTGTTTTGTTTCTAACTGCTACCTCCCTTATTCCACCCTCCCTTTTTATCATCCTTCATCTCTATTGGGCAAGTTACATTTCTGTTCACAGCTGAGAGTGTGTGTGTGTTTGTGTGTGTGTGTGTGTTCTGCCAATAAGAGTGAAATTCAAGCATTCCCTGCCTTCCCCCACCTATTTTGCTGTTCCTTGTGAGACTCTTATGTAAGAAAATTTTCCCTATTCTGTTTCTCCTTTCCCCCTTCTCTCAGTGCATTCTTCTTTCTCATGCCTTCCTTTTTTTTTTTAAGATAATTTCAACATAATCAACTACTACTATACCATATGTCTATGTAAACTCTTTTCACTGCCCTAGTTAGATTTCTTAGTAGTTACAGGTATCATCTTCCCATATAGGAATGTAAGTAGTTTAACTTTATTGAGTCCCCTATGATTATTCTTTCATGTTTACATTTTTTTATGCATCTCCTGAGTCTTCTGTTTGAATGTCACATTTTCTAGTCAGCTCTGGTCTTTTCATGAGAAATGCTTGAAAGTTCTCTATTCATTAAATGTCTATCTTTTTTTCCCCTTGAAGGATTATACTCAGTTTTGCTAGGTAAATTATTCTTCGTTGTTCTCCTAACTCATTGGCCTTCAAGAATGTCATATTCTAAGCCCTCTGCTCCTTTAACATGGAAGCCACTAAATCTTGTGTGATCTTGACTGTGGTTCCGTGTTATTTTGTTTCTTCCTGGCTGCTTGTAGAATTTTCTCCTTGACTGGAGAGCTCTGGAATTTGGCTATAATATTCCTGGGTGTTTTCATTTTGAGATCTCTTTTCAGGAGGTAATCAGTGGATTCTTTCAATTTCTGTTTTGCCCTCTGGTTCTAGAATATTAGGGAATTTTTTCTTGATAGGGAATGTCATCCTCTATAAGGATGTCACTTTGGAAGGTGACATCTAGGCTCTTTTTGACCATAGTTTTCAGAAAGTCCAATAATTGTAAAATTATTTCTTTTGGATCTATTTTCTGGGTCAGTTGTTTTTTTCCAGTGAGATATTTCACATTGTCTCCCATTTTTTTTTTCATTCTTTTGGTTTTATTGTTTCTTGATGTCTCATAAAATCATTAGCTTCTACTTGCTCAATTTTTATTTTTGAGGAATTATTTTCTTCTATGAGCTTTTGTACTTCCTTTTCCATTTGGTTAATTCTACTTTTTAAGGTGTTCTTTCCTCAGTGAATTTTTGTGCCTCTTTTTCCAAGTGGCCAATTCTGCTTTTCAAGGCATTCACCTCCTTATTGGGTTTTTGTACCTCTTTTGTACCATTTGGCTTATTCTGTTTTTAAGGTGTTTTCTTCAGTATTTTTTGGTGCCTCCTTTACCAAGGTATTGACTTTTTTCATGATTTTCTTGTGTCACTCTCATTTCTCTTCCCAATTTTTCCTCTATCTCTCTAACTTGATTTTCAGAATCCTTTTTGAGTTCTTCCATGGTCTGAGATCAATTCATATTTTCTTGGAGGCTTTGGATGTAGCAGCTTTGACTTTGTTGTCTTCTTGTCTTTCTTGTCACCATAGTAATTTTCTGGAGTCAGAATTTTTTCTGTTTGCTCATTTTCCGAGCCCATTTCTTGACTTTTAACTTTTTTCTAAAGTGGGTGTCTGTTTCCATGGTGGCCAGTGCATTGTCCCAAGCTTTAGGGGTTTTGTGTAACTGTTTTCAGAGATACTTCTAGAGACCTGTAAGTTTTCAGTTCTTCCTAGGTGGTATGATCTAAGGAGGTGTGTTTACTACTCTCCTTGCCTGTGCTGTGGTCTGTGAGCAACCACAAGCACTTTTTTCTGCCCTGGAACTGTGACGATATGCCATAGCTGCAAGCTCTGGTGTTGCTAGTGTTCCTCCTTGCCCTGGGACTGTCAAACTAGACTTCAGTCTGTATTCGAGCATGGGCAAAGCAACAGAGTCCTGCCCTTGGTGCCAGCAAAGGGACCCCTGTAATCTCCTTCTAACCAGTTATTCAACTCCTTTATTGTCTGTGGGCCAAGAGCCCTAGGTTTTTGTTGTTTTTGTTTTTGTTGTTGTTTTTGGTTTTTTTTTGGTGAGGCAGTCTAGTTTAAGTGACTTGCTTAGGGTCACACAGCTAAGGGCCAAAAGCTGTGGAAGCAGCCACTGCAGCTGCTGATTCAGTCATTCCCAAGGCCTGCTCTTAGTTTGCTGGGGCCTGGTCTGTGCTGGTGTAGCCTGCAGTAGACTGAGTTCTACTCTTACTCTGGTGTGACAGTCTTTTCCTGCTGACGTTCTAAGTTGTCTTGGGCTGGAAAATTGTTTCACCCTGTGCTTTTGTGGGTTCTGCTCCTTGAAAATTTATTTGGGACATTATTTAAAGGTATTTGGAGGGGTTTAGGAGAGAGCTCAAGTGAGTTCCTACCTTTTCTCTATCATCTTGGCTCTGCCATCCCCTACCCTCCTTTGATGATTCTTGAAATATGTCTAGACTCTTTCTTTGATCATGGCTTTCAAGTAGTCCACTAATTCTTAAATTATCTCTTCTTGATCTGTTTTCCAGGTCAGTTATTTTTCCAGCAAGATATTTTACATTTTCTTCTATTTTTTTTCATTCTTTTGATTTTATTGTTTCTTGGTGGCTTATGGAGTCATTAGCTTCCACTTGCCAGTTCTAATTTTTAAGGAATTAAGAGTTTTTGTACCCCCCCCAATTTGGCCAATTCTGCTTTTTTTAAGGAGTTCTTTTCTTCAGTGAATTTTTTTGTCCCTCTTTATTCATTAGGCCAGTTGTTTTTTGTTTTTTGAGGTTTTTTTTTGTTTTTGTTTTGTTTTTGTTTTTTAGGCAATTGAGGTTAAGTGACTTGCCCAGGGTCACACAACTAGTGTCAAGTGTTTGGTCTGAGACTGGATTTGAACTCAGGTCCTCCTGACTTCAGGGCCGGTGCTCTATCCACTGTGCCACCTAGCTGCCCCCGAGGCCAGTTGTTTTTTAAGTTACTTTCTTCAGTATTTTTTGTGCCCTATTTTACCAAATTGTTAATTCTTTTTTCATGATTTTCTTCCATCACTTTCATTTCTTTCCCCAAGTTTTCTTCTACCACTCTTATCTCTTCTTTACCTCTTCCAGAAAGTTTTGTTGCATTTGGTTCCAATTAACATTTTTCTTTGAGGTTTTTTTTTTTTGGTAGCTGTTTTCTTTCTTTTTTTAAATTTTTTTGTAGCCGTTTTCACATTGTTATTTTCTTCTGAGTT
The DNA here is from genome assembly GCF_900497805.2 of Vombatus ursinus. NCBI lineage: Eukaryota > Metazoa > Chordata > Mammalia > Diprotodontia > Vombatidae > Vombatus > Vombatus ursinus. The sequence continues at coordinate 48,966,694 of NW_020954596.1, read as the reverse complement.
TGTCTTAGTCTCCCCTGCCACTGTAGTAGCTTTTAATGATGAAATTCTTTTTTTGTTTGTTTGTTTGCTCATTTTTTCGGCCTGTTTCTTGATTTTGAACTCTATGTTAAAGTTGGGCTCTGCTCATATTGGGGTGGGGAGGCATTATCTCAAGCTTCAGGCTTTTTGGTGCTGCTGTCTTCAGAGTTAGTCCTGCTAGTTTTTGGTTGTTTTAAGGTGTTGTGATTCTGAAAGAGGTTTGGTCACTACTCTTCTGGTCTGAGCTCTGGTCTTTACCCAGGATGGGCCCCTGATCTTCTGCAAAGGCAACTGCAAACCTCTAGCCCTAGGCCCCTGCTCTCATGTGACAACCCACAGCGCTCCTCTCTGTACTGCATGTGGGCAGTAGAATAGTCAATCACCCTTTTCCATCTCTGGGCTGAGAGCTTCTGAATCAGCTGCTATGGTAGCTGTGTTACCCTACTGCATGTGTGGGATCTGGGCAGGCCTCCACTCCTGTCTCACAGACCTCTACCAATCTCTTAGGTTTTCTTAGGCTGGAAAAATGTCATCCTGACCTTTTGTTGATTTGAAGTGTTATTTTAAAATTGTTTGGAGACGACTATTTAGAGTGGCTTCCCCTAATCCACTATCTTGGCTATCATAATGTTTTTATAGTCAAAACCCAGCAGAGCAGCTGATGGGAAATGAGTTTTAAACCAGTTTTAAACCTTTCCCTATCGTGCCCAGTCAGCTTCCTTGGCCCTCTGTCTTTATTGACAAGTCACATCCCAGTGATAATAAGTGTCTGATGTTCTTTGTGAGTGAGTCTTGTTGCTCAAGTTATATGAGATGCTGGGGCTATTAGAATTTCAGTTTTAATGGAATGTTTGAAGATACAGTCTCGCTAAAGATGTGGGAAAAATTTGCTGACAAATTGTTCCCAGCTGCTGTTAGCAGACTTATTCTCAGTAGCCCCCTTGGATAAGTCTTGACAAACTCAGAAAGTATAATTTCCCCTTGGGACTACTTCCAAAGCCTGATAAGAACAAATGAAGAAGAGGAGGAGGAGAAAGGAGAAAGGAGAAGGAAGAAAGAAGAAAAAGAAAAATTCACATTTGTACAGCACTTTAAATCTTGCAAAAGTCTTTTACTTAGGTTCTCATTTGATCCCCACAGCAACTTTCAGGTAGGAACTATTATTATCTCTATTTTACAAGTGAGGAACCTTTTGATTGGAGGTCTGTTGACTTGCCCTAGGTCATAGTGCCCAAAGTGGTCTTTGAACCTAGGACTTCCTGACTCTATCCACTATCTACCACACTATCACATTATCAGTCTCTTAGCAGGTGTTACACTATTTAGTTCAGTGAACATTTATTAAGTGGGAAAGAACAATTTGACAGGTGTGGAGTCTGCAAAGGTGGGAGGAGAAACTATGAAATAATGTTAGAAAAGTAAGAACCAGATTGTTGAGGGCCTTGAGTGTCAGGCACTGAAGAGTAGTAGGAAAATTACTTTGACAGTGATCTAATAATGGATGTATTACTTTGGGAGTAAGAGATAAGATCTAGTTTGGAGGCTGGGAGAGCAATTGGCTAGCTACTTTTAAATGAGGGGTAATGAGGATCTGAAATAAGGTCCTTTAAACTTATTAGAGATTTTATGTCTGTTAAAATTGTTTTTCCTTAAAGTATGATAGTAATTTTATCAATTTTTTTCCTGCTTCTCACTTATATTTAAATCAGTTAATACAAGTGTCTTCCTAGTTTTCTCTAAATCTCTAAAAAAATTTTTATCGTTTCTTTCATCACAATAATATTCCATTACCTTCATACATCATAATTTGCTGATCCATTCCCCATTTAGTGGGTACCTACTTTATTTCTTAGGGTGGGTGCTGCCACAAAAGTGCTGTTATAAGTATTTTTGTTACATGTGGGTCCTTCCCCTCTGTTTTTATCTCTTTGGCATATATGCCTAGTAGTGGCATCACTGTCAGACCATTTTTTTCCTATGGTGGTCACTATGGGGGTACTATTATCTTAAGATAGCTTGCTTACTATCTGAATCAAAGTTGGGAGTATTAGTGTGCAATCAGCCATTTTCCAACCTGTAAAATGAGGACATTTAGAATAAATGATTTCTAAGGTGCCTTCTAGCTCTAGATTCTATCATATGAGAAAACAATGAGCATTATATCTGAGTAGTGATAGGATGATGGCCATAGAATGAACAATTTTAAAAGTTTTTTGGTTGATGAAACACAAAATTATTAATAAGGACTTGGTTACTGAGTATTTATTAGGGGCAAGGGAAAGGGATAATTGATTTAGAGTACAAAGGGATCTTAGAAATTATGTAGTCCAACCTCCCATTTTCCAGATGAGGAAAATAAAGCCATAGAAATTGAGTAACTTGTTCATTATCAGACAGCTAACAAATGGCAGAACTATGATTTAAACCCAGCTCGTGTAAGTCCAAATTTAGTGCATTTTTTGTTCTACCACTGCCTATGTTGGCTGGGGGAACCACCAGAGGTTGGGGACCAAAAGAAAGGTGTTATACACAATAAAATATTTATAGCAGCACTTTTTGATGTAGCAAAGAAATGGAAATAGATGCCCAAAGATTGGGGAATGTCTAAACAAATTTCAGTACATGAATAATGAAATATTAGTGCACTCTAAGAAACAGTGAAGAGATACAAAAGCAAATAAGCAGGGCCCTGAAAACAATATACACAATGACTACAATTTAAGAAAGAACCATCTCCCTTTCCCGCCCCTCCAAAAACAACCACGGGAACCACAAGCTCCTCTTCTTTGCTGAGGTGGGTGGGAGACTATGGGTGTGGTACATCAGTATACTCTCAAATTGTTGATGTCTTTTTTAGTTAGTTTTGCTGAACTTTATTTCCCTTTATTTTGAAGGATGGCTCTGTAGGAAGGGGAAGGAAGTGATATATTTGGAAATAAAAATTATATAAAAGCAACGAATATGAAGTTTTTTTTTTTAAAGACTAGGGGAATGGTTTTCACCAAAATAGGAAAAATGAAAATAATAGATTGAATTTGAGGTGTCGAGCGTGCCTTATGATCAAGTGCACAAGTGTTGACCATTAGAAATGGAAGATTGATATTTAGGAGAGGGATCAGAGCTATAGGGGTCTTTGAATAGTTTTGAGATCCCTTTGCCTAGAAGTGATAGTTGAAGCTTGAGTGTAGATGCTATTTCTAAAGGAGAAAGTCTAGACTGAGAAAAGCAGGTGTTGGGAGACTGAACCTTAGGGAACCTATTTAAAGGGCAGGAAGAAAAGGATTATTTGAGGAAAGGGAAGTAGGAGAGCCAAGGTAGAATAAAATTGAGGAAATCAAAGTAGTAAGTTTCAAAAAAGGAGAAGAGTAGCCTACTGCCGAGGTGTCAGGGGAGTAAGGCTTTTAGATTTGGTGAAGAGGACATATATCCAAGATGCTTGGTGACTTTAAGTGCAGTTTCCTTAATCATGAAGACTAAAAGCTAGAGGAGTGAGAGAGTGCATATTGACAGAATACAATGGAAGCAATATAATGCTTGTTTGAGAATTTGGGCAGTACCTTTTGAATGTTGCTCTTAAAACACTGGAAGAGCCTCACCATTTCAGGAATGGTTCTGGGGAAAAAAAACCCACCAAAACAAACAAAACCCAGACTACAACTGTTAGGAAGTACAGAGTGACATCTTTGGTGTTATACCAACCTTTGAAGTCCTGCTTCATTGTCATCAGGATCTTTGCTGAAGGTGACCTCAAGGACAGTGGTTGGGGAGTTAGTCAACAAGCATTTCTTAGCCACCTACTGTGTGCCAGGCACAGGATACAAAGAAAGGCAAGGAGCTTACAGTCTAACGGGGGAAATAACATGCAAACAGCTTTGTGCAAATGAACTGTATACAATGAGGATAAATTGGACATAATCACCAGAGGGAAGGAACTAGCATTAAGAGGGATTGGGAATGACTTCTTACAGAAAGTTGGACTTTAGTTAAGGACTTAGACTTGAAGGAAAACGGGGAAACCAAGAGGGAGAAAATTCTAGACGAACAGGACAGCCAGCAAAAAGCTCAGAGTAGGCAGCTAGGTGCCACAATGGATAGAGTCCTGGGCCTGTAGTTAGGAAGACTTGAGTTCAAACGTGTCCTCAGACACTTACTAGCTTTGTGACCTTGGGTAAGTCACTTTACCTGTTTGCCTCTGTTTCCTCAACTGTAAAATGAGGTTAATAAGAACACCTCCCTCAAAAGATTATTGTGAGGATTAAATGAGATAATATTTGAAAAGTACTTAAATGGTAGCTGATATTATTTATTTATTTATTATTAAGAACAGAGAGGAAGCCAGTGGGAAAGAAAGAATAGAAAGGGAATGCCTAGGAGAAAGCTGATATTTGAGGATTAGTTGGACTAGAAAAGAGTTGCCAGTAGTATACTCAAGTAGTTTCCAGCAATCAGGAGAGAAGACTTAAAATAGCCCATGGTCCTTTGGAACCATGGAAGCTTACATTTTCTCATTAGGGCATTCTCTCTTCCCAGCCCACAATACATATATAGGTGCACATTTAATATGTCCCAGCGCTCTGGCTGGCACAAAATAAATAGGTGATTTTCCCACCTTGAAAACTGGAGAAAATAAAATATGCTAACGCTTTGTTATTGAGTACTTATCAAAGTGCAGAAATTCTATAAAATCTAAGGAATCAGCTACAACTGCTTGAATACTACTGAGATATAAAAATGTAAGTAGTTTCAGTCATTTGTATGACTCTGAAAATGTGATTATTTGATGAATATCCTTGTGATAACCTACTTGCTCTGGCCTTCTATTTTATATAGGATACTCTACACAAGAGTAGATCTTTCTTAAAAAGAATTTGTATAGGTGAGAAAATAGGTGTATTCATTGCTAATTACTAGTTTCTTGCTTACCATCCATTATTTTTTCCAGTCATAAATTATATAACTTATAACTTCTCTTTCAGATATGTTTAGAATTGGACCCCCATACTTGATACTGGATTAAATTCAAGTGACTTGAAAATAAATTATTTCCAGCTCTTGGCTTGCTTTTAATACAGTTCTTTGTTAATGTGTGTTAGTGGATAATTAATTGAACTTGGAGGTAGTTGAAGCAAATGGGGGGGGTCAGTTTTTGCTATGTAAAGATTAGTAATTTGCTAAATAATAAATATTAATAACTTGATTATCTTTTGGTTGCATTTGTGGAACACTTATTCCGTTTATCTACTTAGTTATTTTTTGCACAGTACCGTGTAGTTTTATGCTGTCTGCTTTGAAATAAATTTTAATTCTGAGAGACCACCTTCATTAACCTTTTTTTCAGCCTGCTTCTTGTATCTCCCATTTATTTTTACTTATAAATTTCATTATCATCTTACTAAGTTACATAAATAAATCCCTTAGAATTTGATTGGCATTATATTGACTAAGTACATGAAGTATTTTGGAGAATATTGTCATTTTTTATTTTATCACTCAGACCTATTTATGAACAACATTTATTTAGGTCTTCTTTTAATTCGTCATTATAGTTTTATAAGTCATATGTTTCTAGGTCAATCCCTAGATATTAGTTGGAAGGGACCCCAAAAGCCATCTCTTCCAAGGAATGTTATAAAAAAATTCTTACTCTGTAGTACAACATATAGGACAAGTAGTCATCCAGATTCTGCTTGAAAACTTCTAGTAAAGGGGAATGAATCCACTATTTGCTGGGGCAGCCCTATTATTACTCTTTTGAACAGCTCTGATTGTTAGACACTTTATTGTTGTAAATTTGCTTCTTTTCCACTTCTACCCATTGTGCCTAGTTTCCAATCTCTAGAGCCACCAGAGCAGTCTGATGCCTCTTCCACATGACATACCTTCAAATACTTGAAGACAGTTAACATTTTTCCCCTGAGATTTTTCTTCCTTAGTCTAAACATCCCCAGTTTCTTCAGATGATCCTTTCCAGTTTATCATTGTCCTTCAAGACCTCTGATACACAAAGCTGAAAACAGAACTTCAGTTGTGGTCTGATCAAAGCAGAGTACAGGGGGAAAATCACTTTCTTATTCCTGGAAATAAAACGCTTAATGCAGTCAAATTACGTTCTTTATATTATCCTTGAGAGTACCAAATCTTTGTTCTTTGTAATTTATGGTCATAGGGATTATAGGAGCATAGATTTAGAGCTAGGAGGGACCCTCAGAGGCCATTGAATCTGTTCCCCACCCCCTCATTTTATAAATGAAGAAACTGAGACACCGAAATTACTTCATTAGGGTCAAAAACTATTAAGTGTCTGAGACAGGACTTGAACCCCAGGTCTTCCTGATTCCAAGTGCAATACCTTAGATCAGTCTTAGAAAGTTGTCTGTGCTGGAAAGTTGTGATTTTTATCTGTGGTCATGTGGCCAATATGTGACAAGTCTTTATGATTCCAAGGCTGGACCTCTATTCTTTAGTCTTAACTTCCTCTCAAGTTTGTAATAAATACATTAAGTTTTTAGAAGTATTGTAACTTTTGGAAATTAGTTAGTACTTATTTTAGGATTATAGGAATGATTTAGGGATGTGTATGAAGAGAACCCTGCCAGTTAGATGTAGGAAAGAGGAAAAGGGAAGTTGATGACCTGAAAAAAGATAATCTTTTGTGAACTTCTATAAACTATACTACTGTGCTAGTGGGTATAAGAGGTAATTTGGCAAGGTTTACATACTTTCCCCTCCCTGCATTTATCTTTTAAGTGCCCTTTTCCAGTTTGGGATCCATATCTAGCCACTGGAATTTATTACCATCTAGTGGCAGAAAGTGGAATTTTTTCCCCTGGATTATTCTCTGGCATGATAGGCCCTGTTAGGACAGGAAAGAATGGCTTTAAGCTTTACAAATTTTTTTAGGAACCAGATATTCCTGGATTCAAGCAATCTTACTGGAACTCTTTCTCATAATTAAAATTAAAATTCTGCAGCTACATTGATACCACTGTAAGTATCACACTATCTTGACTGGAAGACTTCCATTGAAATGCCAACGTTCAAATTGACAGCCTGGAATTTTCTTTCCTTCAGAAAGAATTGTCAATTTAGAAGAGAGGTACTGGTAGTACCCAGAGACGGCAATGTGAATCAGAGAGTGGGGCTGATCCAAAAAAGAGGATTGAGGAACAAGACAGAGGTTGGGTTCTTCCAAAGTAGGGGATGAAGTAGACAACATAGAATACTTAATTAGTTATGTTTAACTTTAGATAGTATGGGTACTCTGTCCCAAGTTAATTTAGCTTGTGTTTTAGTGGTTTGAGAAGGGAATAAAATGGAAGATAAGCAGAAATTATGCAAATACATTCAAATGGATCTGTGGTCTCATGGATTTGGATGTTTGCTTAAATGATACAGCTTGAAAGCCATCCATGTGAACTTGTTCTGTGGATCTCTTGTTCATATCCTTCCATAAATTCACACCAGGGGTCCACCCAACATATGTAAAACCCTTCACTTGAGTTCTCAACTTTCATCCCTTACCCTTGCTGAAACCAGTTCATTTTCTCTTCCTCTCATACTTTCCCCAGACAACATCTTTTACTCTTGTTCTTTGAAATTTCTTCTTGGTTATTTTATTGCCTGCTTATATTCTTTATACATCTTTCTGTTGCCCTGGGAGCTCTCTTTTCTTCCCTTTGTCTCACATCGCCTAGCGTTGTTCCCCACCGTCTCCTTCTTTTCTCTTGTCTTTGATGAAATGGCCCTTCTTACTGACCAACCTTTCCAAATTTTCCCTTAATCTTATGCCTTCCTGGTTTTATTTTTTTTTAGCTGATTTTCCTTACTAATATTCTTTCTCTCAAGATAAAAGGATTGATGCAGGCAGAAGATATGCTACGCAAAGAATATATATCTGGTTCCTGGTTGGACCTGATCAAGGATTCAAGTATTTTAGTACTCAACAAGGGCTGAAATATTATTTCATTTTTTTTCTCTGATAGTTCTACAACACAGGGGAGTAGGTGGGGCCTCCATGTAAGGCAGTAGGTTCCACATTGAGACCTCCAAGTTCAGGCCTTGGGTACTCAGTGATAAGTAAGAGCTGCAGCATAAAAGACAGAACCTCCATGGTATCTTAGAGTAAGGTGGCTTCCAAATCCCATTCAGGAAGATGGGCCTGGGTTAGAACTACTCTTCCATCTTCTTGAGACTAGTGGTAAAGAAGAAAAGAGGAAGAGGACACAGATTTAGATCTTAATGGATTTTAGAAGTCATCTAGTCCAATCTCCTTATTTTACAGGTAAGAAAACTAAAGCCCAAAGAAGGAAAATTATTTGTTCAGGATCACATCGATAATAAGTAATAAAGATGGGATTCAAACCTAGGCTCCAAATCCGGAGTTCTTTTCCACTATGCCATTAAAATATTTGCTGTTAGTAGAAGTATTATTGTGACATAGGAGGAAGCAGGCAAAGTACAGGCACCTCTTTTGGCTCAGTTAGGGAAAATGAGTTTTGGTTCATGAAAGCCTCTTGGCCCAGACTGTGAATGGGGTTTTGCTAAGGAGCCTCTCTCTACCTATCTAGGTGTAGTAATAGGATACAGAAAAGAAGCAAGAGCTAAGGAATTACTAGTGGACCTTACCTACCTCAGTACTTGGTGGTAATGGACTGCTGTTGGAGTTCAGCTTTCTTGTGAAGTAAGAAAGGAACATTCTAAACTGAACGGATAGGGGCTGTTAACATCCACTCCATTTTTGACAGCTCCACCGCTATTCCTGACCATGTTATACCTTCAGGTATGCTTCTCTATCTTGTACCCTCCACCATTGTCTTATGTTTATACTACTGTGTACTATACTAAGTAACCTTGACTGCCATGTACATCATATTCTTTGATCTTAAAATCTTTGAGGTCTTAAAAAGCCTATTTGTAAGAAGCAAATTCCCCTGGGACGAGCCATACTTTAAGCCATTAATGGTTAGCGCTTGGATTATCAATTATACTTTAGAAAGCTGAACTAATAGTGTGTTTCATTGGATAGGTTTCATTAGAAAGCACCAGGAGAAAAGAAAAGAATGTCATTGTGGAAATGGGAGAGTATCAAAATCAAACTCTACATTTTGCTAGCACTGCCTCTGACTTTGCCAGGCAAATCTTTTAAAAATTTTTATTAGTACATCACAGTTGTTTTCAACTATATCCATCTCTCCCCATCCCAGATAGCCATCTCTTCAATGAATCAACAGATATCAGGCACTGAAAAACAAAGAATGGGAAAAAAAGAAAGGGGAAAAAAAAGCAGTTCAGCAAAACTAACTTAGAGTATGTCTGACAGCAAAAGGAAATGCATATGAGCTGTTAAATTTCTGTGACTGGAAGGGGCCTTCTGCACAAAGGTTGTGGAAATATAACCTTATGTCTGTAGTAGGAGGGGTGTTTTATAGACTGAAGAATGTTTACTGACTTTTTGCAATAAAAGAGAACAATTAAAATTAAATAAATATGCTTTTTTATAATTATATTTAGTTTATTTTATTTAAGGCCTTTTTCCTTCAGTAGAGGTTTTGCTTCATAATCAAATGAGCATGGCTTCTTAATGTGTAATATAAGACTTTTTCTAAATACAGATAACTTATGATATTGGTAACAACTGTATTCAGTGCAGATTGGGCAACATAAATATTAACCTATTTCTCAATTTTGCAGAATATGAGATTAAATTGGGAAGTAGGTATTTATTTAGGTCAGAGGTTTTCCTTCTGTAACTGCATATGAAATGAATAGAGAGAAGAGACAGGTTATCAACATAATACCATTAAGTCTCTTGGTAATGTTGGACCATATAGACAATCTACAAATGAATAATCAAGCATTAATGGCTTTATGTGACATTATAGAAGTATAAAAAGTATTTCATTCAGTTCTCTTTGACCAATTTAGAAAAAATTCTTGTTCAGGTTTCAGTAAAAAACAGTTAAGTAGAAATCAAGATTATAAAAATTGATAATATTCCTTAAGCTGAATAGTAACAGTGTTGAAAATTCTGCATAATAATGGTGTTGATTATTTTTAATGAAACATTCGTTATTGATATCTAATAAAGATGGTGGCTTTATACATTTTATTTAGACTTTTTTTTTTGTATCAGATGGTAGTAAAAACGTTTATGGACATGGATCAGGACTCAGAAGATGAAAAGCAGCAGTATCTCCCTCTAGCCTTGCATCTTGCATCTGAATTCTTCCTCAGGAATCCCAACAAAGATGTACGTCTTCTTGTAGCATGTTGTTTGGCTGATATTTTCCGAATCTATGCTCCAGAAGCACCATATACTTCCCATGACAAACTCAAGGTAAAATCGTTTTTTAAAAGCTCTTTTCTTTTTGTAATTTGTTACCAATTCTATCCTATGGAATTTATGAATTTCATATTAACCATTTCATCCAATGAAAGTATATGGCTTACATTATCTTTACTAAGAAATATCAAGGCTAATTATTTATATTAACTGTGCACCCATAATAGCACTTTTAAAGGGTAATTTGGGGGTAGTTCTGAAAACTGCCTATTTTGTTTAATATTAACAAAACATACCCAATAAAAAAAGTGAAAATGGCAAAGTGTGAAGTGACTATAAAGTAATGAGACTGGCATTAAAAAAAAAACAAATTTGTAGACCTCAAAGGTTTTTCCTTTCAAGTTCTTACTTACTTTGGAAACTTGATCGTTTTAATGATGCTGCTTTCTGGATGTTTTTGGAACTCCTTTTTTGCCTTCAGAGTCTTTGTTACATTCTTTATTTTATCCTCTATAGTGTCAAATCTTTGTTCTTTAAGGGTGGGGAGTGGGTTTGAATTTTTTCAAACAGTCCAAGTCATCCAGAACCAAGACTAGTGAATAAGATGGGTGATCAAGCTGGGAAATACTATTGTTCAAGAACTGATGGAATGCATGTTGTGAGCTCGAGCTTTGTTGTGGTAAAGAAGCCAGTTATTGGGTCACAGTTCATCCCTTTTGTGTTGCACAGAATTTTTCATGCTTCAGAATTTCTGCATAATCAACCTGTTAGACCTTGTGGGATGAATTTTGCATAAACAAAGACATTGGTGTAAAGGAAACAAATCACCTGTCTTGTGATTTTGATATGCATACATGTTTGTGGGGGGCCTCATATGTATACTTTTTGAGGGCTTACAAGAAAATTTTGGTGTTTTACACAACAGAGTTTGACACTTGGTTTTTCAGGCACACTGGAAACACCATGTTTCATCCCCAATCAATGATTCCCTCAAAGTTCTCAGTATTTTATTCAGCTTCCTTCCCCTGAAAGATAAGAAGTTGTCAAGTCTTCTGTGTTTCAGTTTGTCACTTAAAATGTGTAGTGTGGTCTTTCCAGAAACATTATTGGCATTTAAGTTCTTTCAGAATCAACCTCTTCATAAATTTAGTTTTGGTTGTTTGAATGAACAGAACTCTCAACTGTCAACATTTTAATCAGTCTTGTAGGTGACTAGTGATTTTCAAGCATTATTATAATCATCTTCCTTACCTTCTTTAAATCTCTCGTGCCAGTTAAAAACTTTTACTCCTGTCATTACTCAGTCTGTGAAAAAAAAAATTTTTCCATTAACATGTTGAATGTCTCACTTGCAGATTTGTGTAACTTCACTCAAAATTTATTAATTTTTTGATCTAAAATTGGTCACTCATTTTTATGCTGACATGAAACAGCACACACTTATGTTCTTCACAGCTGCTAGCACAAGACTGACTGCTGACCTTGAAATTACTCCTGCTGCAAGTTGAAGCATGTTGCTACATGTCTCTGCTATGATCATTCCTCCTCTGCTTCCACAAGCTACAGAAGAGAATCACTCTCATTACTTTATAGTTACGTCTCGCATGTACAAGACTAAGTACTGAACATGAATGTATGTACAGGCTGAATAGTGGGAAAAATTCCCACACCTGGCTTAATTCTATAGAAATAGTTTCCTGCCTGGCTGGAAGAATGGGATAGTGGGCAGAGAGTTAGGGGTGGTATGCTAGGGGAATATATATGTATTTGTGTTTTACACGAAACTGTGCTATGTGGGTTGCCTTGCTGCCCCACAGTCTGAGAACACTTAAAGATGTATGGAAATGAATAGCTGCTTTTACGTTTACAGTCCCGTTTCTACAGTTTGCAATATTTTTTGTTTTCACTTACCTGTCCAGTCACACAATACCAAACTAGCTAAGGAGAAAGTTTTTATTTATTTTATTATAGCCACAACATTAATGATGCAAGGGATAATAACATTGTTTTGGTTTCTTTGTTGATATATTTTATGTTTTTGTTTTGCAGGACATATTTTTATTCATTACAAGACAGTTAAAAGGTTTGGAAGATACGAAGAGTCCACAATTTAATAGATATTTTTACTTATTAGAGGTAAGAACTTTATTAAAATGGTATTGCTCTTCATATTTATGTAGTCGGGCCAGTTGAGAAATTAGACCACTGTGAAGGCATGAAATGGCTTTCATTGTATATGACATTCACTTTTTTTCCCAATTTAAATTAATATTAAGTCCTTAAATTTTTTTATATTGATATCTTATTTTATATTACTTTTATTTACTTACATAACCTTTCTTCCTACTCTACCCAACAAACTTTACTTTGTAATGAAGAATAAAATTTGCAATTTAACAAAATCAACTAATACATTAGTCAATTAGGAACCCCTGCTATGTGCCAGGGCAGCCATATATACTGTCCACACTCAGAGGCCACCATTTCTGCCAATAAGGGAGGTTCATTTTCTCAAGCTAAGCCATAATTACACAGCTTTCGATTTTGTCTTTTGTTCTTTCCATTTACATCATTGTAGTCATTGTTTGTATTGTTTTCCTAGTTTTGCTTTTGTCACTTTACAATGGTTCTTAAAAGTCTTACCCTGCTTCTCTTAATTATTCTTATCCATCATTTTTTATCGAATAGTTATATTCCTTTACATTCATGTTCCACAGTTTGTTTAGCCAAATTAAAGTTAGTCTTACATGTCTTAGTAACATAAATTATATTCTGTTAGAATTTTTTAAAATTTTATTGAGAATGAAAGTTTTAAAATTCTTAATTTTTTTATTTTTAAAGTAATTTAACTGAAAGCTCTGTTTGTTCTCATCAAGCAGATTTATTTAATAATTGGAGAAGAGACATTAAACCTTTCTGTAATACCTTCTGCTTTTTTTGTTTTGTTTTGGTGAAAGTTAATGTTTGGTTTCAGGTGAATGTTTCAAAGTTCAGCTTGCATGCCTATTGTGCTTCTGTAGATTTTTAAAACTTCATTTTTAATTATTTTAAAAGTAAGTGCAATAGTTTGATTTAGTAAAATTATTCTCTATATATGTAATTGAATAATTTTGTTGTTTTAGAATTTAGCTTGGGTTAAATCCTATAACATCTGCTTTGAATTGGAAGATTGCAATGAAATTTTTATTCAACTTTTTAGAACTCTCTTCTCAGTGATCAAGTAAGTTGTTATATATTTTATATGTTGCTTTGTTTAGATTTCCTCTTTCTCTTGATTTTTCTTTTTTACTTCCACATACCGTTTATCATCAAGGTTTTTGAAGAGATAAAAAAGAATTATGTTCCGGAAAATATTTAACAGGGAGAGAACCTTCAGCAGAAAGCTGAATAATGGAAATATGTCTTTGGGCTTAACTTGTTTAGTGCATACTTTGTACTCAGAGCTGTACTAATTACTGTGGGAGGCTACAGAAATAGTTCCTTCCTGAAAAAGATTACAGTATAGTTGTATATAATTGTGCTAAAAACCATTAAGAGTTTTTATTATAGTGTATGATTCATATCTTGTACAGTAGATTCTGGATATTTATGGATTGCATTCTAGATTCTTTTCAGGGTTTCCATGAATTTCAGTTGTAAAGAAGAAAGTATTGGAGGGGAGAGGCAGAAATTTGATGGGAAGATAGTGGAATAAGCTTGAAGAAGATAGTGGAATAAGCTTAAGAGTCCTCAGTTGAGGACATTTGGATAACTGGGGTTTAGAGTTTTCCAAACCAGTCTAAAAAGAAATGAGAAAAGGATTTTTAGTTGCACGTTGCCTGTGTGTTAGGCAGAATTGTAGGCAAACTCTTTTTTAATATCTCCCATCTCCCTTTTTTAAATCTTTCTCCCTTGCTCCCTGATATCCTTCTGTAGTCCAGAATTCCTCACTTCAAAGTTACATACTCTTCCTTCCCCAAGTTAGCCCTTTTTTCTAGTCAAAATTCCAATTTAGTTATTATTTCTGTAGCAAAGTATTGACCTGTGTGGAAAACAGTAGGTCTCCTTTAACTAGTTTGTTGAGCCAAACTTTGAGTAGTTTGGTTCCCAACTCCAAGTAAAATACCAGAAATAGCTTTTTAAACAGAATGCTGTGCACATCCCCCTCCCTCGGTAACCCCATTGTTTCCTCCACATCCACCCCTCCTAGTATCTCTCCTCAGTTCTGTAATAGAAGCACTTCAAGCTACAGAGATTGGTAAAGTATCCATCACTAAAATCTAGAGTCAATAAATTCAGATATTTTTGTACTGAGTACTAAAATCATCATCTTTTTTTTTGTCACTGAGTTTCCATCTTGTCAGCCTTTGATTCTTATGCCCTCGAAAGAGAAAGAGTATAAATAAGAGATTCACAGGCAATTTAAACAGCTAGTAGTGAATTTCAGCTTTTCCTCCTTCAGACCTCATACTATTATGACTACAAGTAGAAACTTATATTTCACTACTTTTTTTTTCCTTTTCCAAACTTCTGATAGCAGTACACAAAGGCAAATGAAGTAATATGGGCAAAATATATAGAGAGCAGAAAGGCCCAGATAATTCATTAATTACAAAAATAGTAGGCAGTTTTTTTCTTATTTGAGGGATATGGATGGAATTGAACAAATAAGTTGAGGGATCTTTTAAAAAATGGCAGAGAAAATGCTGCTAATTATCCTGATCCCACTTTTGTGGCAGCTAACAAGATTGAAGGTAGGTGTGGCAGCTTTTTTTTTTTTCCCTATTCCAGAATTCTGCATCCATTTGGAGAAGGCAAAGACGAGGGGAACAGGTGGGGAAAGAGATATTTGGTGACATTATGGCCCATTTGGTTTGTGACTTTTGGGGCATTGAAAATTCCTAAACTGAGTAAATAAATTGTGAATAATCTTAGCTAAATGTTCCTTATTTTTCCTAATTCTCCTTTTGTGAGGAAATATTAACTAGTGTATACAAAAATACTTTGAATAGTTCAAAAGGTGTTCTTGATGTGTAAGACATCACTTCTGTATTTTGTTTTCTTAATGCTAAGATTTGGTACCTCAAGTCACTATCACTTCCTCTTTCAAATTCCCTTGAAATCTCTTTCATGACAAGATTTTATTATTTTTCTTGGAAAAATACTTCCTTTCTTCTCCTCATAAATTATTGATAAACAGAAATTAAAATGCCTAAATGTTGTTGTTTCTTTCACTTAAAATCTCTTTGTATGTCTTAAATTTAAAAAAAAATTATTGTTAGGGAACTTTTTTTAAACACAGAATTGATTTGATAATACAGCCTTTGGAGGATGGTGCTTGAAATTCTAGTTAATGAAGTTAATTCACAGTACTCCTTTTAGTAGTGTGAGTCCTGGCAATGACTTACAGGTATAAATGGCCATTATTTGTGAGAACCCTGTAAGGTAGAGATCTACACTGGGGGGGTGGGGAAGGAATGGCAATGAAAATAAATTAATCTTTTATATAATAACAGAGACAGAGACTCTGAGAGTTTATAAGTTGCTACAGTCTTATTATCTATAATTAAGTGAACTGTCTTCTACATTCATTGCTTTTTCCATTGTGCTATGTTGTATCATGTTATTTTGAAGTCTAGTTTAAGTGACAAAGAGCAGGTAAGAAGTTTTTGCTATATGTGGTAAACTTTTAATTTTCAGCATTAATGCAATTATTAATGCATTAGTAACTCATTTCTATTTGATCCAATGCAATTTTGTGCAGATTTGAATCTGGATAGGTCTGATTTTCTGGAAATTCTCAGTATTTCAATTATAGTAAAGAAGAAATTCAATGGAAGGAATTAGAAAATTAGTTTCCCTTGTCCTGCTTTCTGCCTTACCAATATTTTTTCTTGTCTCCTCACTTTGTGCCATGGATGAATTAAATAAATACTTTTAGAACCCAGATCCAGCCTAAGCAAAGCTGTCCTGTCACTGACTTTATGTTCACTAGTTCATACTTTGGGGCTACTGGGGCAAGAAGAGTTTAAATAAATCCTACTTAAACTCTACTTTCAACTTGAATATGGATTGGGGAAACTAAATTAGAGATCCTCTTTCATAAGTTACTGCCTCTTTGCAGAATAATAGTCAGTTGGTTGAGAAAGTAAGCAGAGCAGTTGAAATCAGAACAGCTTGGCCTTACTAATGTATACATAGAGTAGTAAATTGAGAAGTAATAGTATAGCCCTTTTATTCTAAACTTTGGAATTCTTAGAGGTTGTAATCTCTGCATTTAAAATAAAATTTTAATATGATTTATTCTGTGTCCTTTTTAGCAATAGCCACAATAAGAAGGTACAAATGCACATGTTGGACTTGATGAGTTCTATCATCATGGAAGGTGATGGAGTAACCCAAGAATTATTGGATTCTATTCTTATTAACCTCATTCCTGCACATAAGGTCAGCATATTATAAAGATATTAATAGTGGAGTTTCCTTTCTCCCAAGCTTTATTTTTCCCCCATCCACAAAAAAAGGAAAAGCTACCAGTATTATAAAGCTAACTTAGTGTAACTTAATACCTTATTAATTCCAAACCAACAAATACTGTGTTTAAATATTTTTTTTTCAGAATCAAGAATGCTATCTCTACAGTATTCCAACCTTCTCTGCAGAGAAAATACTAATTTTAACCCAAATAAAAAAGTTGGTACTCTTTTTCTTATTAAACTCCAAGATATGGATGTATTACTTCACATTTCATGGCACACTTGTTTTTGCCTTTTGCTCATATATTTGTTTTATGTTCCAGAATAGGGGAGAGAGCAATAGTATGGTGAGGGTAAGAGGATTAACATAGGAACAAGTCATGGCATAGTTCAAAAGTAGGCTAAGTTAGACTTTAACACCCTTCTATCTCTTTTCCTCTTTTTTCCCCCCTCACACAACTGTACACGGTTATCCTGGGCCCTTGTGATACTGAAAGTTTTGTGACCATATTGTATTCAGGTCTGCCTTCTCTGCAGCAGTAAATCAAGGATTTAAAAGTCAACTGGTTACCTTTCTCTCCCAAAGTTTCATTTTTTTTTCTTGGATTTCATTAGTAGGAGGGAAGCATCTGATTGTGTTAAGTACTATATATCTTTCCTTAACTCTGTCAAAGGTATTAGTATTTTTGTGCTGTGTTTAAAGGCTAGATCTGAGTTTCTTTTCTTTTAAATGTAAGAGAACTTTAAATCTAGCTTCTGATTTTTGAGCCAACTCCAGGCAAATGACAGGAATCTACCTTTATTTGAGGAAGAACAACTTTTCATTTCATTCCCCTAAAGCTTTGAGCTAATGGGATGTGTGTTATTCAGGTGATCAAGTCTCTAAGCTAGTGCTAAGTGCTCGACAGTGTCTGAGCACAGTGGGAAGTGGAATGCTTCTCTTGACCTTGTTCTACGCCATGCTAACAATCTCAGCAAATTATGGAAAGGGATGTGTGAGGAGGAACCAACTTTGGGGTCTTCTAAGAGGTACTTTGAGACTCAGATTCTTATTTCAGGAATGAATATGGGTTGGTTTTACTCAATGAGTTTTGTTTCAGTGAATATAGTCTATTGCTTGTAGACTTTGGATTAGAGAGTTTACAATTGTCAGTGAAATATACTTTTAAGGGTAATGTAAGACATAGTATCATAGAGAGCTGGAAGGGATATTAGAGTTCATATTATACAACCATATCATTTTACAGAGGAGGAAACTGAGGGCCAAACACATTAAGTGACTTGCCTGACCTGTTTTCACCTGAGACCTAACATTTTAGGAATATTAGCTTCAATATACTTTAACAAGCTAGCATGGCAGCCATTCAAAAGAAAGAAACCCTGGAGCTTTGAATCAGGTTCTAAGAGGGAGAACAGTTGGATGTCTGATACATTTAGTTCCATAGGGAAAGATAAGATGAGCAATTAATGTGGACTAAGAATGGAAGAGCAATTAATCTGTAATAGCAAATGATTTTTAAGCCGCGTTTTACAAAAATAAATGAAATGTCAGTTTGGATAAAAAATATTTTAGTATTCTAATTTAGTAGATGTAGGAAATAGGTACAATTTATTAGTAGTTCAAATGGCTTGGCTTTCAGCTCAATAAAAGATTTATATTTGGTTCAAATTGGATTCATGGTTTGGTTTATCAGATTTCTGCATTCAGGTTCATTTGGCCATTTGGATAAAAGAGGGGAGAACAGAAAGTTAACTTTTTTTTATACGATTCATTTACTTGATTATGAGTGAATATCTGTGCCCACTAATGTTGTACTTGATATTTTGGTGGATGGAAAGAATGGAATTTTCTCATGGTGATATTTACTCCAGATCAATAGAAGGTATTTTCCATCAAATTGCATTCATTTTTTGTACTGTGAATCCTTTTCATTCTTTATTTCAGAACCTAAATAAACAAGCATTTGATCTTGCAAAAGTCTTACTGAAAAGAACAGTCCAGATCATTGAGGCATCCATTGCTAATGTATGTACCTGTTTCAACTTTTAATCTATAATTTATAAATTTGAACTTTTAGGATTTGATCCCTTCTGAGCATCTCAAAAATTATTCATACATTTTGCTTTGATAGAAAAGTGTTTCTTGACAAACACCCAAGCAAATAATTTGTATCCAATTTTTTGTATAAGACTACTTATGAAATTTATATACACATTAGTTTTTTTGATGTCAACCTCCTTGGTATGAAGAGTTTGGCAACTTTTTCTGTATGATTCAAAATTGTTTTCCAGAATAGTTGAACCTGTCTTCCAACAATGAGTTTTCCCATCTTTCAGCATATTATCCAGCTTGTTAGATATAAAGTGATGTATTGTTAGAATTTGATCTGAATCACTTAATGCAAAAGTTTTTGCCCACAGGTTGTATCCTTTTCAATCCTATCCATGTTGATTTGATCAGTACAAAAGCCTTCTAATTTTATATAATAGATATTGTTATTTTGTTTTATTACATTTATTAAATCACATTTCATATGCACTGTTCTTCAGATAAAGATTGATCAATAAAGCTCTTCATATTTCCTCCTTTTATAAAACAACAAAAATTTTTACTTATGTGATTGTGATTACTTTTTTTCTTTGATTCAGGACCATCAATAGGAAAAAAAAAACATTCTCCACTCTTGTATTATATGTATGAAACTTAACATTTAAGGTTTTAAAGCAATTCACTTACATAAGCTTAAGATCATAGTATTTGTAATAAAATTCATTGTAATGAATTTCTTAAGATTGAAGTTATATTACATAAAGTATAATAACTTTTCAAAGACAAATACAGTTATGTTGGATATTTGTGGTTTCTTGTTTATATATCACTGTCTTGATCATTTTAGCTGAAAGTTGAGGATAATATCTATAATGTTATTTCACATTAAAAAATCTACTAACAGGAATGGAAAAGAAGTCAATTTTTTATAAGGAATTCCAAGAATTTTACAAATTACTCCTTCATGTATAATTTTGTCCACATAAATATGTTGCAAGAAATCATATTCATAGCCTGGAGAATTTTTATATTTCCTTTTAACTTTATTTCAAAAATAAAACAGAGATAATACCTTAACTCTTTTTAGTGAATTAAAAAATGAAAAGTACTTTGGCTATATACTTACTATTACCTTCACTACCTTTTACTTTTTCTAGCCACTGTATCTTTAGAGTGGGGTGTTGTGGACTAATGAAGTAGGAACTAATGTTTTGGAAGCCTTAAAGGACTAATGTTCCAAGTTCTAGATGTTTGAGATAGGAAGCGATGAAAATTGATAGAACAAAGAAAGTGTAAAGATCTTAGCTTTCCTTTCTTTGTATTTAAATGCAAACTAATACTTTTTTTAAAAATGTTCTTAGATTGTTCCAAGGACATAGATCAGGAAAAAAAAGTTGTAGTTATTCATTATTTAATTTTGTAATAAGATCAACAAAAAATTTCTCCTGCTTTAGTAACCTTGTTTTATGGAAACTTTCTTTGTAATGATGTTAGAACAGCTTTGTGTAATGAGTGTTGAACTTTTGGTCAAGAAGACCGTTTATTTGTGCAAAAATTCAACTCCTGACACTAATGCTTAATATGTGACCATATGCAAATCACTGAACCTCTGTGACACTCAGGTAACTCTTGATAACTTACCTGTAAAGGAGGACATTCTTAAGCCAACATAATCATATATCTTTGCTATACCGATGTATATTGTAATCGGATTTTATGTAGACATTGCATTTTTTTTTCTTTTGAGTCAAAATACTTGTTTATAGGCTTTGTGAAGGATTTTAGTCTGGTATTAAATGAGTCAAGTATAAGATCTGTTCCATTATATGCTAGAAATTTAAGAACAAAACTGCAATGTTCTGTTACGTGGTAGAATTGCAAATTGTTGATTATTAGTAATGTTTTGCGTGTTTTAGTATATCTGCTGCCAAAACAAGAACTGCATTGAATATTTTAATGTCACCTTTCCTTGATTAATTCTCATGGCCAAAATCTACTGCATTATTTAAGAAAACTTTGCAAGCTGTGTTAAGATGAGGTAATTTTTTTTAACTTTTTTACAGTTTTTCAACCAAGTTCTGGTTTTGGGAAGGTCTTCAGTAAGTGATTTATCAGAACATGTATTTGATCTGATACAGGAACTCTTTGCCATAGATCCTCATTTATTGCTCTCTGTTATGCCACAACTTGAATTCAAACTAAAGGTAGGATTGCATAGTTTTCTTGAACCTTTTTTGTAATTAAAAAAAAAAAGATGTGTACTACACAATTAAGAATGTTTTGTTATGATTATGAAATAGAACATAAGTTAAAACATATTACTGGTAAAATGAATGTCAATAAATTATTCATTAATTCTATTCCTGATTAATGAGATATTAAATAATCTATATGTTTCAAAACAATTGCACAATTGTTATTTATATTCTATATTTTATAATATATTCATTTTTTTATTATCTGCACCTAGTGGAAAGAACAATGGCAAAAATAAATATTAAAATAATGTAGATGTGTTCTAATTCTGTTATTATAGAGTCATCTTTGATGGAGGATAGGTTTGTTGTAGGATTCTATTCAATGGGGCTTAGCAACATTAGGCTATTCCTTGGTGCAAGGATCTAGTATATATGGCTTTGGAGTACATCTTTCCTTCTGCTCTAATCCAGTGGAAAAATAACAATATCTTACAGGTGTATCATGTTTTATATTTCTTCAAAGCCTTTTATAGACATTATTTTAAGTGTCACTTAGGACACTCCTGTAATGTGAGTATAGCTAATACTGTGATGTAATCACAGGACCTGGGTTGCATAATTTAGACCAGGGCATTTAAACTTTGTGCTTCAGTTTCCTTTATCTGTAAAATGAGGATTATAATACCACTACCTACTTTGTAAGGTTGTTGAGATGTTCAGCTGAGATAATATATGTAAAGAAATTTGTGTAAAATGCTTTGTAAATGTTTTTATCACCCCCATTTTACAGACTCAAAGAGCAAAGAGAAGTCAGGTTAAGTTATTTGCCCTCAGACATTAGGAGTAAGAATGAGATTTCAAATATCCTGACTCCTTCAACAAATTCTAACAGATAGCTACCGCTAGACTAGATTGAATTATTTTTAATCTATGCACCTTTGTGTATGACTGGTTCTTGGGTTGTTGTGAAATGCTTTACTTTGAAGCCTACTGTCGCATATCTTCAGTGTGCTTCTCTATACTTGTCCCCAGGCAGCAGACATTGTGTCAGTGGCACTATATGTGAAGCCTTTCTAGTTTGGTAGAATCTGCATTTGCCAATGCCTTTGAAAGCCCAGGGTCAGAGGAGGCATCCAAGAAGGAATAGGATCAAGGAGAGAACAGAGTAGACAATACTTTTGTGCTCAAAAGGGCCAGACTACGAGAGGCTATGTTTAAAGGTTTAATTTTTAAAAAATTCATTATTATCTTGTGTGTTGACACAACAGGTAATTGAATTTAGTTGCATTTATTAAAGGCCTACCATGTGGCCAAAAATACTTGCCACCAAATTTTTGCAAAGTACATTCCCTAAAAGAAGTCACAGAAAGAAGGGGATATGTCCTTGAACTTCAGTTAGGTGATGCAGTGGATAAAGCGCTAAGCCTGGAGAGAGAGGCCTCAGACATTCATTAGCTATGTGATCGTGGGCAGGTCACTTTGCCTCCATTTCCTCATTTCTAAAATGGAGGTAATAGCGCCTGCCTCCCAGGATCAAATGATTGCATAATAGTTTTAAAGAGCCTAGCATGGTGCTTGGCACATAGTAAGTGCTATATAAATGTTTGGTGGTGGTGGTTGTCATGGTCGTAAACTGTCCGTACAAGTTTTCTTATGTCTTTGGATTTATGTTTGTTGTTCCTTATAATATAGTAATATTTCTTTGCATTCACATGTCATAATCTGTTTGACCATTTGCCTATTGCTAGGCACACTTTTTTTTTTCAACTTTGGACATTTGTGTATAGTCTGTTGTTAATAACCTCCTTGGTACACAGACCCAAGAGTGATATGTCTGGTTTAGAGGGTGCGAACAATTATAACTTTGCTTGTATAATTTAAAATTGTTTTCCACAGTAGCTCAAAAAATTCTGCCACTTCATCAGCAACAGATTAGCATTCCTGTCTTCCTGTAGCCTCTCAAAGAATGATTTTTCTTATTTTTTAATATCCTTACCAGTTCAATGGCTGTGAGGTGAGGCAGAATTTTAATTTTTTTTTTTTAATTTTCATTTCCTTGATGGGAGGGAATGAGCATTTATATAGTGCCCACTATGTACTAGGCACTGTGCAAAGTGCTTTTTACAATTGTCTCATCTTATCCTCATAACAATCATGGGAGGTAAATTATTCTTCCCATTTTAGAGTTGAGGAGACTGAGGCAGACAGAAGTTAAGTCACTTGCCCAAGGTCACACGGCGGTAACTTTCTGAGGCTAGGTTTCTTGACTCTAGGTCCAGTGCTCTATGCACTATGGTGCAACTTAACTGCACCTAGCAGGAAGAGAGTAGACAAAACTGCAGATACGGTGCTTCCTTATTATAAATTAGATTATGAAAATTGCTTGAGAGAGGCATGTAAGAGGAATTTTGATTGTATCCATGTGGATAGGCTTTGTGGTACAATGGGAAAAATAACTAGGCAGTATCAAAGCATTACGATGTTCAAAGGAATTGCAGAAGTCCATCCATCTAGGTCTGAGGATGAATTTTGAGTATATTTGTGTCAACTGCATATGGATGTTGTATGTCAGACTTTATAACAGAACAATTTGATGACAAGATCTCTCATCCTTCAAATTTATCCCAATTATTCTGATTTTTAAAATTATTCTCTAATTGAGATTGTCTTTTTTATTTTATCATCTATTCTGTCCTTTGTCTGGTTATGAATTTCCTCCCAAACTTATTATGAAAGAAAGAAGCTTTCAGTCTCTTCTCATTTGGGGTTATGGTTTTCTTATATTAACATCTTTTATATAGTTGGAATTTATTGAGGAATAGGTTTTCACAGGTTGATCTAAACTTATTCTTGCTTAGAGTGCTTTTCAGTTTTCCCATTGGGATTTTTTTAAATTAAAAAGGCCTTGCCTTCATAGCTTTTAGTCTTAATTTTATGACACTCTACTGTTTTGTGCATCTTTTTTGAGGACTTGGTTTTCTAGGCCATTCCACTGATCTACTTTTTAAAAAAAAAAGTCAGTAGAGGTAGTTTGATAATTACTACTTTGTTAGAATAGTTTGAAATCAGTTTTAGTATTTAATAATAAGAATATTTTAATAAAATAAACATAAAAAAATTATCATGTTGCCTAAAAATAGCCATGTAGCATAACTCTCACAGCCACAGGTGTTTTTCTGTCTGTATTATTTCAGATTATTTAGGAGCCTGTGCTTCACACTTATTAAACAGAAGCTTCTCTGTTCTTTAGAGGGTGAAGATGGTTCAACACTAAGAAAATAATCAACATAATTATGTTATCCAGATATCCAAACCCACATGGTTATCTCAATTGGTGGAGACAAAGTCTTTGGCAAAGTATAAGTCACTTATGCTTTAAAACACACAAAAAACCTTGCAAAGTATTGTGGAAGAGGGGACTTTTTTTTAATATTATAAAAAATGATATCCCAAATCATAAGTAAGGGTCAATGAATTCAGTGGAGATAAGCAAGAAGCTTTCATATTATATATAGTTGTAAAGCACAGATGCACACTCCTCTCAAAGTACAGAAGTAAAGCAAGGCTGCCCACTTTCCGCCTGTTATTTCACATAGTTCTAGAAATGCTAGTAATAGAAATAAGACAAAAGAAAGAAATTACAGGCATTAAAAAAAAGCTAAAGGTATGTATAACTGGTGGCTTCTAGGTGGTTCAGTGGATAGAACGCTGGGCCTATAGTCAGGAAAACTTGAGTTGAAATTTAGCTTGACCTCAACTTAGGAAAATCTGAGTTCAAATTAGCCATGTGAACTTGTGCAGATCACTTAACTGCTTTCTGCCTTAGTTTCCTCACCTGTAAAATAAAGGATACTAGTAGCACCAACCTCACAGGATTGTTGTGAGGATCAAATAAGATAATATTTATAAAATGCTTAGCACCATGCCTGGCATACATAGTAAGTGCTTAATAAATGCTTTTCTTCTTCCTTTCACCTTCTTTGTTTATGGATGACATGATAATTTACTTAGAATGTCCTAGGGGATGAGCAAAGATACTAGTTGAAAAAAATCAATAGCTAGAGCAAAGTTGCAGCCTGCAAAATAAATCCACAAAACCCTACAGCATTTCATATAATACTAATACCCAAGAAGCAGTAATAGGAAGGGAAATCTCATTCAAAGTAAATACAAAATGCATAAAATATTTGGAGATTAGTCTGCCAGAGTACATGAAATGCTTGTATAGATTCAGTTACAAAGTATACTTTCAGGAAACAACAAATTAAATAGCTGGAGGAATCTTCAGTGTGACGACTGGGCCAGGTCAATATAATCAAAATGGCAGTTCTACTAAAATTTAATCTACAGGTTTGATGTTATGGCAGTCAGGCTACCGAAAGGATACTTTACAGAACTTGATAAAATAGCTGCAAAATTCATTTGGAAAACCAAAATATCTAGAGTATCAGGGAAAAATGAAAAAAGGATAGGAATGAAGGGCGAATAGCCCTTCTAGTCACCGAAACCATTTGGTGTTGATGTAAAAACACAGACATATATGAATGGAACAAGCTACAGGGTGGACTGAAGAAGAGGATTTGTGCCCTGAGGTGGTGTTCCTAAGTAGGGGGTCTCTGGGCTGAGAGGAAGAAGTTCAGAAGCAAACAGCAGAAATGTGGCTTAGACCCCCAAGCCGGGTCTCAGTTCTAGCATCTAGGCCAGCCTACAGAAGAATAATCAGAGCAGGAATCTCAGATCAAAGGGGAGCCTACAGTTCTATAACTCTGAACCAGCAAACTTTTCCACCTGGCTCATAAAGGCCGAGTCTAGCAGTGTTCTTCTGTTACTAAGACTGAAACCCAGGTAGAGAACTCACCTACAGCTCAGACTGGGGCCATTGGCTAGACCACTTTGATAGCAGTGAAATTTGTAGATCCCTAGCCTGAGTGCTATCCCTGCGAGCCTGGAATAACACTAAGTATCCTAAGAAGTAGGGGAACTAGGTGCTGCAGTGGATAGAGTGTCAGGTCTCAATTCAGGAAGAGCTAAGTTCAAATCCAGCCTCAGATACTTACTGGCTCTGTGACCCTGGGCAAGTCACTTAACCCTGTTTGCCTCAGTTTTCCCATCTGTAAAATGAGCTGGAAAGGCAAACCAGTCTAGTATCTTTTCCAAGAAAACTACAAAAGGGGTCACCAAAAGTTGGACACAACTGAAAAATAACTAAATAACAAGTACCCCGAGAAAGCAGCAACAGTGTTCCAGAACCCACCCCCTAACTTCAAGAACAAAATCAGGAAGTCACTTGGAAGAATGAGCCAACAAAAAAAGAATGAGCTCATAAAGACCTATTAGGATGGCAAGGATGCTCAAGGCACAAATGCAGAAGAAGAGAATAACTCCAAAATATCTACAGGCAGTGCCTCAGAAAAACCACAACTTGAGCACAAATTCAACTAGAATTCCTGAAAGAGATGAAGCAAGAGGTTTTTTTTTTTAATAAAAATTTTTAAAATATTTTTATAAATGAAATGAAAGCACATGAAGAAGAAATTGGAAAGAAATAAGAGCCATGCAAGAAAGAATTGATAAGGGAAGTTAACAACTTGGCATGAGAGGTATAATACCTTGTTCAAGCAATATACTATGAAAACCATAACGGACTGATTAGAAGGCAATGACTTCATGAGATGAGATATTAAATCAAAGTCAAAAGACTGAAAAAAAAATTAGAAGAAAATGTAAGGCATCTCATGGCAAAAGCAACTGATCTGAAAAATCAAGGAGAAAAAATTTAAGAATCCCTGGACTCTGTAAACATCATGACCAAAAAAATAAAAGAGACTATACATGAAGAAATCTTAAAAGAAAACTGCCCAAATCTCTTAGTAGCAGAGTGGAAATAGAAAGAATTCACCAATCACTTCCTGAAAGAAACTCCAAAATGAAAAGTCCCAGGAACATGCTAGCCAAAATCCAAACCTTCCAGATCAAAGAAAAAATACTATAAGCACTTTTTTTTTTTTTGCATTATTTCAGATGTCCTTTCCAGAATGATTGGACCAAATTCTAGCTTCACCAACAATGCATTAGTGTGACTCTTTCTACAACCCCTCCAATAGTGACTGTTCCCATCTCTTGACATCTTTGCCAATTTGCTGGGTGCAAGGTAAAACCTCTGAGTTGTTGTGATTTGCATTTCTCTTAATATTAGTTATTTTTGGAATATTATTTCATATAGCTATTAATAGTTTTCCATCCTTCCGAGAACTTTTTAATGTGTCTCTTGATCATTTATCTCTTGGGGAATGGAAAGAACTGTATGAAGTGATATAATTTAAGATCAGCAGGTTCTATCAACTGCAAATATAATCTAGATATACTATATCTATATATATATATATATTTAAAGTACAAAACCAAATACAGCAAAATTTTATATAAGCTTAGAAAAAGACAATAATTTCGGTTTTTGCTTCTTTAATTTCTTTGATTCTACTCTTAAATGTTATGTGTCTCATACACTGTTTTATTGCTTATTTTATGTTTGATTAGAAATTTGTCTCGATGGTTATTAAATTTATAATATTTTTAAAAGATTAAAATTATGTACCTATTCATCTTTCATTATAGGTTCATAAATTTAGATTTGGAAGGAATCTTAGAGGGTATATCTAGTTCAACCCTCTTAATTTACAAATGAGGAAACTTGAGGGCCTAAGATTTATTTACCCAAGATCATGTAGGTGGTTGGGATTTGAACTCAAGTCTTTGTCTCCAGAGCTATTTATTCCTCATTTTTCTATGCTACACTGCCTCTTCATCCACAGCTAGATGGCACCATATTGCCACTATGACCACCCAGAGCACTAGGCCTAAAGTCAAGAAGACCTGAGTTCAAATTTAACCTCAGACACATACTACTCTGTCTTGCTTGGCAAGTCATTTAAATTCTGTTTGTCTCAGTTTCCCCATCTGTAAAATGAGGATAATAACACCTACCTCCCAGGGTTGTTGTGAGGACCAAATGAGATAATAATTATAAAGTGCTTAGTACATTGCCTTTCATGTAAGCGCCATACAAATGCTAGCTGATATTATCATCTCCCAAATAGGCACATAAATAACATTCAGTATTAAATATACTGCAACATGAGAATACTTGGGTTTTGTTCTTGTTGTGTTGCTTCAAATTCTTTCTCTTCCACTTCCTTCTCAGCCCCTTGCAATCTGGTTTCATTTCACTGAAACTGTTCTCATTGAAAGATTGGTAATAATATGCTATTACTGCTAATTTTGATAGCCTCTTCTTTGTTTTCATCCTTCTTCATTCTTATATTTTTTGATGGTATTGACCACACTTTGCTGCTCACTCTTGAGTATCCTACCCATCTTACTGTTACTTTTTCAGTCTTCTTTGTTGGTAATCTCCAACCTCTCCTTTTGGTGATCTCATCAGCTCCATGAGCTCTCTATGCTTCAATATCATCACCAGTTGTCTTTTGGACATTTTGATCTGTATATCCTTTCAATATCTCAATCAGGTCCCAGTGCATTACTTTGTTCTGCAGACTTTCTCTTGAAGACCCCGCCATCTATCCAGTCAATCAGTCTTACAACCTTGGGGTTACTACCTTCACTCCCATATACAGTTTCGGTCATTGACCACAACATCCCTCACATCTACCCTTCTTTCTCTATTCTAATGGCCACCTAGATCAGGCTTTTATTACTTCATTATAAGCTCTGTTTCCATTTTTTCCTTTGTCCAATCCGTCTTCCCTACAGGGACCAAAACCATCTTCAGAAAGCAAAAGATTGACTATATTACTCACTTGCCCAGGAATTCTCAGTGACTCCCTCTTGCCTGTAGGTAATATACTGATTTGTCAGTTTAGCATTTAATCCCCACATTCTGTCTCTAGCTGGTGTTTGCAGACTCATTTAACATCACTCTTTTCTATATTCTACATTCCATCAAACTGAACGAGTTGCTGTTCCACAAATTTGGCATTGAACATTTCTGTATCTTTGTATAGGTTATCCTCATTCCTTATAATGCACTCCCACCTCCCTTCTCCCTCTCAGAAACATTTGCTTTCTTCAAAGCACCACATGGTATTTTTGAGCTCTCTCAATGCTGTATCAATCCAGTGAAATGTAAGCTCCTTCGGGGCAGAGACTGTTACAGTGACTTGCTAGTAATATAAAGGTAAAATTTTTTGAAAAGCAAAAACTTGCAAGTAAAAATTTGTTTTAAATGTGAAATTTATAAATTTTATTACTCAGTGTTTCTTTTCCTTCTATCATTTATGCGTAACTATTTCTCTCTATTATACTACTTTTTAGATTCCAATGTTGTTTTCAACCTGCACTGAAATATGAATGTGATCACTACATTTAGGCACTGAATAAATACTTTTGGATACTGAGCTAGTTTTCTCAGAGAATCAAGGCATTTTTACTTTTTAATATCGTCCAGTATCTGAGCCTAACTTCAATGCTACATGAAAGTAAAAACAAATCACCAATGAGCCTAGAGCACAATTGTTTTATTGTATAGATTGACTGGAAAGGCAGCTTTGGCATAATAATGGCATAGCCATAATAATAAAGCTGTCTCAAGTCCAGAAGACCTGGTTTTAAATCCTGATTCTGATACACACTGACTCTTTGACCTTATATTAGTAACTTAACCCTCAGTACTACAAGCATCTCTTTAAGACACAGTATTTGCCAATTTGCATTGATACAAGGAGTTTTCTCAGTGCATGTTCCCTATACCTTTGAAATCATAAGTTGGCCCTTTCCTGCTTCTCCTCCCCCCCTTCCCCCTTCCCCGCCTTGTAGAGTAACACAGGAAACCAATAAATAGCCTTCTTTCAACTGAGTTTTTCTGCCCTTTAACTCCATTAACCATTTTGCATTGTGAATAGGAGATCCTTTACTACACTGCCTGCTGCCAAAATTAATTTTCCTGGATCATTTATCCTTTATCATAATGGGCTCAAGAGACAGTTAATTTATAAATACACATATGCATATACAGTTGAGAACTTAATGTGTTGGTTTCTCTGACACTTAAATTGTACTTCTTCTTTGAAACTAAGTGATATTATTTTATATGAATATAATTAGGGTTTCATCAGGAATTAAAGTTGCAAGGACAAATCGTAGGCATGATTCAGCTACAATATTTTGCCAACAGAATTTCTCAGAACATTATCAGGGAGATATGATTATAAAAGATGGTTAAAAAGCAATGGATAACCTATTGATAGCTTGTGTGCTTCATTGATATCTACACAATAGTAAGAAACAGCATGAAAAAGCATCCTAAAATGTTTGGTGAAGCTCTTAATAGTAGGACATGGACAAGAAATAGCATCAGAAGGCATGGATGAGTTTTGTTGTGTGTGTGTGTGTGTGTGTGAGTGATGTATTGGCAGGAATTAATGAAGTCATAAATGCAATGAAGTATCAAATAAAAGAAGCACTTTCCATTTTCTCTGTCATGTCTTTACAAAAGTTGCTATTAAGTGGTAGTTTTGAAAATTTTTTCACTGCCTTGTTCTTTGATGGGTCTAATAGTGGTAGAGATTGGACCTGTGATTTTGTTGATATAGTTTTCCCTGATGAGGAAACTCTCCACAAATGCAGGTTGATACCTTCTATATAACTGGAAATTGTAGAGAGTTGCCTAGGTCATTGAAAGATTAAGCAACTTGACATAGCCTTTATTTGTCAAAGGAGGTACTTAAACCCAGATAACTGGCTTTGAGACAAGCTTCTCTTCCACCATGCTGCATTGCCTTTTGGAGGCTATAAACAAGCAATGAAACAGATTTCCTCTCCCTTCCTTCCAATACTTCTAAGGGCAATAGGAGGGAGAAGACAAAGGACTGAATAATTCCCAAAGAGGAAAAATTAGTCCTTCAAGAATCAGAAGTGTAGCCAAAGGTTTGAGAATCCTAGAGCTAAAAAAAAGGAGCCCTCATTTTGTAAATGTGAAAGGCAGAGACAGGTAGTGAAGTGACTTGGCCAAGGTCATCTACTAACTTGTAGTCTAGTGTTCTTTTCCCAATGCCAATAGTAAAAGAATACAAAAATTATTAAATAATTTTGTGATTTTCACTGTAATTAGCAGGAATATGAAGTTGCTGGTTAGTGGGTGAGTGGCTTTCACCTTGGGATTTCCTGTCATTTGATGAATTGTGTAATTCATTTGTTCTTTTTCTCTTTTTAGAGCAACGATGGAGAAGAGCGTTTAGCTGTGGTTCGATTGCTAGCTAAATTGTTTGGTTCTAAAGATTCTGATTTGGCAACACAGAATCGGCCTCTTTGGCAGTGTTTTCTTGGAAGGTAAGAGAAGATATATCATGAATTCTGAATTTCTACCTAATTAACCCTCAAATAGTGTTATCTTTGTCAAGCATCAGTAGTCAGCAATATTTGGAGATGTTCACAATCCCTCATTTAGGTTTTGAATCAATTCTTGTAACCGAATCTATAATGGTCATAGTTTAAAATAATTTGTCTAAGAGACATCACTATAGCAATTTCTTCATGTATCAGTGGCTGTGTCTGGGAACACTGGTTTGGATCTAATGGTATGACTGAATATGCCCTGTGGACAGTGAATCAATTGCTGAACTTGGAGTCAGGAATACCTGCTTTCCCATCCTTCCTCTGACCCTTAGTTTATCATGGGCCTCAGTTCCCTGATCTGTGGAAATGAAGAATTTGGACTAGGTGGCGTCTCATTACCTGTCCAGCTCCAGTTCTGTGAGCCGGTCGTTCCGTGGTCCTGTGACTGGACTTTTTCAGCATGATCAGACTTGTACATTGTACAATGATCATTGTTTTTCTAACCATACTTAGTTTGCAATACACAATTTTTTGAAGGACTTTGAATGACAAGTCTCTATCATCTTAATAAGGTTCTTTCCCACTTTGTGTTTTCATAAAGCTAGAAAAAGTAAGTTATTGAATGATGTCTTATATTCTATTTAAATGCTTCCTTGGCTTCAAAACTTCAAGGAAAAGTAAAAACTTTTTGTTATTTGTATTTTAATCTTGAATAGTTACAGTTACACCTTACTATGTGTCAGCTATATCTTATGTTAGGTTAAACTGATAGGTTTCTCAAGAATAACTTCTCCATCACTAAGATTAACCCCAGTTACTTATACCCAAGGAAAGATACCCCAGTCATCAACCATGTCTTTTGTAAATCCTGAATAAGGTATCATATCACAGTTTTCCTTACCTGCCATGGTCTGTCTGCAGTTGAATGAAAGCAAAGATGTACCTCTGCCATTTCTGTTTCCATTATTTTAATTTCAGTGTATTTAGATCAGTTTTACCACATTTCATGTGACATTGCTTAGTCACATAAATATGGATTTATTATGTTGGACTATAAGGGATTCCTACTTTATTATTTTTATTAAATTGATGTTTGTCGGTTCATTAGGTCTCTTAATAAATTAAAATAGTGACAATTTCCTTGCTGCCGGAAATAATGATTATATATCTGTGGCCAAGTAAATCTCTAACACAATTTTTTTTTCCTCAAAAAAAAAAAGTACTTGCAGATGAAAATGTCAGTGATTACAAGCATTATAATTCATAAGTTTTAATTTGTGATTTTTTAAAAACTTAGCATAGTCCCTGATATAAAGAAACAGAAAATGTTTGGTAATGATTTAAAAATAGAAGGAGTAGAATTAAATTTAGTCAATTATTCCTTCCACAAATGTTTATTAAGTACTTACTATGCTAAGCACTGAGGATACAAAGGAAGGCAAAACCCATCCCTTAAACTCAGGGAGCTCACATTCTAATAAGAAAGACAACATGCAAACAATTATGTATGAACAAAATATATATATATAGGATAAAATGGAGCTGCTCTTAGAAAAAAGGCATTAGTAATAAGGGAGACCAGGAAGGATAAATTTCTTGAAGGATATGGAATTTTTGCTGAGATTTTAGGGAATCCAGGAGGCAGAGACAAGGAGGGAGAGCATTCTAAGCCAGGTGGACAGCCAGTGAAAATACAGTGACTTGGGAGAAGGAGTGTCTTGCGTAAGGAACAACAAGGAGGATAGTGTCACTGGAAGGTAGAATACATAGAGGGAAATAAAATGTCACAAGATTGGAAAAGGAGGAACTGTCTAGGTTATCATGGGCTTTAAAACCCCAATAGAGGATTTTAATTTAATCCTAGAAGTATTAGGAAGCTATTTAATCCTTGAGTGGCATGGTCAAGATAGTCCTATATTTTAGAAAAAGATCACTTTGATAGCAATTGAAGAATTAACTGACTGTGGGAAGAGACTTGAAGGCAGGAAGTTCAAACAGAAGTCTTTTGCAATATAGTTCAAGGGTGAGATCAATATGTATTTTTGTATTTATTTCTTTTTTAATATATATTAAGCACATCCAATGAACTTAGACATTTGAAAAAGTTAAATACAAATTGGTCTTACTATTTGGGACTAACATTCTAAAACAGGATGAACCATTTTGCCCAAAGTACATAAACCAATTAAAATCTGTTTCTATATCTCTCTGGACCTATATTTATCTCTGTATCAATGTGTGTGGGGCGTTTATCTTAATTTATTCTCCTTTTTGTTTATTTAGATTTATTTTACAAACTTTTATTATTTCTTTCCCACTGTTCCCCTAGTAGAACTTTTTAAAAAAATCTTCACCATAAATATATATAGTTTAGTAATACAAATCCCTTCATTAGCCATGTCCAGTTATGCATGTTTCATTATAGATTTTAAGTCTTACCACCTCATTGGCAAGAGTTGAGTGGAATGATTCAACTTCAGTCCTCTGTGTGTCCTAAACTTGGTTTGTCATTGTATTTATCAATTTTTAGTTTTTAAAGAGGCTTTCATGAAGCATGATATTGAGAAAAACACAAAATATCATTTTAAACTTTATCCAGTGTTACTTCAAGAAATTCCAAAACTTTAGCAAAGGTAATCTAGTATTATTTATTATTTTTATAAAGGATTCTTAAGTCAAATCTTTTAAAAGACTGTTAAGGAGTGAAGTAAGCAGAACC
Source organism: Vombatus ursinus (assembly GCF_900497805.2). Lineage (NCBI taxonomy): Eukaryota > Metazoa > Chordata > Mammalia > Diprotodontia > Vombatidae > Vombatus > Vombatus ursinus. The sequence goes on along the minus strand of NW_020954596.1, from coordinate 48,932,622 downwards.
AGCGGATTAATTACCCCAAAATTAATACAGTAATGTAAATGAAAAAGAAAAACACCGAAAGGTAGCTTAACTCTGATTTACTTATTGAACAGTACACAAAATACAGATGATAAAATAAGCGTCTTTCCTTATGGTGGAGATGTAAGGGTCCATCCACCAGCATCAAATGTTACTATGTGATCACTGTGTTAGTTGCGTTTGTTGACTTTTTCTTGTTTAAAAAGGTGGAGTCAGTCAAGAAGTATAAAATTGTTGTAGTATATAAGCAAAATGCACTGATAAAACTTTTTTTAAAAAATGATTTATTGTTGTATAACTGTTGACTTTTTCATAAGCAAATGCTTTTTATTCAAATACTTAAATGTTCATTCTGAAGTTTATAGTGAAACTTGTCATCAGCAAGCTCTGTAGTCATTAATTGATTTATGAAACATTTTGCATATTTTTATCTTTTGTGGAAAGAAAACCTACTTACACAGAATTAATGTTTAACAATTTCCTCCTTGTAGATTTAATGACATTCATGTTCCAGTGAGGTTAGAAAGTGTGAAATTTGCCAGTCACTGTTTAATGAATCACCCAGACTTAGCAAAGGACCTTACAGGTAAGATAGGGAATTTAAAATGAGCAACATTGGGGTAAGTGTTCTTGTAAATTTAAGGAGTATATAAGGCTTTTCATTAATTTTTGGATGGATCTTAGCAATTTTCAGGTAGCTATTGAATGTTATACGTCTCTGACTTTATACAAATAAAATTCTAATGGATATTTTTGTTTAAATGATTTGAATATAATTCTAATAATTTTATGTTTTAGGAGGTGTGTGTTGAGTTTTGGTACAGATTTTCCTTTTTCCTTTTCCATTGGCTTATCCAGGCCAATGGATTTAGTTTGGTACTGTGGTGATTGGACACTGTGGCATTGGAGCTCACAACACTTTTTATCCCTTACCTCATATGAATTTTGTTTATCCATAGCTAGAGGCTATTTGCCAAAAGCTTTTAATTTACCTCTAATCAAATTAAACACAAGACAATTTTTATCTAATTTAATTTTATGTACATTAGAGAGGGTTTTCTTTTTTTAAGTACCTCAGAAAAGAATTATAAATTTTTTAATTGAGTAATAAAGATATTGAAATATTTTAATATCACTATTTATAGTAAGGTTATGGGTTATTCAAAAAGATTATATCTTTAATCCATAGCTTCATTTCCAGGTAAGAGAAATTCTGTGTTTATTAATGAAATTCTGTGTTGTGATATTTATCATTGAAAAGAAAGGCCCCTTTTGAAATTATTTTCATTATTTTGTTATTGATAATGTGTGTATTTTACAATCACAATATTGTTTAGTTTTATACTTAAGTACTTAACATACTAAATTGAGTATTTACCCCAAAAAATGTATTTTCACTTGTATATTTTCTGAAAACATCTCAATAATAGAAATAAAGCTTAATACTCTGGCCTTTTAGTATTTATTTAATAATTTAAGCGTAATCTTTTTTTTTTTAAATACCTATCTACTTTCTTGATTAACATTTTTTTCCTTCTCTTGTAATAGAATACTTGAAAGTTAGGTCTCATGATCCAGAAGAAGCTATTCGTCATGACGTCATTGTTACTATAATAACAGCTGGCAAAAGAGACCTTTCTTTAGTCAATGATCAGTTACTTGGCTTTGTGAGAGAAAGAACATTGGACAAACGGGTACAGCTTTTAGAAATTTTAATCTTTGTATTTTATCATTTGTATCGATCTTAAACAGAATATCAAATAGAAAAAAATTCATGTTTTTAAGAATTATTTAATATATTTTATATTTAAGTTGAATTTTAAGATGTTTCTAAGAATATAATGAATACAGAATTTTCTCTGGAGCTACTCTTGATTATTTTTAGATAATGGATTGAGGCATTTTGAAGATTTCATTTGGTTTCCTCTCTTTAATCAACCTTTATTAATACTAACAACCAGTAGCTACATCAGTGAATTATACTTTTGCTTTACCTATCTACCTTTTGGTGAAATATAGAATAATAATGAACACTCTGGATTTCCTTTTTATGAAGAAAGTTTTTAGAAATGTTCTATCCAATTGCTAAGTTCTTGATTCAGTGAAGGAAAGAACATTATACTTTCTAAAATCACATGAAGCAGCTTATATTTGTATATTACTAAGCTAAATTGAGAAATAATAGGCTAAGATACTTTTTCTAATGTCAAGCAAGTAGTTGCTCTACCTTAGGCACACTGAGTTGGAGGTATGGGTATATAATACAGGAAACTGTAGTGACAGCACCTAGAAATAATGTAGATAGCTAAGAAAATCACATGGAAGGCAAAATAGCTAGTATGTCCCTGGCATACGTATCAGAAGTTTTAAACTAAGGAATTGCAATTAATGATTTTAGTGTGCCTTGATAAGTCCTCATGGGCCAAAATGATATAATTACAATTTAAGAGTAAAAAAGCCAATTTTTTAATCTCAAGATTACAACTATTTGGGTTATGATAACTTTTAAATGCATACATGGTGGGCCAATATGTAAAATTGATACTATTTAACTTGTTCAGTTAAATTTTTAATTTGTCTAGACATTTAGTAGCTTTGTGATCCTGAGCAAGTCACTTAACTTTGTTCACCTCTGCTATTTATCTATAAATGAGCTGGAAAAGAAAATGGCTAATCACTCAAGTATCTTTGCCAAGAAAAGCCCAAAGTGGGTCATGGAGAGTCAGACATGACTTGAACAACAACAAAAAACTTGTTCAATTGCATGTAGCATTATACTTCATAACGTGACACTCCACCTAGTGGTTAGCTTGGACTGATTTATTCAGTGGATTTTTCTAAAAAATAAAAACTACTTCTATGACTTAGGATAATGCAGTTGTTTGTAAAGTTTCTCCCTAGTTGGAAAATATTTTAGCTCTGTTTCTTTTAATTTTAAAGATATTTTCTTAAATAAGTATAGATTAGCAGTTAAGACAAGAGTTCTATTCTTGACTCTGCCACTAACCAGCTTGATGTCATAGTGTATTCTGTATTTATTACTGATCTCAATTCCTTCATCTATAGAGAAGTAGCATGGTATAGTGCATAGAGGACTGGACTCAGGAAAGCCCTGGCTTCAGATCCTTCCTCTGACCCTTAGTAGTTTTATGACCTTAAGCAAGTTATTAGACCTCTTTTGAGCCTCAGTTTCTTAATTTGTAAAATGGAAATAATAGTACTACCTATCTCAAAAGGTTCCTATCAAGATCAAATGAGATAATGTGTAAAATGACTTGGAAACTTTAAAACACTATAAATGTCATCTGTTTGTATTAATGTAAGCTGAACTACATGAACAGCAAGCATTTATTAAATACTTATTGCATGCAAGGCAATAAAGTGCTGGAGACTGAAAGACAAAAGTGAAATTGTTCTTGCCCCTAAAGTGATTTTCTCCTATTTGAGGACACATGCACATACATAAATAGGCAATGTAAACTAGGTAATTTCATTTTATTTATTTAATTTTATTTTTAATTAAAGCAAGTATACTTTTGGTGGCGAGAAGGGAAAGGAAGGAAGGAAGGAAGGAAAAATCAATAGAAACTGTACCTGAGAGTTCAGGCTCAAAAACCACTTCCAAGCCAAGCCTTGCTAGGTGCTTGGAAATCCCCTCCCAACCACAGAGCAAGAAAGGGATTAGGGAGAGGGGGTGTCTCATGTACTTTGCAGTCTTGGCTGGAGAAGAATTTGGGATTTGGCAGTTATTTCTAGTCAGGGAAGGCACAAACCTGACAGAAAAAAACTGCAGGGTCCAGATATGACAAGATAAAACATCGTTAGCTGTGTTTGGAATTCTACCCAAGCCTTCTTTCAGCCAAAGACGAGGTTTATTAAACCATATTGGCCATATTGGCCAGACTCTTAAGGAATCTGAGCACCTGTGAGCAGTGGCTAGACTATAAGAATCCAAGCTAAATTAGGTAATTTGAAGGACGTTTTTTGGGGGGATCACTAGCACCTAATAGGATCAGGAAAGACTTTATATAGGAGATGAAGCATTAATTACTTCCATCTCTTATTCTAGTATACTTGGTAGTAAATTTTGATTATTTTATGACCAAAATGTCTTGCCATAAAAAATTTTTAAAGATTTCCAAAAGAATGTAGGAACGGATTAATGCACTTCAAATGATGGCCCTTTCTTTTATAGAGTAAATTAAATATTTGATCAGAACCCCAGTTGATTTGTCACGATTTTGTTTTACTTTAGCAAATTTTTTATTGAGTTCTTGCTATATGTAATTGATACAGAACTGAAAATGAGAAGCTGACCCCTTCCTCAAAAAGCTTACAGTTCTATAGGAGTATGACATGCTTAATTCAGCATAATGTAATCAATCTCAAAGGTGTCCCTTTAAAGCGACACAGCAAATTTGAAACAATATTGTTTTCTTTTTTCTATAGAATTGATTGAAATACTCTGGAAAATTCTCTATAATTTGATATCACTAAGGTAGATAATAAAATAATATAATAATATTTATCCCGGTGTGGACGTTTGTTTCATTGGTCACCATTAGCATGACATGACATGAAACTACACAGGTTTCTAAATTGTTTGTTGGTGTTTTTTTCCCCCAAAATTATTAAAGAACAGTTGATCATAAAGTAATTAGTTATGTCATGATTTAGATACTGATCATCAGGTAGAAGGCTCACCTTGTAGAATATATGTACATCGATGATTAGTTGAGTTTAGTATACTGTAGCCAGCCTTTAGTGTAACACTGTTGCGTGACCCTAAAATAAGTTGTGAGTTTCCACTGGGGTTCTGTGCCTTTCTCAAAAAACCAGTGGGGAAATATACTCTTCTTTGGGCTGCTGGAAGTTTGAGTTCCTGGGAATGGTTCCTTTACATAGTATCTGTTGTTAAGGCCACCTTCAACTTAGTATTTGCCCCTCTTGTCAGTATGCTTTGGAATATTTAATTAAAACTTACCTAGGAAAATATTTTTTTCAGTGGAGAGTTCGAAAAGAAGCTATGATGGGCCTTGCCCAACTTTATAAAAAATACTGTCTTCATGCGGAAGCTGGAAGGGAAGCTGCTGAGAAAGTGAGCTGGATAAAGGATAAACTTTTGCACATATATTATCAAAACAGCATTGATGACAAGTGAGTCTACTATTCTCCCATAATAATGGTATATAAAAGTATTTTCATCATTAAAATGCTAAGCCAGTGCAAATTGTTATTAAACAATAATAATGGCTAATTTTTTCAAATTTAGAATTTGTTTAGTCATGATAATAAAAAAAAAACATGTACCTTCACTTAAATACTTTGAGTTTAGATAAAAGAATATTACTTTTTTTTTATAATTTTCCCACAAACTAGTAAGGCAGTTTTCATTTTCCAAATGTTATTCTGTCTTCCTCTGTGGAAGACTGATTCTTTCTCTCTTTTTCCCCCTCCACTTTCCCCTTCCCTCTCTCTCTCTCTCTCCCTCTTTCTCCCTTTCCTCCTCCCACTACCTTTTCTCTCCGTCTCCTGGCTTGCCCATGGAAGCTTTGACCTGTTTCTTTTCTAACCTGGGCCAGTTTGCCCTTCCAGGCTTAACCAGCCTGGTAGACTTCTGCTCCTGGGAGCAGACCATGTGAGTGCCAGAGTTTAGTGCAGATACTTGATCAGCTTTAGCCCTACTGTAGCTCAAATGATCCACCAGCCTCAGTCTCCCTAGTAGCAGAGAATACAAGGCATGCACCAACCACCCCTGGTAAAACTATTGTTTTAATAATTAAATTAGCTAGTTAGGTTAATTCAGAAATTTCTCTTTTTTGTTATTCTGTTATAGAAATCTCATTTGGGATAGAGTGTTTGATCTGCACTGAAATATTTGTGATTTCTACTGTCATTAACTTGGATATAGAATAAACTAAGATGGCTAAAGTAGTATTGGTATAGCATTAAAGACAAGCTCATTGTGTTATGGAGAATTACAGAGATAGAGTGCCTACCAGATCAAATATAAATTCATGGAGCAATGCTAAGTGGAATATCCTCATTGAGACTGTACAATCATTTAGGAAAGAACTGAAATGAAATCAAATTGATTTATCTTACTCATCTGAGAAGTAAAATGAGTATAAAAACTCAAGGTATAGCTTCAAAGAATGTGGCATGACTGATCTCCTGAGGGAAAAAAAATCACAAATAGCATCTGGTTCTTCAAGATGCTAGTACAACTGTAAATCAATTAATATGGTCATGTTGATGAAAAAATTAGTCATTTCCGTGGATATAGAAGTCACTAGCAGACATGTTAGCTCTATGTGAAAAAGTTCCTTAAAAACCCAGTGACTCTTTATGAAAGTTCAGAATTGTTATTTAATTTCATTTCTTCCTTTCACAGATTGTTGGTAGAGAAAATCTTTGCTCAGTACCTTGTCCCTCACAATCTTGAAACAGAAGAAAGAATGAAATGTTTATATTATTTGTATGCCAGCTTGGATCCAAATGCTGTAAAGTAAGTTAATAATAAAATAGAGTATGTTTGAAACATTTTGTGAAATTATTTAAATTATTTCATCTTTCTTTTGAATAAACATTTGCTTTTTATAGCTCATCCAGTGAAATCAGTTAAATATTTGCTGCTTTTGCAAAGTTTGACACGTCAGTTTATAACAAGTGATAACCCGTGATTATAAACAGAGTAAGCCTATACAATGTAATTTTGGGGGAAGGCACCATGCTCCAAATAGACATGTTATATGATTTTCACTGGTTCAAGCCTAAAATTTTACTCTTGGAAATTTTTCTCTTTATTGTAAGACTTTAATCACCATTAAAATACATATACTCACAGGAGACTTAAACATTGCCTTTATCTTTTACTCATGGATGAATTACATAAAATCAGATTTGCAGTGGGACCTAGTATATGATACAGTAGTACTAACATCTGAGTGTTTCAGTAAAGGGGAGAAAATAGCTCAGAACAAGGAGGCTAAGAACACTGAAAACAAACTTTCACTAATTCACAACTTTATTTAGATGTTGTCCTATTTATAATACTCATTTCTTAAGAGAATAATTTACCAAATTCTTATTTTGATTAACCTTCATTTGAAAGAATTCTTTAAATAGAGTGAATATAATCAAATTTGATGTTGCTTCAGGTTTTTGAAAGATTAAAAGAAGTAGATACATTTATGAGATAGACATACCTATCGGAGAAGGATGCTAAAGTTTGATAACTTTGTTTTGGTGCTTTTCCCAATTTAAAACTGTGTTTACAGGGCACTCAATGAAATGTGGAAGTGCCAGAATCTACTCAGGAGTCACGTGCGGGAGTTACTGGATTTGCACAAACAGCCGACTGTGAGTTCATTTGGCGAAAGGGGTAGGAGGTGGGGAGGGGCATGGCAAGCACACCTTTACTAGTGAAAAGTCTTTCAGTTATTGTATCTCCATACATTCATAGAAAGAAGAAGACACCTCTCAGAACTTTGTTTTCCTGAAGTGAAGATCATGGGGCCATAGAATCAGAGCTGGGAGTGGTATTATAGAAAGATACCATAGACCACTGGTGGCAAAGTCGAGATTGGAACCCATGTCCTTTGACTCCAAACCTAGCGTTGTTTCCACTGTACTATGCTGTCTCATATTTCAAGCATTATGGTTTCTATAATAGATATTTTTTAAATAAATACAAACACTTTTAGAGAAATGCTGTATTCTGTCTAATCAGTTATTTAAATTAGCAGAGCTAAAGGTATAACATTCCTGAATTTCCTCTTTTCAAATATTAAAATACACTCTACATGAAAATAAAGTAGAAAATAACTGAACTTACCTTTGGAATCAGTCAGTCAGCAAGTATTAAGTGCCTGTTATATGCAAGCTGCTAGGGAATCTAAGATACAAAGAATGAAGAAAATTCTTATCCTCAAGCAGATTACATTGTAATTAAAGAGACAAGTAAATAAGTACATAAAGAATAAATATAGAGACTACATACATATAAATACAAAGTATTTGAATGCATGATAAGTACCTGCTGTTAACATATCAGGAAGGGCCTCTTGTATAAGGTGGTAGGCGAATTGTATCTTGTAGAAAAGAGGGATTCTATGGAGTGAAAGTGGGAGATGTTATACTTTTTCTGCCAGTACAAAGGTATACAAAGAGGAGGTGGAGTGTTATGTATGCAGACAAAGACAAGGCCAGTTGGTTTGAGTTGTGCAGTGTAGGAGGAGGAATAATATATAATATGTTTCATATATTTAACCTTTCTTGGGCCCTAGTTTAGTCTACTTTGTTGCACCATTTGAGATGTGCTATAGTGCTCTTTCTAAAGAGCAGATGATGTTTTTTTTCCATTAAGAAAATACTCTAAAAGCATCTGATTCCAATTGCAACATTGTAAATGCTTTAAAAGCAATATATGTTTTTCTTTACATTAACAAAATACATAACATTTTAGGGGGAGGATAGAAATTATAAGTAGAACGTTAATAAGACTGCTTTCTCCTTTCCAGTGAGTTGCATATTTTCTGTAGCACATAGTTGAGCAATAAGCTTTGCTAATTATTTTATGGTTTAAATATTGTTTCTTTCTAAGTTGTCATTTATTTGAAAGTTAATTAACTGCTTAGTCTCTGTTTCTTTATTTTCTGTTCTTCCAACATTCCAAAGTGTCCTGAGTTAACTATCATAATCCATTCTCATTATTTCTCCACTGGAATTGTGTTTTTGTTGCTGTTTAGTCATTAGCTCTGTCTGACTACACTGTCCATGGGGTTTTCTTGGCAAGGATATTGGATTAGTTTGCCATTTCCTTCTCCAGTGGATTGAGGCAGACAGAACTGAAGTGATTTTCCCAGGGTTACACAGTTAGTAAATGTCTGAGGCCAGATTTGAACTCAGGTTTTCCTGACTCCAGGCCCAGTGCTCTGTCCACTGAGCCATCTAGCTGTCCCAAATTGGTTTTAGGAACATTTAATTAGAACATATCACAAAAAGGTGACTGTTATATTCTTTTCCATTTCATCACTTTGAATTTTCTCTTAAAAAGTAGATGATTAGAGTCTATACACTGATATTAATGTTTTGTCCCGGGGTAGTTGGGGTAAAATTCACTTTCATTTTCTCAGGAGTTAACAAAATAGAGTGTTTTATTTTTCTCATTAAAATCTATTGGATATATATAGCTGATTCTTTGTTTTATTTCAGTCAGAAGCTAACAGTTCTGCCATGTTTGGAAAGCTGATGACCATAGCAAGTAAGTGTTTCTATTTACTTGGTAGATCACTATTAATATTAGTAATATAGTGAGACTAATGGAAAATGAAACATTTAATACATTTTAAAGTGTAATTAGGCATATAACACCTATTTCTTGGAGATGATTGTCAATCTAAGGAAAAGAAGCAAAAGCATAATGCTTTTTTTCAATAATTTTATTACCAATACAATTCTAGGGATATGGGAATATTTTTTAAATTGGTGCTTATTTGCAAACCTGAATTAATGACTAATTCAGTATTTGAATTTCATTTGATTTTATAGAGAATTTGCCTGACCCTGGAAAAGCACAAGATTTTGTGAAAAAGTTCAATCAGGTCCTTGGCGATGATGAAAAACTTCGGTCTCAGTTAGAACTACTAATCAGCCCTACATGTTCATGTAAACAGGCAGATGTCTGTGTGGTTAGTCAATATTGTTTTTACCTTTAACTTTACCTAGAACAATTCATAAAAGTTTATTTCTTAGGAATGCTTGTATGCAGTATTTTCTTGCAGTGATCACATAAATATCTAACTCTAATTATCTGAGTTATTACATTTCATAAGCTGGGGCCTTTGTCATCACTGGTGTTCAAACAGATTCTAGGCTTCTGAGTTCTAGAGGTGGATTTGAACATGGAATGGGCTATTTTGCTACTCACATAAAATACATAGATAAGGGAATATTGCTGTGGTTTCATTTGTATAAGGAACTTTTATAGGAGGAAATTTCCTCTGACAATTCAGATTGGATACCAGAGTGGCATTAGATCTATACTTCATAAACATTACTTGGTAGCTGTGGGTAACATGTATGAGGAGTGAGAGACTTGTGGAGTTATTTCAGCACTTTTCCCAAGATTCTTTGAGAAAATAAGATGTTGAACTGTGGCCCTGGACTCTGTAGAGCTCTTAGTTTCTGTGTATCTGCAAGGATGATAACTAAAGAGAACTTTTTGTCGTTTTTGTCATTGTTGTTGTTGTTAAGCATTAAGGACCTTTTAAAGCATTTCAGTGGGAAAAGAATCAGAAGAAGAAATTTACTGTTGGATAAATTTATCATTTTGTTGTCCTGAATACCTTATATGCTCCCACTTATAATCAAGATCACACAAATACTTGGTCAGGGATGCTTTAAGTACTATTTTCCCTTAATTCTATATTAATCAAGGGACAAGACACATATGCAAATATACATTAGCACAGTAGGCATTCTTCATATCATACCATCATAGATTTAGATCAGGAAGAGAACTTTGAGGCTGTTCTAGGCTGATCTGCACTCAGGGAAGTGCCTTACTAATTTAGGTTATATACTGGACACTTATGAGTCATCAAACAGTTAACAGAAAAGAGATTTACTTAACTGTGACAGTAAAAGGATAGGCATCAGGGACACCTTGAGCTGATTCAGCATAACAAAGGTTGCCTGACTTACTCACTGCTATCCACCTGCCAAGCCTCCAGAGCCCCTGGAACTCCTTTGGGCTGCTTTGTACTTGGGTGATGAAAAAGCAGTGACAGCAATTTGAGCCTTCAGTCCCCTGAGCCAACCAAGTCTCAAATAATCTCTCAATACCTTTTAAAATAAAACCAGCCGAGCTTGCATGGGCAGAGGAGTTGGGCTGTTGCTCCTACTGTAGAAACCTTTGAGTCTAGCACAATCATTTTCCAGATGAGAAAACTTAAGCTGGCCCAGGGAAGTGAAGTCAAGTTACCTAGGGCCAAACAGATTTTAAGTGTATGAAGCTGGATTTGAATCCAGTTCTTACTGACTCCAAGTCCACTGTCATATCCACAAATGCATGCTGCCTTGAGGATAACCCAAAGGGCAATCAAGAGGTACATGGTGGGCATGAGCTAGGTGTTAACACAATGCATCGAAGGAATTGTGAAGGAGAAGTGGTTTAAATGATAGCATCAGAGAAATATATTATGAAAAATAAAAATATGCTGCTCATGTGTTCCACAAAAGCAAAGCATGACTATTGGACAGCTTATGTGTAACAGAGGTATCTTTATGATGATATCAAACGAATTCAAGAAACACACCTGACATTGGGTGACCACTCTTCACTATTAGGTAATAATATTTCCAATTTCCATAACCTTCTTTCCAACACTCCTATTTTGTATGTAGAATATTATTATAAACCCAGAAGGAATTGTAACTGAAGTTCAGGTATGTTTCCCTGATGCCACACATCTGGTTCACATCAGTGGGATTTGAACTCTGATGTCTCATTTAAAGTACAGCTGTCTTTCTACTACTGTAGCCAAGGAAAAGAAAGAAAGACACAAAATAATTAAGGAAGACTAGTACAAGGAGATCTAGGAAAAGAGAAAACATTCCCTTGGTCCCTTCTCATATCCCAACCTGTAGAAACTATGCAAATAGTTTTTATTTTTAGTAGTTTAAATTTTAAAGTTTAAACAGTTTAAATTTTTTTGTATCCTAATGGGAAAAAAGGGTAGTCCATCTTAATAAGCAAATTCCCCGTGTAAAGACTTGAGCTAAAGCTAAAGGAGTGTATTCAATTCCATTCTCCAACCTCATTTTATACAGGTTCCAAAAAATCACTTTGGTATATAGTACCTTTGAATCCCTTTAACCACCCTACCTCTGCCTAAAAAAAAAAGAGTTGAGAATCAATTCCAGGAAGGTATTTGTTTTATCAGAATGGAGATGATATAATATATGAGGGGACAGATCTTATATATTCAGTTTGTGGTATTTTGTATAAAGAAGTAAAATATGTTGCTTATGATGTTTGATGTTAGTGGTTGTCAAGTTCTTGTATTATAGAAAATGAAATAGATTGTATGTTCCTTGAGAAAAAAGACTGTATATGCATACATACACTTACCTTACAACAGCTAGTGTATAAATTCAATATGTAACTATCACATAAGAGTAGTAATAATAATATGAGGCTAGAGGTTAGGAGACATAGTTTCCAGTAAACCTTAAATTTGTGAAATTTAAATGTATGTTATTAGGGATACAGTAATTAATGCTTTTAAACTGCTTGATTTCCAAAGAATACTAGACATTTTTATTCCAAGTTGCATAATTTCTTTTGCCTAGTTTCAATGTAAAAATGGTTCTTATCTTTAATGTAACTTTTTCAAATACATTTTATGTACAAACCCATATATTCTTTAAAACAATACAAGAATTATATTGATTCCATAGTTACAAACAAAGCACATTTTTAAAATACTGGTATCTTTAGCACTCAGCCATGCATGGCCTGTTCTGACTTTAAAATCTTAGTTGTTTATTTTAGGTTGCTAAAAGTTTTAGAAAAAAGACCAATATGTAAATAACTTTTTCTACATTTATTCAACTGTAATGTCTATTCTTGTAAGGAAATTATTGGACTTTTAATTGTGATTATAGCAGGTAAACTTTTTTTAAGACCCCCTGCCAGAGTTACCTCCAGCCATGATGGACATGCATGTCAGAGTAGAAATTTAGTAAGGGACTTACTCTATATTGTGTATAATTGCTAAATTTGAATTATAGATATAAATGCTTTTGGTGTATAGGGTAAGTTCTTGTTTGATTTTACGTTTATGACATGACTGTTTCCTTTTAACAGAGAGAAATAGCCCGAAAACTAGCAAACCCCAAGCAGCCAACTAATCCTTTCCTTGAGATGGTCAAATTTCTTTTGGAAAGAATTGCGCCTGTGCACATTGACTCAGAAGCCATCAGGTAAACTAGGAGATGCATTGTTAGCCTATCAATATTCTGTTCTATAGAGTTGGTGACCAGCTGTGGATACACTGTAACCTTTTGCAAAAACTGAACAGAAAGGATCTGTTTCTCTTCTAAATTACAAATGTGGACATATCTTTAATACAGAGTAGTTCTCTTTTATATGGGCCGATCCAGAATTTGTGGACTGCTTGAGGAAGATATCTCCCTAGATGCAGTTCTGATTTTAGTCAAGGTTTATTTTTGACAGGGAAATTCTGATTTAACAAATTAGGCCATAGCTAAGTTAACATTTCTCCAAATGATTTTGAGCCATGTTATTTCATTTTCCTTTTAATTTTTAAGTCAGAGGCTCCCTGGTTAGGAGACAAACCATGAATTTTTTTTTCCCTTCAGTCAAAAAAATCAAAGCTTTTTTTTCTTTTAATCTGATTTCAGTTTTCATTATAACTTTGAAGTTTGGAAGAGACTTTATAGGCCATCTTGTATTCTCATGTGGAAATAATCATTGGAGCATGGCTTAAACACATGTTGTCTAATCTTTAATTTAGCCATCAGCATTCTGGATGGGTGAGAACAGAATATACACTAGACATCAGCTCATATCGCTCCAGTATTTTAGGGTTTACAGAACGCCTCTGTAAGGTTTTGAAGTTGCTGTACAGTTGTTGTCATGCGTCTTTTGCACATGAGGCTATGGAGACTCAAAAAACAAAATGACTTACCTCTGGTCTCAGAGCCATGACTCAAAACCAGGTCTTCAGATTCAGTAGTCAGGCGTCCTCATATTTGAAGGGATCCCAGCGTAAATAATGAGAACTTCTCTTTAAGCTTCCCATCCTCATTCCTGCTCATTTAGTCCACTACTTTGGAATGTCTGCTAACCCGTAGCTCCAAATTTCCTCCTTGCGATTACTGATCTTCAGTGACAATAAAGGTGAATTGGGTTACCTTTCCAATCTACTATCCAGTGAACTGATCCAAAGGACACTAACAAAACAAGCGATTCAGTCACTTGAAGCAAAAGGTTCTAGAATGCTACCCATGAGCACACTAGTCAGTTGTGGTAATGGGACCTCATGTGAGAATAAATAAAGTTTAAGGCTATCTCCAAGGCCATGTTGTAAGCTGAGGTATAAATCATACCACCTTCTTTTTAATCTACTCATAGCAACTAATCCTAACATTCTTTAAAAAGAGAGTCGGTCTAAAAATTCAGCAAATATGATTTTAAAAAAACCAGTTTGCTTAGTTTAAATAAATAGCAAAACCAATTAAGTAAGCAAAGAGAAAACGATATCTTCATTAAATAGGAACTATCAAGAAACAACTGATAAGATTGAAAAATTCTTCATTTTAAAAGGTGTCTGCCTTGACTATCCCATCAGCAAGAGGAAATCCCCCTATGAAAACTCCCAACACCAATACATATCAGTAACTTGTATTAGACTTCAATTTTGAAGGCTTACCTAGAACAATACACATTTATTTCACTTTCTCATGGTAATGCAACCTTTATGCATCAGAGAAGCACTTGAATCAAAGTCTTCCTGACTAAAAACCTGGCCCTCTATTCTGTCTCTCTTATTTAGTATATATAGTAGCCTCTCTCTCATCAAAGAATTCACTAGGTTTCATGCGTATAGGTAAAATGTTAAAGCCTCTTGCTGAATTTTAATCGAAAGTAGTTCATTAATCCTTGAATAGTAGATCAATTTTGTAAGAAACTGTTCAGTTAAAAATTATCTGAAAATTTTTTCCAAGGTAAATTGGAATATAATTCCTTGTGGTATGCATTCAGGAAAGTGAGTTAACCAATCTGTCAGGAGGAAAGGCTTGTTATTAGGGATTAATAACAAGTTATACATGTAACTAAGAAAAATTTGTTCACTGTGTCTCATTTTTATAAAGGTTAACTTGCCTTTCATCAGTTAAATAGTGATAAGAAATGTAGACTTGAGAGCATTTTACTATAGAACTGAAGAAAGCAAGTTTACAAAGCTAAGGAAATGAAAGAAAATTAATCACTATAATTTAAATACCTAAATTATTATAAAATATAATTTCCTCTAATTTTTAATTTAGTTAGAAATTTAGTTTTAAGAGTCTGTTGAGTATTTGTGCAGAATATTTTGTAAAATTTACAGCCAATTTAAATGAAACAGATTTATTTTTGCCTTTAAAATTCGCTCTTATAAATTTTTTTTAATCTGCCTAAAATTTTGGATTGTTAAGTGCTTTATCTTTAATGTTTTGGGGGTACTTGCAACTAATCTAGACTTTCTTGTTTAATAGTGCACTAGTGAAGCTGATGAACAAGTCAATAGAGGGAACTGCTGATGATGAAGAGGAGGGTGTGAGTCCAGATACAGCCATTCGTGCAGGACTTGAACTACTTAAGGTATTTTTATTGTGAATTTTGCTCCCATCCATTGGTAACAGTCATAGTGGAATCAAATTCATTGTTTCATGTTGAGGAGGTGCTATAAACAAGTAATATTGGCAGGCATTTATATAGTGTTTATTCCAAGTAATAAAAGTTCTACTTGTTGCCATGGGTGATTTAAAGCGAATTTAAAGACTGATTTTTGCTTGCCAAGAAGTTAATTGGAAATATAAGAAGAGTTAATAATATATTTAATAGTTAAGAATAAACACATGGGAAATATAAATACAAGTAATAATATTTCATTAGTCAGTAAATACTAAACAAAATCAAAGAACTGACAGATCATGGTAAGCTAAAATGACCAGCAAGTCTTAATGGAGAAAGTATGACTAATCCAGTCTTAAAGAACGAATAAAAATTTGATCAACAGAGAAAAATTAACTGTAGCTACAGAAAGGTTAGATGTGGGAATGAACATTTCTTGTTCTGGAAAGTGAGGAGACTATGCTGTCAAGAGGAAAGGTTTGTTATTAGGGATTAATAGGATGGAAATGGGAAAGAAAGGCATTGTATAACTTCTGTAACATCTGCTGTACAGTGCTCAGGCATTTGGACTTAGAGCCTGACGGCACCAGATAGAATGCTTTTGAACAATTCTTAGTCAAGTATGATGGGTTTTATTAAGAGTAATTTGTCAGTGATGTGTAGGTTGACATAGAGTGCAGAGAAAATGGAGACAGAAAGCATAGTTAGGCAACTGTGGCAATAACCCCTGCATAAAATGCTGTAGACCTTCATTAAGGTAGTCACAGCAGTAAGGGGATTGTGAGAGACATGAGAAACATTTTAAAGGAAGAAATAGACAAAATTTGTAGACACAAGAAATAGGATCTAAAGGGAGAGTATGCAAATATAGCAAGATTATAAACCTAGGTACTTTGGAGTACCTAGTGACTTAAGATGTAGTAAGAGCTTTTCTCTCAATAACTCTTTGAGGCAGCTGCTAAGTTATTATCATTTCCATTTTATAAATGAGGAAACTGACAAACTTATGATATTATAACTCATAATGGTTTAAGGCAATGTTCAGACCGTGGTCTTCTGACTCCATATTCAGTACTCTTTACTATACCAAAAAACACTAAAGAAATAATGGAGGAAAAACAGTAAGAGCAAGTTAGGGAGTGGGGAAGGTAATGAGTTTGATTTTTGACAAATTGAGTTTTAAGTTATTGGATATCCAAGAGCAGTACAGCATAGTGGCTTTGTCTCACCTCTGTCACATACTGATTTTGTTATCCTGGGTGAGTGACTTTATTTCTCAATTTTTCATGTTGCTGCTTTCAGAGACTAAGTTGGAGAGATGGAAGAGTTTCTTTAACTGGGAGTTCCTTATACCCGTGAAATCATAGGTCCAGTTGCAGAAATGTCTATTTACTATTTGCAAATATTAGACTTGTACAAGTGATAGATGATTGCTGGAACTGTAGGTTTATAAATATATGAAACACAACTTTTCAACATTAACACTATATATTCCACATCTTCTTAAGTAACCAGTTACTTTACTGTCTGATTTTCTTTTTTTATTTGAAAAATAGATTTTATTGTTATCTTTGTTTTTATATAACCTATATTTCATAATAGAACCATCTACCCTCTCTCCAGAGAATCATGTATCAAAGAATAAAAAAGAAGAGGAAAAGTCATTTAGCAAAATTAATTATTATATCTAAAAAGTCTGACATATAAATTTTATGCAGTATTCCACTTCCATAGCACCCTCCAAAGAAACTGATTGAGGTGCCTTCACATATTTCTCTTTTTATGTGACACTGTGAATCTGTTCTTGCACAGCTTGGTTTTTAAAATATATATTAAATTTGAAATGGTAGTTCCAACACTGCCCTGCTTATCTCCTTCCTAACAATTTTTCTGCTGTCTTCTGTGTATTTTAAAATATTTCATTGACATTTCTATTTCATTGATAGTTCTAATCTTTCTTTTCTCTTTTATATTACTGTCACTCCCCTCTTCCCACTATCTCCTTAATTCTCACAACACCATAAAAAAGCCCTCTCATAACAAGTATGGTTAAGAAAAAAAAAATACACACATTAGTCATGTGTATAAATGTATGTCTCATTCTTCATCTCTCTGCCAGGTGATAGGAAGTGTGCCCCATCTTCCAGAATCATGACAGGTCATTGCATTGATCAGCATTCTTATTTCTTTCAAAGCAGTTTTCCTTTATATTATATAATCATAAAAATTGTTCTTTTTCTACTCATTTCACTCTGCATCAATCCATACAAGCCCTCCAAGATTTTTCTGATTCCATCCTTTTTCTAATTTCTTAAGACACAGAAATATTCCTTCGCATTCATATATTACAGTTTGTTCAGCCACTCTCCAGTTGGTGGACAATATCCTTTCTCTTCTTATGGGGTATGGCTGTGGGATTGTATGATGATTAAGATGTTGTTTATCTATAGAGATAACAATCCTTCAAATGGTTAAAGATGTTCATCATGTACTCCATAATCCATATTTCATTCCAAAGGAAGTATCCCTAGTTTTTTCAGCATATCTTTGTATGGTATGGTATCCAGCCCTATCACTATCCTGACTGTCTTCCTGGACCTAATAAGGCTTGTCATTGTCCTTCCCAAACTATAGCATCTACATACTAGATGAGGGCAAAGAACAGCAAGACCTCCCTTGTTCTGGATGTATTGCTACATTTAATAGTCAAGTAGTAAGTTACCTTTTTTTTTTTCCATAGCAACCTGTTGACCTATGGTGAACTTGCAGTTCACTAATCCTTCCTCCTCCGATATTTTTCATACAAACTGTTGTATTGTTATACCTCCTTTATCCTGTATTTTTTAAATAGCTTCTTAAGCAGACCTTTAAAACTCATTATTTTATTTGGTCTTACATTCTAACCTATTCTGAGTTTTGGGTTTTTTTTGTTTGTTTGGTTTTTTTGGACTTTGTTAGTAAACATTTTCAGAGGTAGTGATCATGTTACATATACCCTCCCAGATTTGTGACATCTCCAAAAGTGATAACGAGGCTATCTTTGACTTTACTTAAGTCATTGTCAGATAATGTAAAGTAACATAGGGGCCAGCATCAGTTCCTGGGGCCTTCCACTAAAACTGCTTCCAAATTGATATCAGATCATTAGTGACTGACTACTCGTTGGTTGGAGTCATTTAAACCAGTTTTGGTTTGTGGGGTGATTTTAGGAGGTGTGACAAGAGGTTGGCAAGTTGTGTAAGATTTGCCAAGAAATTGGCAAGTTGTGTATCATGGGTAAAAAAGAATACTCAGAATACTGGCTAAAAATATAAATGGAAGGTATAAAAGTAGATGGTTTCATAAGCACCAATTTTTTTGATGGTAAAGCAGTTTTTACCAGTGTTTTTCACATTTACCGAGGTCATGGTGGTATTTATTAAATATATTGAATATATACAGAAGATTTCTTTTTTTTTTTTTTTCGGGTTTTCTGATTAATTTTAATTTAGTTTTCTCTTTGATGCCTTTTAATCCTAAAGGGATCTAGAATTTCAGGCCTTTTTAACCCACTTCATTGTCATAATTTGATATGTTGTTGAAAGATAATTTTGAAATATTTGATTAGTCAGAATCTCAAATTATATTTTAATATTGTAAGAACAGATGTTTTATGAATAAATTTTAACCCCATAGGTTATTTCTAATTTCTTGTCCCATTTTTCTATATCAATCAATATTTATTAAATTCCTACTTTGTGCCAAATACTGTATTTGACCCTAAGCATCATAAACTTACTCATATAACCCTAAATCATTGCTTAGTGAAAAACTATCCAGTTGATTTTGCAATAAGTCCTCTCAAGTCAACTTTTTAGAAAATTTTTAAACTTTTTATTCATTTTTAAAAGTTGGCTTTTTTTTTTAAGAGTTTGGTTTTATTTCTGACTTGCAAATTTTAATTTTTATTAAACACCTACCAATGTGCAAGGCATCTTGAAAGCCACAGAAATAAATTAAGATATTCCTTGCCCTCTAGATGACTGTAGCCTTGCAGAAGAGATCATTTGTACCAAGACTGCTTTTTTAAAAATTTTATCTTTTCTACATTTGTAGGAACAAGAACTAGCTGTACAATTTAGTCAACAAAATCCATAAATTGTGATGTACATGCACATGAAGCCTATGAACTAACTTACATTATGCACCCTTGTGTATCAAGGAGATAGCTGAATATCTTTGAAGATATTAAATATACTTCATGGGGCAGCAGAAATGCTTAATTTTTGTTTCTGTGGAGAAGAGAAAAAAGTTATTTTTGAGGCTGCAGAAATATAACAGTAACAGTTTGCTGTAAGAAGTCCTAGAGAAGAATAGAAAAAACAGGTGTTTAGACTTCACCATGTTTCACCATCGTTCTGTTCTCTCACAATATCAGCCAATTCTAAAAAGGTTATCATAACTTGTAAAAATCAGGGCTCAAGTTTATAGGCCTTTTAGTCAGCTACTTGAAGTTTTTACGTCAATGACTGTAAAAGTTCCCACACTTACTTTTCTTTTCCAGATAGCTTGATAATTAGGCTTGTTCGGAAGGGATCACCTGTTCCCCTATCTTCTCTTCATTGCACATTGACTCTCAACAGGAATGACAAGTAATTAACTCGTCCCAGGGCTATTTGTGGTGAGATGGCGATTGGGAAACTGAAAAGCTTTTTACTCTTTATTAAGTGTCTGCTGATTCACAGTATACCAGATTAGCTGCTCAGAAAGATGTGAAATATATGGTCAGTCCCCTTTAGGAGTTTATAATTTGTTTGGGAAGATAATTGTATAATGCCTAGAGCATTATACAGAATGTGTTCAGGCAGAGTTGGATTATCTCTTGTGGTCTAAGATAACCAATATCTTCAGTGAGAAGATGTATACATATGCAACAGTAAAGTTGTGTAAAATAAATTTAGTTACAAGCTGGTTTTAGTATATGAAAGCTTATTAAAATAATATTAGAAAGGGAGGCTATTCATAATAGTATTAATATTCATAATTCTTATCTGTAGTCATTTTGAGATCTATCATTTTAGTAGTACCATTGTGACTTATTAAAGCATTATCATGAATATCAATATAATTAAACTAACTTTGGAATTATTTTAAATTATTTTTAGCATTTAAAATGTCAGAACTTTTCTGTCAATCCCTAAGTTTCCATCAGGATTCTTTGTTTGTTTAGTCTAGTATGGTTGAAATTCATGTGTATTCTACTTTATTCTTGTTCTGCTTTTTTCACTTTATATTTATTACTTCATAAAGGAATTTCCAGCTTTCTTTATATTCCTTGCACTCAGTAATCTTCATTACATTATAACTAACATTACAACAACATACCACAATTTTGGTTAACTATTCTCCCTTTGTTAGGACATTTAGATAATTTCTGAGGTCTTTTAAAAATTTATTTGTATTGGTGCTGTAATATCTTTGAACAGATCTCAGAAAGAATTTTCCCCAGAAAAACTACTTCTTTATCATTGACTCTCCAAGCTCTAAAACCTTGTTTGGTTCTGAAGGCCTCCCTGGAGCAGTTGCCGCTTCTACTTTTTTGTTTCATTAATACCTTCAGGCAACAAAGAAATTATTGGGTCAAAGATATTCAATAAGTTTTCAATTCAGCCAGCAGCAAACTGTTCCTATTTCAGGATTGAGGTTTATTGCTTTTATTCATTTTTGCCAGGTTGGGGAATGTGAAGTGGTAACTCAGAGTTATTTGACTTATCATCACTTTGATTATTTGTGAGGCTCAGAATCTTAAATTAACTATTTGTTTCAGCATTTGGAAATTATCTGTTCCTCTCTTTTGATGCTTTATTATATATTGGCTGAGAAATACTTTCATGGATTTTTTTAAACATTTTTTTTAGGTATTTTAGATGTCAAGTTTTTTTTTCTTCTGCTGATTTCTTGTGCAAAATTTAAAATTGTGCAAAAATTCAATTTTTTAATACAGTTAAGCAAATCTGTTCCATTTCTAATAATTCCTTCTGTTTGTTGAATGGGGAGAGATAGGGCAAGGATTGATTGGTAATATTCCACAGTTGAAATGCATCCATTATTCCATCTTGTATTTTTCATAGTTTTTTTCTTAATGCTTAATTGTATCATCCCACTGAAATTCACTGATTCAGCTAGTATAAGAATTAGTCCTAAATCTATTTCTTTTTTTTTTCTTTTTTTCTTTTTTCTTTTTTCTTTTTTTTGGGGGGGGGGGTGAGGCAATTGGGGTTAAGTGACTTGCCCAGAGTCACACAGAGTAAGTATCAAGTGTCTGAGGGGCAGATTTGAACTCAGGTCCTTCTGACTCCAAAGCCAGAGCTCTATCCACTGCTCCACCTAGCTACCCCTGTAAATCTATTTCTTATCCAAATGACAACCACTTTTCCAAATTCCTTTGTTAAATAACTAATCCTTTCCTAAATTTAATCATCTGCAGGTTTTTCAAACACTGCTCTTTTATATATAGCTGATTAGACATCCAGTGGCATTTTATCTTTTTTGAATTAAAATTAAAATATTTAAAAGTTTAATATCAGATTAAGAGTTAAAGGTAACTGGCACATAAATTGTGCTTTAATATTTGTAAAGTACTCTACTCATATTAACTCATTTGTATTTCAAAACAATCCTGAGAGGTTGGTTCTGCTGGTTTTATCTCCATTTAACAGATAATTCAACTAAGATGAAGGTAAGTTGAATTACTTACCTATGGTCATTCAGCTAGTAAGTGTCAAGAGGCAGCATATAGATTCATTTCATGTCCAGCACTCTGTACACTACATGGGTGTTTTCCTTGGGTGGTGGTGATGATGGTGGTGGTGATATTGGTGATAAAGAAGCAGCTTTCATTAAGTGCTTACTATGTGAAAGGCAAGCGTTGTGCTAGGCACGAGAGATACAAATGTGCAAATTAAGAAGTTATTTTATCCATTTAAGTTTCTTCATTGCAGGCAAAAAAAATAATGCTATACTATATCTTTACCTGCCTTGATTCAAGTACATGAATTTGAGAGGTTATATTACAGTTAACATCCTTCCCATTTCAAAATGTCACCACTTGAGTTATCTGAATATCAGTATTGTTAAAGTTACTGCTAAAAATTAAGCAAATTGTTTAGTTTTTATCTTCTCTGCTGTGGAATACATTTTTTTTTTGGATTTTTATTATTGTCCATGCTCATAAAGCATTATGTCTGTCATACAGGTTCTATCTTTCACACATCCTACCTCGTTTCACTCAGCAGAGACATATGAGTCCCTGCTGCAGTGCCTCAGAATGGAAGATGACAAAGTAGCAGAAGCCGCCATACAGATTTTTAGGAATACAGGACACAAAATAGAAACAGACCTTCCACAAATAAGATCGTGAGTTGCTTTCTTTATATGGTATCCTAAAGCTTTACTGCTAACATATGACTGAATCATGATTTTACTTATTGTCTTCTCCCATTTTTCTACACATGAATGTATACAGTAGGTTAGCCTCAGTTATTTAGCAGATTTCTTTCTTTCCTTTTGCTACTTAACTGTCAGTTACCACTTGCATCAAAAGCTAACTAGCCAGAAAAAATAATAAGTTAACAGGTTTTTACAAATTAGACTTTTATTTATCCATACATTTGGAATGTGCTCTATTCTTCATTATCATGCATTCAAGGCTTAACAATTGTCACTCACATTCATATTTTAGAAATAAACGAGAGAAATAATTGTAATAGTAATTTCTTGAACAATTGCATAAAAAACATTTTATAAAGAACTTTAATTAAACAGCATCAAATGCCCATATTATTCATCCCAGGGTTTCCACAGGCTGTCATATTTCATAAATACTAAGGTGATTCACATTTACATAGTGTTTTGAGCTTTTCAAAATGTTTTCTTTAAAATAATCCTGCGAAATGGTTAGTCCAAGCATTGTTTACAAATTATGAGGAATTTAAGACTTAGACACTATAAACATGTTGGCCATGAACGAAGTGTAGTGAGTGTTAGAGCTGGAATGTAACACTAATGCTCAATCCTTTGGAGCAGGAACGATAGGCTGGAACCACATTGTTAAAGGTGTTAAATACCATACAGAGGAATTTATATATTCTATAGTCAACATGAAAACACTGGAGCTTCTTCAATAAGAGAGTTAATGTGTTTGGACCAGCACTCTAACAATATCAACATGGCAGCTGTGTGGAAGATGGATTGATGAGGGACAAGAGTCTATGTGGAGAGAAATTTGGAGGCTTATGTAGTAGGCTGGGGGACAAGTGATGAGGGCCTGAACTAGGGTGATTATTGTGTGAAAGAAGAATAGAGAAAAGGGTGTGATGTGAGAGAAGTAGAATCAGTAAGATCTGGCAAATCAATCACTGATCTGTGATAGCATTTAATAAGTGCCTACTATGTGACAGGTACCATGACATGCTCTGGAATACAAATACAGTAAATGAAACAGCCTCCACTCACTGCAAGCTTATATTCTGCTGGGTGAAATTGCAAAGATGTACATAAATATACGTGAAATAAGGAGAATAAATATAAGGCATTTAAATACAAGGCAACTTGAAAGAGTGGGCACTAGCAGTTGAGAAGACCAGGAAAGAATGTATGTGGAAAATGGAACTTGAGCCACAGCTTAAAGGAAGAGAAGAGAGGGATTCTGTGAAGTGGAAGTGAGGGTAGAGCACATTCCAGGTATAGCCTGGCAGCCAGTGCAAACGAATGGAGACAACGAAGAGTAAGCATCATCAGTGAGTTACTCTAAATATGTAGTCTGTTACAGAGTAGCATTTGCAAAAGCCTGCCTGATCTGATCATAGCCTACTTCATATATTCATCAACAGTAATCTACACACATATGTAGATTATCCTCATAAATATTTTGTAGAGTTGAGAAAATGGTCCAACAGCTTCATCCTTGTTGTTATTTTTTGTTGTTGTTGTTCATTGAAAATAATGCTTACTATTTTGTCTAAATATTTGGTACATTTTCCTGTTTCTTGTAGCCTGAAAATAAATCCCTCATTGTCCTCAAAAATCTTCCCTATCCAGCACAAATTTCCTCTCTGTATACTTAGAAAGAACTAGGGAGATTATAGTTTGCTTTTGATGTTTTTTAAGCTGTATTGAGGAGTAGAGAAGGATTAGTGAAGAAATAAGATCACTATTGAACAATGATGACCAGTGACACATGGAAGTACAGTGATTCAATTCTTATATGGCTTATGTTTTCTCTGCCACAAAGTATGACCTTTGCCTAGGAATGAAAGAACCAAAATAGCTAATGGGGAATTTGAGAACCAAAATAAGAGTACCTTGCATTTGATCAGTTCAAGACACATGAACCAGATGAACTACATCTTGAGGACTGAAAGAACTAGTAGATGTTATTGCTGACCTCTTCTCAATGATAATCTAAACGATCATGGACAATAAGAAACAGTCTCCAGGACTAGAGAAGGGTAAATGTCCCTGTTTTCAAAAAAGGGAAATGAGTATAATCTACAAACTAGGGTGGTGAGCTTTTACTTCATTCCCAACAGATTTCTAGAATGTATTATTGAAGAGATGGTAAATGAAATGTTTAAGAAACTGAAGTGGTGATCAAAGTCAGTATCACTTCATCAAGAATAGGCATTTGCATAAATAACCTTATTTCTTTTTACTTTTAGACTAGCGGTTCATAGGAATATTGCGAATAATAGGTTACCTAGATTTTAGCCAAGTATTTGATTAAGTGTTTCATAGTTCTCTTATACCAGCTGCAGATATGTGAGTTAGACAATAGTATAATTAAAAGGTTAGGAACTGGTTCAATGACTGGAACCCAAAATTAGTCATTAATGATTTCATATCGGTTTGCAAGGACATGTCTAATAGAGTTTCTCCTCAATCAGTGGTTTTTCCTGTGTTATTTAACATTTTTGTCACTGACTTGGCTCGAGGCATAGATATACACTTATAAAATTTACAAGAAGATACAATGTCAGAGGGATGGCTCACACACTATATCCAAAAAAGTCTTGTCATCCAAGGATATTGAGCCAGTTTTAATAAGGTGAAATTTAATAAGGAAAAATGTAAAATTGTACATTTGAATTCAAAGAAGTGACTTACCATATATAAAATGGGAGTCATAGTTAGACAGCAGTTTCTCTGAAAAAGATCTGAGAATTTCTGTGTTACGAGTTCAGTATGAGTCAGTCAATTTGATAAGCATTTATTAAATATCTGCTACATATCTGGCATCATGCTAGGCAGTAGGGATACCAATTCAGAAAATGAAACAATCTCTACTTTCAGTGAACTTACATTACTGTAGCAGCCAGGAAAGCTAATCATGTCTTGGGCTGTAGTAAAAGGTAAATAGATTTCAAGCATAAAATAGATGATGGTCCATCTGCACTCCACCTTTGCCAGAACACTTCTGTAGTATTGTATTCAGTTCTGTGTGCAGCACATTTTAGAACAGTCATGGGATAGGATCCAGAAGCAGGCAACCAAGATGATGAAAAATCTCAAGTTGATGACAGTTGAGGATTAGTAGAGAGAATTGAAGATATCTATCCTGATTAAAGGAAATATTGGGTGGAAGTTTCAAAGATAAAAATTAGGCTTGCTGTAAACTTGATGTAAAAGATTTAATTTTGTATTTTTAAAAGTTATTTGAAAGAATTTTAAAATTTTAAAATCAGTCTCCTCAAAAAATGATGCATTTAAATATCCTTTTTTGCCACCATAAAAATAACAGAAACAAGAGTTAGAGAAATAAGACATTCAATTCTGGTTAAATTTTTAATTAATTGTTTTTATTATCTTTATTTTTTGGAGGCTGTTCAGCAACTTAGAAAATGTGTTCATTCTATTTGTTATGTAGGAAGTTCTGGATGGACTTCTAGTTCAGTAATTTTTAAATTAAAATTTTGGCTCTATGTCCATGCTCCTTAAGTAGCTTGTGTTTCATGAGAAATTTTTAAAATGTCATGGTTTTATTGGGGGTGAGGAATCGTCAAGGATAGTTTATCCTCTACAGATTATTTTGAAGACTCAGGTCCTGTGGGTATTATGCTTAAAAGTAGGTATGGCAGAAATTCAGTTAAATAAATTGCTTAAAGTATATGGTCTTACTACATTTTAAGAGTGTTACTTTAATATTTGCAGCACCTTAATTCCCATTTTACATCAAAAAGCAAAGAGAGGTACACCACACCAAGCAAAACAAGCTGTCCATTGTATCCATGCCATATTCACAAATAAAGAAGTACAGCTTGCACAGATTTTTGAGGTATGTATAGCTCATAGGGTTTTTATTTATTTATTTTGCATTGTGGTTTGTTGACTTTTATTGGCTTTGGAGGTTTGCCTGCTTTGCAGATCTAAATAGAATCCTTGCTTATTCAAGGGGCAGTGTCCTGTGCTATCTTTAATTTAGGCTAGTCATTTAGTAGTTTTAGAGATAAGTCCACAATTCTATAATGCTAATTTAGATGACTAGCTTTGTTTTCCAGCAGTTTAAAAGACCTGATTGATGCCATTGGGAAACCTGTTCCCTAGTTCCCCTTACCCTCGGATTAGTTTCTTGTTTACTCCCAAACAGTTCAATATGTGCTACCATGAATTGGATGTGTTTAGCTTATTGCATAATGAGTCACATTTCCTGAAGGTCAAAATTACTTTAAATGTCTCAGCAGTGTGAGAATTCCTCTAGCTATGCCATCAGTAGAATATGCTAGTTGTAGTAGAATGTGTTGGCATTTTGGGCAATGCTGGAGGGAACAGAAGCAGTTAAATGAGGCAAGAGCTTTTTCTCTCCACTATTATAATCTCTCTTCATTCCTTTTAGTCAAACATTTTTCTAAAGGTTTTGCCTTCTCTGCATTTATTTTGTTTTATTAAATTTTAGTGGGGAAGAGAACTAATCTTCTTTTATTCATATTCTTATTTGGTTGCCATTAAGAAACTGTATCCATATTAGCAAATTGTTGTGGATTTTGGTTTATTCCATACTCTACTAGAGTGTGTAGGCATTGCACTGAAGGTTAGTTATAATACCATTAAATTTTCATTTCTATTATTTTATTTTCCCAGCCTCTCAGTAGGAGTCTGAATGCTGATGTTCCAGAGCAGCTTATAACCCCTTTAGTTTCATTGGGCCATATTTCCATGTTAGCACCAGATCAGTTTGCTTCCCCAATGAAATCGGTAGTAGCAAATTTTATTGTGAAAGATCTTCTAATGAATGACAGGGTAAGTGTGTAATTTTTTTTTAAAACATGTTTTCCTATTCTAATTTTGTCATTCACACCTTGCTTATTTTTTTAATAATCAAATCTAGATTGATAATACATTTAAAAAAACAGGATCAAATCATTGCTTTTATTTATACTACCTTGCATGATTGTACCATCATTTTGAAATAGTCCATATTGGTTTTACTCTTCTAGTTTTCCCCTTATTAGTTACAGAATACCTTCTACAAATCCAGGTTGGCTTTTAACCCAGAACCTACTGATTGAGAAAGAAAATGAGGTGAACAAATCAGAGAGTAAAGAAAAAAAAGACAAATCTTATTGTAATGGACTGTTCTGATTCTCTCATGGTGCTGAGATTTTATTATGTCACTTATTGTTTGAAATAAATCGACTTGAGCTTAGATAGTTCTTTTTATACATCTTTAATCCCCATTTATTGTAATAGAAGTGCTCTTGAAAGGCTTTAAAAATGAAATAAAGTGAGAGTTCATTATTGAAAAGTAATTCTTCAATGAGTCATTTTCTAAAATGAATAATCCTTTCTCAGTGTGAAAAATCACTCAGATTTATAAGTCAAACTTCAGAATTTTGTCAAATGGACACATCTTTACAGACGTATTCCTTGTAATTGAGTTTTACTAATCTATCTTTTTCTCTTTATTCTGAAGGAAAAACCAGAAATAGCTCACTATTTCATATTGTACTTACTCCCTAACATGACGTCTTTTGATCAGGAAAGGAAGGATTTTTTTTTTTTGAGGTGGGACCAAATGAAACAATTACAGTGTGGGAAGACAGAAATGAGACTTGGGTCTCCTCAGACGGAAGATATCCATATCCGAAGCAACCAGAGAGTGATGGCTTGTCTTATTCATGCCTATCACTGTTGCTAAGTGAGGCCATAGGAGCAGGGAAATG
The DNA here is from genome assembly GCF_900497805.2 of Vombatus ursinus. Lineage (NCBI taxonomy): Eukaryota > Metazoa > Chordata > Mammalia > Diprotodontia > Vombatidae > Vombatus > Vombatus ursinus. The sequence goes on along the minus strand of NW_020954596.1, from coordinate 48,903,981 downwards.
ATTGGACTGTCTAGTGTACTACTTGCTACCTAAGTCCACAAGTTGGAATACCAAAACTTCAGGCATAAAAGACTTTTTAGTGCTCTAACTTCGAAGGGCATAACTTTTTATAGCAAAAGAAGCATGATAAAGCAAAGAACTAGAACATGTTTCTTCTAAAATAAATTTATTCAAGTATCTACAGTCAACAGGTGAGAAGAATGGAAAATTATGGTCTCCAGATGAAGAAGTTTCCCCAGAAGTACTAGCCAAAGTAAGCAGTCTTTTTATATTTCTTATGTCATAAAGCAGTTCTTATTCACAGATACTCATTTTGATTCATTATATAAGCATTTTTCCGTGGAATATTTCATTTCACAACAGATGAAAAAATCTTTGAATACTTAATAGTTTTACATATTAGTTTTCTCTAGATATCTATTATTTTTGTCATTTGTCTATCTCCCTCTCTTGTGGAAATCGGTGTTTCACTTATTGTTTTCTTTCCCCTTGATGTGTGTGACCTTATGACTTTATGAACAATTCCTCTGTTCAGCTTTTTTACCAAAGGAATGATTGTAGAATCAGGGGTCCCAAAGGAACATCAAGAGACCTACATTAGGTGTCCTCAGAGTCATAGTGCAGTTTTAAACCTTAGGTAAGGCTCTAGGGACATCCAATATTTTGTGTCTCTTCCCCCACCCCTTTGAAGAATTGAATAAAGGTGAAAGAGGTGAATGCTTTGGGATTGTTTTTGGATACAGATCACATATTCTCCCTTGATAATCACTTTCAGTATGCATATCTGCACACTTTCAATTACCTCATCCATAATATTAATAAAATACTAAACAGTATTGAGTCCAGCATAACCCCATGGAAAGCTATTCAACATATTATTTTCAGGTTTATATTGAACTGTTGATAACTATTATTTCTCGTCATCTCTTCCATAAATGAAGACGTTACCCATCTAAACTACCTAATCTAAGATAAATAGCTTCTTGGTGACAGTTTTTTCCTGAGGTAGAATAAAACTTATCTTTTTTCCTTTAAAACCTACACTACAAAAAAGAGAGAGCCTTTATTTTAACGCTGAAAATTTCTCCTTTTTTAATATATAAGTTTGGGAGATGTTTTGGGTTTTGTTTTTTTGTTTGTATTTTTTTACATCACATATTTCTGTGTTGTTAGATTTGTTCAAGATTTAAACCTCCTTTGCAACAAAGAAAATAATTTCAATGAAAATAGCTAATTCCTGTGACTACCTTTAACGTTGTATACAGGATTTTTTGGCCCCTTTTTTTCATAGAATTTGAAAACAATAGATAACTGGTAAGCAATCTGTGAATTACACCTGGCCCTTGATTTGTGAAAAATTGTGTCATAAGGGCAAAAAAAGCAGTTGCCACAGCTGAGGTGACAATAACAAAAATAATTTTTGATGCATTTATCCGTATTGTAGCTTCTTCATATTTTATAGGTTCAAGCAATTAAGCTTCTAGTACGATGGCTATTGGGGATGAAAAACAACCAGTCTAAGTCTGCCAATTCAACTCTTCGGTTATTATCAGCAATGCTGGTTAGTGAGGGTGACCTGACGGAACAAAAGAGAATCAGGTGAGGATTTTTTCTCATTTCCAACTTGTTGGCTCCAATATCTTTGAAAGCTATACAACTTATAAAATGACTTGTAGAATACATTTGCTGCTAAGACTGTGGAAGAGAATATGGACACCTTAAAAAGAAGGTTATGATTATGAGGTTTGATAATAAGCCGCAAGTTGACAAACATATGCTAAAATCTTTTTTTAAATCTGACTTGTCTATGGAATATGTTGTGCTAATTGTGAAGAGTGTTTCTTAGTCCTTGTCTTACCATTGTGATTAGATATGTACGTGACTAGGAATGTATTGAGTCACACATGTGAGAAAACCAGCTTTATAGCCCATTCACACCATGTTGAAAGAAAACTAAAGACTTAATAGTTTGGCCAAACTAATAGAGAAAAGATGGCTACTACACAAATTAAAATCTACCATTTTGATGCAGTGCCAGTGGGTCAAGAATATCAAGGGAGATAAAGAGCAAAGGTAAGAAAGAAAAAGAATGATCGGGCCAGACCTAGAGTTATAATAATATAAAAATATAATATAAATATAATATAAAATATCAAACTCTCTGGCATTGGATTAAAAAATGGAAAAGTGGATTCTTGGAATAAATTTGGTTAACAGCATTTAGAACATAATACCTATAGTAGTTTAGTGTTGAGCAAAGCTAAGAATACAAATCACTGAATAGGAACTTACCAGTCAATAAAACTGCTGAGAAAACTAGTAATTTGGTGGGAAATATTATTAGACCAACATATAAAACAACTCCAGATAGATCAATATTTTAAAAAGTCATTTTCAAAGTATGAGACTGTTTTTTATAGTTATGAATGGGAAGCTAATTTTAGTCATCTATTATATATAGAAATAAAATAACACATGCAAAATAGGGATCTGTGAGTCTATCAATGTGATAAACTCCTGGTATGGGACCATCCTGTCTATGACTTAGTAATATTTCAAGAATGTCATTCAATCCTCACAACAACATGGTGGCTCACAAAAGTTAATTGACTTACTTAAGCCCACATAGCTAAGAAATGTCTTATTATAGTGTTTAACACTAAAAGGACTAGAATTTATGAATACCTGAAAGAACCAAGCTGTATCAGCTCTATGCATTTTTTTTAATAAAGGGGGGAAATGGAGATAAGATAAATATTTATTTCATAGTAAAATTGTAGTAACATTTTTGCCTCAATTGAAGTACCTAGCCTAGTTAAATGTTTTACAAGCTTCACACAGCCATCAAGTTGTTTTTTTTTTTAATTTGGATTTATCAACAATCACTTCCATAAGCTTTTTAGTTTTAAATTTTTCTCCCCCTCCCTCCCCACCTCCCTTCCCAAGACAGCGCGCAATCTGATATAGGCTATACATATACATTCCTATTAAACATATTTTCACATTAGTGATGTTGTAAGTAAGAATTAGAACCGATAGGAAGAACCACCAGAAAGAGGAAAAAAAACAACAGAAGAAAAAAATAGCAAATAGTATGGTTAGATCTGCATTCAAACTCTGTATTTCTTTGGATGTGGATAGTATTTTCCATTCTGAGACCTTTAGAGATGTCTTAGATCTTTGTATTGCTGAGAAGGGTTAAGTCTATCAATATTAGTACCTAGCTGATTATGCTATTCCTTTCTTGAGCCAAATCCAATAAGAGTAAGATTTAAACAATGCTCATCTCCCTCCCATCTTTCCCTCTACTGGAATAGGTTTTTGTCCCTTTTCCTGTGATGTAATTTACCCTTGTCTGCCTCCTCCTTTCCTTTTCTCTCAGTACATTTTCTTAGATCAGATTAATCCACTTACTTGGATCCATTTAACCCACTTGAATAGATTTTTTTTTATCATTACATCAAAGTCAACTTACATCCACCCTCTTTATGTATACCCCTTTAACATGGTGTAATAACAATACAGTTCTCAAGGGTTACAAGTATCATTGTCCCTTGTAGGGATATAAACAATTTGCCCTTATTAATAACAAGTTGTTTCTTTCTGTCCTGTTTACCTTTTTATGTCTCTCTTGAGTCTTGTATTTGAAGATCGAATTTTCTGTTGAGCTCTGGTCTTTTTATCAGGAAGGTTTGGAAGTCCCCCTATTTCATTGAATATCCATCTCCCCAAAAGATCGTGCTCATTTTTGCTGGGTACATCAAGTTTCAAATATAAGACATTAACTTACGACTTTGTTACTCAAAGTCCAGCACTCTTACCTTCTCTGCTTGGACTGCCCTTAGATTTATTTAATTATATTAACACTTAGAAAATCATTGGATTAAATAATTACTGCATAAGTAATTAAAATTATAATTTGTAACTCAATTTTTAGATTGTCGTGATTTATCTAGTTATAAAAAGTATTTTAAAGAGCAAGTTAATGGTGGTGGAGCTTGTAGTGGCAGTGGAGAGGGAATCCTCACAGTTTCAAGGCAGAAAAGAATGCTTGTGGTCACTCATAGACCAGAGCACAGGCCAAGAAAGGAGTAAATAGCTCTTCCTTGATCATACCACCTTGTCCCTAGAAATATCTCTGAAAACAGCTGCACAAAACCCCTGAAGCTTGGGACAGTACTCCCTCCACACTGAAAGCAGAGCCCTACCTTAACAAAGAGTTTAAAACTCCAGTAATTGGCTGGGATCCTGAGCAAACTGCTCAAAAAAAGTCAGACCAGAAAAACTTCCCATAGAAAAACAAAAAGTTAAGCAAATCCATGACTTGTCTTTGTATACTCAGCAGTATAATGCCTGCCCTGAAGAATAAGTGCTTAATAAATGCTCATTGATTGATTGATGCACTTACTGAACATAATTGACAACTACTAGTAGCATTCTATCTAGTAGCATTCTGGAGTTCCCCACTTCTCCAGCAGTAATAGGAAGATGAATTACCTCATCTCTTCTCTGGACCCAAGACTATGTTCTTTTTTATTTGTTGTACATGAGTTTATAAGTCTTCCCATGGTTCTCTCAATACCTGAATATTTGTCATTTCTTACTGATGAAATTTTATTACATTGCTGCACAACGATTTGTTTAGCCATTCCCTAATCAGTGGGTATCCACTTTGTTTCCATTTCTTTAATGCTTCCCCCCCAGAATATACAATTATTGTTCACTTGCTGTCAGAAATTAAATTTGTTTTGTTTTGTTTTTTAAAGACTTACTTAGTACTTTACAAACTGAAAGTGGCTCCTTGAGAACAGGGACTATCTTTTTCCTTTTTTTGTATCACCAGCACTTAGCTTGGCATATAGTTGGTACTTAATGTGGATTGATTTGATTTTTATATATTATTTAGCTAAGAGAAATTAAAACATTCATATTACTTAGACTCGATAGCACTAATGTACTTCTTGGCTTGTCAGTTTTGTTTTGCTGCTTTTTTAAAAAGAAATTTAAAGTTTTATTGATATTTTTTGTTTTTGTCTTTATTTCTGAATATATTCTCCTCCCCAACTTCCAGTTATCTTTTCTAAAGGTGGAGGAGGGGGAGGGAGTCCAGTAAAAGTAACCAACCTGACATGTGAAACTGACAGTGTGTTCTTCGCCTTGGGGCTATCACCTTTCCTCCTCACCCCCGCTCTCAGCAAACTGGGGAGAGAGGAGGTATTTTTTTTTTTCTCTTCAACAAACATTTAATAAGCACATAGTGTGTTCCAGGGTGCTCTACTAGATGTGAGAATGGTTCCTCCCCTCAAAGAGCTCGCATTTTATATCATACAAACAATGTACATGCAAAATAATTACAAAGTAACTGGGGAGCTCTAGCAACTGAGACTACTGGAAAAGCTTCCTGTAGGAAGTGACCTTTGAGGTGGCTGCTATTTTTTAATCTACTTTTGCATAGCTGAAGTCAGTGGCTGTATTGGGGTTTGTTTTCATTTTTATTTATTTATTTTTTAGTTTTGCTGGTTTCTAAAACACTTGAAAAAAAAAGTGTGTTCTTCTGTGTTCTGCCTAGTGATAATTTCTTCCTTTGCAGTAGCATTCCATTGCATTCTCTTCTTTAAAAATACCTCTCAATCGACACTGTACTCCTCCCACTCTATCAGCAGAAAACTACACTTCATACTTTACTGAGAAAATATTGCCCATTTACCCTAATCTCTAATGTGTATCTCAAAATCTCTTGACATCATTCCCCCCTTTTCTTCTCCTTTACTTCCTATCTCCATTGAAAACCCAACATTTCTCACCAAAACAGAGGCCCTTATTTGTATTCAGTCTCACCCCTTCCTGTCTCCTTCCCCAGACTGTCCCCATGCTGTCATCCCCTCTTTGTCTTAAATCTGTAATCTTGACCTCCTGTCCAATGGCTCGTTTTCTACTGTCTACAAATACATCTAGGTCTTTTCTCTGTGCTTGTATCCTAGAACTCTTGCCTCATAAGTTTGGGTCCTATAACTCCTTCCTTTCACAGCCAAACTGATAAAAATCTGTCTACATTCATCAGCTTTGCTGCTTCTCTCTCCTTGAGCAATCGAGCTTCCAGTTTCATTAGTCAATTTAAATTTCTTTCTCCACAGTCGACAATGTTGCCTTAATTGTTAAATCTGTTAGTCTGTTTTCAGTCCTTCAGAACTTAGTCCTGCTTACTACCAAACTTCTCTGGACACGCTCTCCTCTGGGTTTTCACGACAATGCTTTCTTCTTGGTTGTCCTCAAACCTGTCTCACATCACCTCGTCTCTTCTCAAATCCTCCACATACCGCAAAGCTCTTTCCTACCTTTCTTTTCTTGCTGTTGCTCTCTTGATGACCTCAACAAATTCCATGTGTTTTTTTATTATCCTTTCTATGCAATTGATTTTCAGATACATAGATCCACCCCAACATTACCACTTATTTATTAGACACTTAAAACTCTATGTCCCATAAACATCTCCAGATAAACATATCTAAATAACTCTGGAGTGCTACATCATCAAATTAACGTTGAATGTTTAAATTATAAGTCACGTAGATACCTTAAACTCAACATGTCTAAAAAAGAACTGATTTTCTTCTCCCCAAAATTTATATCATTTCCTATCTTCCATATTTCTTTAGAGAACAAAATCATATTTCCAATCACCTAGGTTCCTATCCTTGCAATCAAGGTTAAACTCTTCAGTCTCTTTCACTCTACATATCCAATGAGTTATCAAGTGTTATTCTGTCTCCACAGCCCCTCTCACATTCTTCCTCCACTCCACTCACACCCCAACTGTAATTCAGGACCTTATCACATCTCACCTGTATTTCTACAGTTAAGGAAATCTTAATTGGTTTCCCTGCCACCAGTTTGTCTTATTCAATCCATCTTCCACATAGCTGCCATACTGATATTCTTGAAGTACAGGTATGACCATGCTGCTCCACTGTTCATTATGTTCCAATGGCTCCCTATTACCTCTAAATCAAATACAAACTTAACTCCCTTCTTTTGACATCAAAGCCCTTAGCAGTATGACTGTAGCCTCTACCTGTGGAGGTTATCACTCTTCCATGACTTCCTATCCCCTATGATTATCATCCACACGGGATACAATCAATTCACTTAAGAGTTGTTAACTGCATTTTTTGATAGTTTGAGGATACTGTTATAGCACTTGATCTCGGAAAGCAGATATATAATCACTCAGAAGAGTTCATTGTAACAATCTACTTGGGAAAGCAGAATGTTTTTTTTCTTGATTGAAACAGTCAGATGGATAGCCCATTAAAATAGCCCATCAGCATACATTTATTGTAGCAACTGAACATGGATTCTGACCTGGCCCCCAGGTTGAGTTGGTGAAAAATAGCTAGGTTGAGTGTTTTCATGAAGTGATTCAGCACTTTCAGTGATCCTGAGCTGTTCTTGAAACAGAAACCCATCTTTTTATCACTTTGTGCTGTCCTGGCACCTCCATATAGAGTGGAGTTGACCTGAGTTCTCAAAGGATAATGCCAACAAAGCACAAACTCTTGACGGAGTACCATGCTGGAAAGGTTTTAAAGGATGGGTTAAGTAACAAACTGTTGCAAGTTCTCAAGTACCAGCTTCTATGTGTGGAGAAGCTTATGACCGTTAGGCAGGCAAGCAGGGACTAAATTCCTTAATCATGGCAAACCATCCTTGTCACAGTAATGCTTCATGATTGAGAATCATAGAACGCCACACACTTTTAAAACACACACACACACACACACACACACACACACACACACACAAAGGGTAACCTAGATATCATTAATAAATAAGTTACAACTTAAATATATCATTACAGTGATGACAGGTGTCCAAGAAGTTTTATATTTTTTGTGTGTGTGTTTGTGTTTGTTTTTTGGGTTGTTGTTTTTTTGGTTAGGCAATGGGGTTAAGTGACTTGCCCAGGGTCACACAGCTAGTAAGTGTTATGTGTTTGAGTCTGGATTTGAACTCAGGTCCTCCAGAATCCAGGGCCAGTGCTCTACCCACTGTGCCACCTAGCTGCCCCTCAAGAAGTTTTATAGCAGATTATCTAGGAAATGTATGAAATGGAGGTGAGCCATGCTTGTAGTAAGAGCTAGATATAATAAATTGGCTACTACAGTGGACACCATGTAATGCAAAACTTTAGTGGATCAGTGAGGTAGTTCTTTTGTAGATAATTTATGGAAAGACATGAGCAAGAGTCACCCATGAGAAAATATGCCTACAATGAAGTTTTCGTCAATGAGATTCTGGCTCCATTTAAGTTTTGAAGGAAAAAAACATCATCAAGCCTAATGCAATGCTGCCCTTTCATATTTATTTAACTGCTATTAACTGCCATGTAACTGGACAGCTAAGAATAAGAACGTTCCTTTTGAGGAACTAATGTGTAGAAGACACAACAAATGTAATGAGCATAGTAATGAAACATACTATCTCCTATGCTCATCAACAATAACCATTTAGCCCAATTTATTCATGTAATTAAATACTGATATAGCACATGCTGAAAGACAGGAGCTGGTGGTTATAAAAAGGTAGATTAGAGATTTTGGGAGGGAATTGCATTTTTGGCCAAGTTGGAGGTTATTCTACAGAAGAATTCACTTGAAAAAACTAGAAACTGGATGTAAAAAGTCTACAGATTTAAAGCTCTTTACGGAAAACAGGTTTTCTTGGTTGTAGAGGAAGGTCCAAGACGACATAACTAGAAATGAAGTTAGTAGCAGGTTTCGACTAAAGCAAGGCCTTAACACCTCGTGCCCTTCACATTGGATGAATAGCACTGGATGAGTTATTTTACAATGGAAATTTTCCACAAGGAGAAGTGCTTTAAAAGAAAAAATAGGTTTCTCATTTTTTTTTTTTTGTTCTTGATTCATTTATAGTAAATCTGATATGTCTCGTTTGCGACTGGCTGCTGGTAGTGCCATAATGAAGCTTGCTCAGGAGCCTTGTTACCATGAAATTATTACACCAGAACAGTTCCAGCTCTGTGCACTTGTAATTAATGTAAGTAACAATGAAATGATAGTATTAAGAAATAAATTACACAATTGAGTTGGAATATATTACAAAAACTGATTACTGTATACTATAACCTGACCCAATTAGACATTCCTACAAATGACTGAAAAGTCCATTTTCTTCCATTTGGTTGGTAAGTGAACAGGTAAATCACTTAAAGTTAATTTATCATGATTGATCATTTTAACTCTAGAGAATTTTCTTTCAGCATTCAGAAGCATTAGTATTTCATCCTACTTGGGTTTTTTTATGTGTTTGTGTGATTTTTTTGTTGTTGTTTTGGTTTCCTGCTGTAGGATGAGTGCTACCAAGTGAGGCAGATATTTGCTCAAAAACTGCACAAGGCTCTTGTGAAGTTACTGCTCCCATTGGAGTACATGGCAATCTTTGCCTTGTGTGCCAAAGATCCAGTGAAAGAGAGAAGAGCCCACGCCCGACAGTGTTTGCTCAAGAACATCAGCATACGAAGGGAGTACATTAAGCAGAACCCCATGGCTACTGGTTAGTAATGACACTAAAGGCTATCGGAAGCATAATTTTTGAAGGCTTCATTTTCATTGTTTTCAAAATGTCAAGCTTCATTCTTTCTCTCTTTCATAGTATTTCATACTTGGTTTTTTTTTGAGTCTCTTAGGATTGAGACATATAAATATATCTTACCAATTTGACAACATTTGGGGAGAAAAATTTATCTTACAATAGGCTTCAGTATTTTCTGAAAATTTGCCATAATTTTAGATAGAGTGTAATTAAAACTATGCTTTATATTCCCTAAATATAACTAAAATTCTGACTATTAAATCTTAATTGTAACAACGCTGTATGTATATACATAATTTTTTTTTTTTAGCTTTTCATTTTCCTCTCATATAAATAATCAGGGTGGAGCTTGAAGTATAGGACAAGAAGTCTAGAACCTACCTTTTTTTCTTAACTATCCCACTAACATGTTTTGAGACCTTGGAAAAATCTATATAGGCATACTAGCGTTCATTTCCTTCACTACGAAATGGAAATAATATCTTCACATTATTCTCCTTGACATACTATCATACCTAATTTGGAAATGAACATTAAATGCTTAGGATTACAAAGAAAGAAGAGATATATAAAAATAGTTTTTATAGTTTTATTATTTTCATTTTAGAAAAGCTCTTATCCCTGCTGCCTGAATATGTAGTTCCATATATGATTCACTTGCTGGCACATGACCCAGATTTTACAAAACCTCAAGATGTTGATCAACTTCGTGATATCAAAGAGTAAGTGTTATTCTCTTCAAGAATTCTAAGTTTAAAAAAAAAAATATGTCCTCAAAAAGATGTGACATGTTCCAAAGGTTGCCATTCTTTCAGAGAGTCTTTTTATGGTCTTATTTATTTACCAAAATATTAAAACCTTTAAAAGTTTGTATCAGCTTGTCCAAAACAGTGGTTAATAGAGAACACTTGTCATTCCCTACCAACTAGCTTCCTTACTGTTTTAAAATTAAAATAATTTGCTAATTTTACATAAATGGGGTTGTTGTGAGAATCAAAATGAAAGAACTTTGAAAATCTTAAAGCCCTATATAAATGCAAGCTATTATTATCACGAATTATTTATTTTTGGTCATTTGTGCTGGGAGTTTTGTCTACCTCTCTTCTATTAAGCATACCAATTAGGACCACATATGATTTTTTTTTTTTTATTTTTATTTTTTTTTTTTTTTTTGCGCTAGGAAGTGGGGTTAAGTGACTTGCCCAGGGTCACACAACTAGGAAGTGGCAGGTGTCTGAGGCTGGATTTGAACTCAGATCCTCCTGACTCCGGGGCTGTTGTTCTATCCATTGCACCATCTAGCTGCCCTGTCCCCTCTTCCCCCCACACACATGATTTTTGAAGCAGCTTTTTTCCTTTTTTTTTCCTCATTTCCAGTTTTTTCTTTTGAATTCTTTTCTTTAGTTAGAATTTTCTGTCTAGATACTTTGAAGTATCTACTTCTTACCCAGCATGTAATTTCACTTGCTTCAAGAAAATTATATCAATATACTTTTTCAAAATTATTGAATATTTAATTGTCATGATTCCCTGCCCAGTTTTAGTTACCAAAATTATTTCAGCAGTCTCATCCTTATTGGGATCTTAACAAAAGGATTTGTTCTGTGAAGTTTGAATTCGGTCAAAGGGCCACACTTGAGAACATGGAGGCCACATGTTCCCCACCCCTGAGTCACTTCCAATAATATCTATTTCTCTTGACAATTTTACAATGTCCCTGAAACCTTGAGCCTTTTTCTTATTCTCAGATCATACCTTATTGTCCTTAGTCATCTATGTGCATATCTGTAGTTCTTTTTTTTTTAACTTTATTATTTATTATTAACACTTTCTTTTTTTTAATTAATTATTTTTCAACATATTGTTTTGAACAATCACTTCCATAAGCTTTTGAGATTTAAATTTTCTCCCCCTCCCTCCCCAAGAGTGCATGCAATCTGGTATGGGCTCTGCATATACATTCCTATTAAAAGAAAAAAAAAGCAAATAGTATGCTTCGATCTGCATTCAAACTCCATAGTTCATTCTCTGGATTTGGATAGCATTTTCCATCATGAGACTTTTGGAGATGTCTTAGATTCCTGCATTGCTGAGAAGGGCTAAGTATATCATAGCTAGTCATCACACAACAACGTGGCTGTTACTGTGCACAGTGTTCTCCTGGTTCTGCTCACTTCACTCAGCATTAGTCAAGTTTTTCCAGGTTTTTCTGAAGTCCATTTGCTCATCATTTCTTATGGAACAATAGTATTCCATTACATTTATATACCACAACTTATTTAGCTGTCCCTCAATTGATGGGCATCCCCTCAATTTCCAATCCTTTGCTACCACAGAAAGAGCTGCTATAAATATTTTTGTGCATGTGGGATCTTTTCTTATATAGTTTCAACAAGTTATACATTTACATATTTGCATGGGAAAGACACATTGGGAACATTGTCACCACCTTCAAATACTTGAAGGTCTCTCATACAAGAAAAGGTAAACATATTCTGTATTGGATGCCTGACTTTGCTTCTGAGGTCCGAATTAAAATCTTACAACTTTTGGGGAGCCAGATTGGACTCATTGAAAGAATTTCCTAGCATCTGAAACTGTTGAACAGAAGAACGGCCTGCCTCAAGCAGAGATTGTGTAACCATCTGCAGTAGGTTGTAAGTTGTAGAGGGGGTGCCTGCAGGATCATTTGGAAGGCTGAGTGAGATGGCCTCTTAAGCTCTGTTCAGCCACCAAAGTTCTGTTTTTCTGTCTCCTGCATTGAACTATAAGTTTTTTGAGGCCAAGGAGGAATCCTACATTTTCTTTCCTTAGTAATATCCCACTTGAGCCTAATTACTTAGTATATCTTGACTAATTTCTTAGTATGGCTTCTTTCTTAAGATGTTCTTATCAAACTTATTATCTCTTTAATTTCCTTTTCATGGAGTAGGTAGAGTTTGATTTTATCCCATAGGAATTTTGTAATAATATGTTTCAATTAAGGATAGCCTACATGGTCATAGTGCCTCTGATGTGTGTATGTGTGTATCAACCCATGTCAACCTCCATCTTACATGTGTATTTATGTAAAATTATTCAAGGTGCCTGTGGTTCATGCTTGAAGTTTTAATGACAAAGAATGAGAATAACAGCCACGCCTTTATGAAGAAGATGGCAGAAAACATCAAGTTAACCAGAGATGCCCAGTCTCCTGATGAGCCTAAGACTAATGAAGTATGATTTGTTGGGTGCTTTATTATTTTACGAAGAGGAACCATTCTGTTTTTCTGTGGCCATTGACTTGCCTTTTTCCTTTCCATTAAATCAACAACTCTGATTTGGAGAATGATATTAAAAGCTAAGATGGCGGGTTTTCTTGCTTTACTTGATTTATTCTAGTTTTACTGGATTCTTTAATAATGTGGGGAAGAAAAACAAAGTATTCTCTTTAGTTCAGGGGGAGCACTCTGTTAAATTCCACCTTGTAAGTGTGAGGCCCTAAATCTTTAGTAAGAACGTGGACCAATCAGGTATAGCTTTCTTGTCTTCAGTGGCTTATAGACATCAATTGTAAGCTGTAACAGTGGCGATCGTTATAAATTATAAGACAGCAGTTAAACATAATAGGAGACTACTTCAGAAAGAAAATATGCTAATGTAGCAACAGAAACTGTTGTAGGCATTAGATGTTCGATCAGTAACTACATAAGTTTAATATGAATTGTTACTTGTTTTTATTGGGGTGGTACTGGTATATTTTGTACTCTCATGAAAATCTTTTTACATGTTTTTTTCCCTCAGAAACTTTACACAGTGTGTGATGTTGCACTTTGTGTTATAAACAGTAAAAGTGCTTTATGCAATGCAGACTCACCAAAGGACCCAGTCCTCCCAACCAAATTTTTCACTCAGCCTGAAAAAGTAAGTTCTTCCTACCTACTGAATTGACTTAAATTTAGCTTAGTTTCAACTCAGTCCTCTTGCACTAGGGATCAGAAGTTAGACTAAAAGCTTTCAGAGGAATTCCCTTTTAAAATAAATCCATGGGCAGATTTTTTTTCTCTGTAGCATTTCTTGCAAAGCATGTTGATATGCCATACAGTTTGAAAAAATGAGCGTCGACATTAGTTCAGAGTAAAAAATAGATGTTTTTGAGGAGAGACTTGTTTTTTTTCTAAAGTGTAAATTTCGGGGGGAGGGGGTTAAGTGACTTGCCTAGGGTCACACAACTAGGAAGTGTCAAGTGTCTGAGGCCAGATTTGAATGCAGATCTGCCTGACTCCAAGGCCGGTGCTCTATCCACTGCGCCACCTAGCTGTCCGTAAAGTGTAAATCCTACAGGATGGCTTTATACTTTTCATATTCTGTTGCATTGTCCAGCTATAGTTGACTAATATTTTTGCTGCCAAGAAAGAAAAATAAAAAGAAAATAGCAATATACTAATGATACAAAATATTAATTCATAATATCCACCACTATAATCGAATTAATGTTCTTTATGTGTAAAATTTTCAGATGACTGAAGATTATGCCATTTACATACCAAGCTTTTTTTTCCAGTTTTATTGATATATTTTGTTTTTACATTACACACATTTGCAGATTACTCCACTTCATGAAAAGTCTCCTGTAACAAAGTAAAATATTTAACTAAAACTAACAATACAGTGATCTCAATTGAAAGCGCATGCCACATTTCACATCTCTACAACCCCCCTCCCTACCTCTCTCTTTTTAAAAAATTAACCGAAATTTTTTTAGTCTCCCTCCCATCATCCATCTCATTAGGGGGGAAAAGATAAATTTCTTGCAGCAAATATACAGTCAAGCAAAATACATTTCCTCAATGACTGATAGAAAAATATGTCTCAGTTCTGTACCCTAAATCTATCACCTCTCTATAATGAATAGCATGTTTCATCATCAGTACTCTGGAATTATGAATAGCTTGTATTGATCATAGTTCTTACAGTTTTCAGAGTTGCCTTTACAATGTTGTTGTTATTGTACAAATTGTTTTTCTGATTTTGCTCATTTCATTTTTAATTACCTTATAAAAATCTTAAAATGTTTTCATTTTTAGAATACTGATATTATAGTATAAATAATTCTATTTCTGCTTACTTCACATTGTATCAGTTTATGTATTTCCATGTCTTACCACTTTCTTATAGCACAATAGTATTCCATCACACTCATGTGTCACTTGATAGGCATCCCCTTAGTTTCCATTTTTTTGCTACTACAAAAAAAAGATGCTTATAAATAATTGTGTACATGTGGGACCTTTCCAACTTCTTTTCTTTCTTTTGAGTGTAGACCTAACAATGATGTAGCTGGGTCAAACAGTACAGATACTATTTAGTAAGTTTTTGTGAATTATAATTCCAAATCACTTTCCAGAGTGGTTCTGCCCATTCACAGATACAAAGCTTTTTTTTTAAATTTATTTATATCACTCCAGTTGAAAAAGATTTTTAATTATTCTGTTCCTTGATTTCTTAACAGAAGACATAGCACATTGTAATTTTTCATTAATAACACAGGGTTCTCAATAAAATAATCGATCATTATTCACTGATACCATAACATGGCAGTGACATCAAGCCTATTAAATTATACTGCGCTGTTTCCCCCTCCACTAGGTTGCCTCAGACTCTTGCCCTTTTTTTAGTTCTGGTTAAAGTTTTTTCTGTGTTCTTCCCTGTCAGCTCTGTGAGTACTTGCTTTCAGTATGCCTCGCTCCACAACACCCAAACACCCTTTTAACTTGCTGTTTCCAGTCTGTGGATTGGAAAACCAGATAAACAAGCATGTTGTGTTTGAGTTAAGATTAGACCTAAGGCTCTTGGGAAGGTCTTCCACATCTTTCTCTCCTTTACTTTAAACTTTAATTCAGGTAGTTGGGCCCCCCCCCTTTTTTTTTTAATTTCCAGGGCCATTTCTCCCTTTCCTACTTTTTCTTCATTCTTACTTGCGGATGGTTAAAGTTGCTAGATAAGTGACCTCTACATAAGGATGAGTGAGATGTTTATTCTGCTGACATTTTAACTTAGTCTTCTATTTCTCTACATTTCTCCATTATATTAAACTGAGAAAGTGTTAGCATAAAGCCAAATTTGATTTCTTTTTAATAGCTTTTGGATGGCATTCAAATACCTTCAGTTTTCTGGTGCATAGCATTCATTTGTTTTCTTTGTTGAAAAATACCAGCATTTAACAAGAACAATATAATTTGGTAATTATAAAGTATTACACTGCAGTTGGATACTTGATGATATAAATTAGTAATATTTTATAGCAAAATGAAGCAAGTGTGTCACTTAAAATAGATTGGTTTCTTATACTAAATATTTTCCTCAAGGGCAAAATTGATGATAGTCAATGGGATGTTCACACAATAAACAAAAAAGAAAGAAGAGTTTATAGTAAAAAGTAAAGAATGGCTTTAAAGGATTACAGTGGTTATAAGAGGAGATTGTAGAAAGCAAACAGTTTTTAAGTGCTGAGGAAACATTAAGAAAGAATGGTGAGGGTATTAACTTTAGGGAAGCATCTTGGAGGAAGTAATTCTTGAAAGTTTTTTTTTAATGGTTTTTTTTTATTAATTTATTTTGATTTATCAACAATCACTTCCATAAGATTTTGAGTTTTAAATTTTTCTCCCATTCCCTCTCCAAAACGTAATCTGATATAGGCTATACGTATACATTCCTATTAAACATATTTTCACATTAGTGACATTGTAAGGAAGAATTAGAACCAGTAGGAGGAACCACCAGAAATAGGAAACAAAACAAAACGGAAAAAAAAAGGGGGGAGGGGGGCAAATAGTATACTTGGTACTGCATTCAAACTCCATAGTTTTTTCTTCTTTGTGCATATTCCATCATGAGACCTTTGGAGATGTCTTAGATCTTTGTATTGTTGAGAAGGATTAAATCTATCAATATTAGTCATCACACAACATGACTGTTACTGTGTACAACATGCTCCTGGTTCTGTTCACTTCACTCAGCATGAGTGCATACAAGACTTTCTGGGTCTTTCTGAAGTCTGCCTGCTCATCATTTCTTATAACACAATAGTATTACATTACATTTCTATACCACAACTTGTTTAGCCATTTTGAAACAGTCTTGAAGGCCATTATGGATGCAGATTGGTGAAGGGTTAGAAAATAAGAAAGAAAATACTGAGTTATTTCATTGTAAAGGTATTTAGGAAATTCTGACAATTATACACATAAATCATCAAGTTCCACAGATCTCTACCATAATTCAAGGCATATAGTAAATGCTTGTTGATGATTTAGTTCATTTATATAATGTATGTTAGGTTTCTTAGCAAAAAATACAATTAACTGGCAAAATAAAGTTTTAATAAAAGGCTAACAAAATTAATTGATTAAAGTAGATATTAACTTTTATTACTGTTTCTTTTTAAAATAGGATTTCTGTAATGACAGGAGTTATATTTCTGAAGAGACAAGAGTTCTCCTATTAACAGGAAAGGTATTCTCAGATTATTTTAGTTCTTTGTTTCTCAAATATCTAACATATTTACCATCCCTACAAAGTACCTGAAAGTATATTTGTAAATGTTAATGTGTAATTTAAAATTCTAACACTGAGCATCATTTTATGATAATGCAAGAATGAAAATTGGACTATTAGAATAAATTAAATTTTCATAGTTGACAGCAATGTTTATATAGCTTCAACTTGTTTATTACAGGAACAGTAATTTTTTTTTCATGGTTACCCATTTTACTCAAGTATAACAGAAAATTATATTTTTTTCAGAATTATTTATTCCATTTATTCTAAAGTAGAAATAATCATTTGACTTTTTAAAATGTTATCTGAACACATATCTATTCTTTTCAGTAAAATAATATGTATTTGTTTTTACATTTTAGCCAAAACCTGCTGGAGTACTAGGTGCTGTGAACAAGCCTTTATCAGCAACAGGAAGGAAACCATATGTCAGAAGCACAGGAACAGAACCTGGAAGCAATATTAATGTAAACTCAGAGCTGAACCCGTCAACAGGAAATCGATCAAGGCAATTTCCTCCTAATTATTTTGTTTCTTCTGTTGACTTTTTTCAACTCTTGATTTATTCTGAAAGCACTATATCAAATCATGTTCTTTTGCCTTCAGGAAATGTGCTTGTGTGAAATAGTAATAAAGGGGGAGAAACAGAATAGATGCTACTTTTATACAGTGTATACAGTGTGAAACATTTATATGTAATGAAGGCATTGTCTCTAACAGAAAATGAGTAGAAACTTGATTTCAGATGTATCAGTCTCAGGTAATTGAACTTCACAACAGTAATTATCATGTTCATAGTATATAAGATCAATCAAAAGAGCATGTATTCAGTGCATAGATTCCTAAAAATGCCATTGTTGTGCATTGAGATCATCCATCCCCATTTATTTTATAAGAATCATAAATCTGGTTACATTATAAACTACATGTATAAGATAACTTTCTTTCTATTGAAACATTAACTTAAGTGTAAAAGAAAAATATGAATTAAAAAAGCTAGGGATTAAATGATACGCTGCTTATTGTATGTATAAAAATACTTAACACTAAAGTAAATGTTGATAGTACTACCCACTTTTTAAATGCTGAGTTTGAGTTCCCATTGAAAATGCTTAACACGGTAGTAGCAGACTAAGATGTATACCTTTAAATGATTTTATTCGTGAAGATGAGTACTTTATCAGATAGGATATCTCCTTTTGGGTGATAAAACAAATAGTTGTTTTTTGTAAGATACAAAACCTGGACTTTTTCCAATGTCTTTTCATTAATACTTTTTGTCTTATAATTTTTATCTAGTCAATATAATCTAGCCCTTAGTACAATGCCTGGTACATAGTAAGCCCTTAATAAATGTTTGCTAATTTATTGATTACTAGAGATATTGAGATATTCATGTTTATGCCTTCCGAGGTGAAACAAAGTATGGAATCTTTTGCTCACCGTAGTCCAAAGTACATTGGACTGAAAAATCAGGCTACTGGGATCATGGTTCCAACTTTGTCACTAATGAGTCACTTAACAGCTTTAGGTTTCTACATTCTTATTTGTAGAATGCCAGTGGTCCCACTGTGTGATTTCTGAAGTTTTCAAACTCCAAAATTCTATGTCTGAATTTATGTTTGCTAATATAATGTGTTAAAATGTATGTTAGACCATTGATAATAATATTTTTTTAGTGTCTGCACTGCTCACTTTGCCCTACTTATGTGTGGTAAAGTTTTCTTAGTTAATTTTCTTTAACAGGGAACCAAATTCAGAAGCTTCAGAAACTGGAGTTAGTGAAAACGAAGAGAACCCAGTGAGAATCATCTCAGTCACGCCGGTGAAGGCTGAGCCTGTAAAAAACAAGGTAACCGTCTATCCATTTGTGACTCTTCTGGAGAATTTCAGCGCAGACCTAGGCACAGGATCCATGGTCACACTGTGTGCAGGTTCATTAGGGTTGGGGCTGTTGCCCAGCTACTCAGGAAGTAAGAGCAGCCAGCTGTTGCCTCATTTTTGAAAGTTTTCTAGCTAAACCCCAGCTTCATGGATGCAGTTTTGGAATTCTTGTTTTGTTTTTTGTTCAAAGTCACTATTTTTTTTTTTGCCTACTTTTAAAATTTGTCCGTTGTTTGTTTTTCTTTGTTTTAACAGCTAAATACTTCAGACTATTAGGCCTGTTTTACAAGAATAGCAAAGTGAATTCAATCTTCCTTATACACTGTAGGCAGAAACAGACACTCTATTCCTGTAGGTGTCCAAGTAAACATTCAGTCAATACGAAATAGAAAGGGGATATCAATACATGAAGAGTAAATGACCTATTTTTAGCAGTCATAAGAATACATTGCAGCTCCTGCTTCTTTGAATTCATTTTATGCATAGTAGAAAAATTTTCAGCCCTTCATTTTTATTCTGTAATAAAAAGGAATAATCAAAATCTATTAAGCACAGTTATATATTAACAAAACCAAGAATCCAAAAGAAATAGCCAAATACCTTCAAAAATACCCAAAGTGACAGAAGACCAAATAGAGATCTTAAATTAACCATTCTCAGAAAAGGAAATAGAACTAATTGTAAAAGAACTACCAAAAAAAAGTGAATTCTAATGGATTCATAGGAGAATTCTATCAAAGAACAGTTGGTATTCATACTGTACAAATTATTCGTAAATTGAGAAAGAGAAAGCATCCTTCCAAATCCTTTTGTAAGATATAGACCTAACACCTAAACCAAGGAAAGATAAAACACCAACCAATGTCATTAGTGAATATCAATTCAAATTTTTAACAAAATACTGTCAAACTAACTTGATATAGTTTGCACTTGGAATCAGTGCCAGCTGAGTTTGAAATATTTCTGATCTACTTACTAGCCATGTGACCAAGCATGCCACTTAAACTCAGAGCCTCGGTTTTCTCATTTACAAAATGGGGATAATAAAAATATAATTTTGGAGTTTTTTTTTTAACAGCCCTGCATTTTAAGATTGTTGTGAGAATGCCATATGAAATACACTTTGCAGTCCTTAAAGCATGGGTAGTCTAGTTCTACTATAGCACTTTTCCATTTCAGAGATAATGAAACCAAGATTCATTGATTGGCTCTAGCCTCGGACATCTGTATTTTAAGTACTCTTGCCCTAAAGAATGCCCTCTGACTTGTGAATTTCAGAATTTTGAATCCTGCAGTTTTGGAGAGGAAAATCAACTATTTGGAGAATATAAAATTAATATAAAGTTCTAATAGCTCTTATCTATAAAACTGGGGCATTACTGAAATTTTGTATTTTATACTTTGGAGTTTTTTTAATAGATTTGAAAAGCATTATTCAGAAAGTCTACCTTGACAAAGACTTTTTAAACCATTTTCATAAAAAAAAAAGTTTCCATTTATTTTATTATTCAAACCACCAGCATAAATTTAAAATTCAAAAAAAGTTATGCACTTCAGTGGGAAAATAGGATTCAACTTACATATAACACCTCAGAATACAGCTTTAATGTAAAATTCTGTATCACTTGCTTCCCATATAATAATCCTCTCCCTGAAAAAAAATACTGGACTAGAAATCACATCTAAGTTGTAGTCCTGAGTATGCCATTAACCAGACAAACCACTTATGTAAAATGAGTAGATCAGAATTATTTAAGCCCTAGAGACTGATGATGATTCGTCGTCTTTCAGCTACAGAATTCTGTAATTGTAAAAATAACATTATATCTTGCTTTTTATATGTTATAAGTATTCCTCTTCAATTGTTTGTAAGCAAAATTTTATAAATTGGATATTTTTTAATTTACCTGATTTTTAAATTTTATAAATATTATATTTTTGATTTATCTTCATTTCCTATTGACATTTAGTTTACTATTGTTTCTAATCATGCTTTTGAGTGCTGTATATCTACCTACAATGCTGTGTCACTGTTTTTAACAACCGTTTAAATGAATTACTGAATTTTCATGTTTAAATGACTCTCATGGTGACTCTTATAAAATTATGATTCAATTACCTTCTTAATTTATCAGTTTTTAAACTGAATTTTTTTACTGGCAAATCTTTGAGCAGAACACATAGACATAGAAAACAACTCATCTATTTATTACGTTTCAGTTCATGGATGAAATAGTAAAGTAGTTGGCTGTATGCATTGCACATATGCCACCTGTACAGGAATTGACAAAGTCCAGATTCATAGATGGAACACTTTCAAAAGGGTCTGGTGTATGTGGTGTGAGGAATCTTCTAGAGCTCATCAGCAACATTTTCAATGTGCTATATGTTTTGTATTGTTGGGTTTTTGAGTTTTTTTGTAATCTTACCATTTTCAGTCAGTGCTAAATAATTGATCATGTTTTTGAGAGTGAATGGGGTACCTGACAGCACAATGATATACCGGTAATTTTCAGCTATAATTATCTTAATTGGTCTGATATTGGCATCAATCATCTTTTATCTTTTCAGAACCAGGGTCTATAAGATTTAATAAATTCTATTCTTAGATAATAAGATATATGTTATCTTAAAGATATGTTATACCTGAGGAAAAAAGTCAGTAGATTTTACTTGGAATACATTTCCACTGCACTTAGGATTCCTAGTGCAGGGTAGTCATTTTTATGGAAAAGTGTGATTTTCCATTTCTTTTTCCTGCCTACCAATCCCCACTATTTCTTCACTTTTCAATAGCTTTCAGATATGGATGATTACTATGTGATGAACATATATGTCACTGGATTTTATTTGGACTCTTGTAGGAGATTAACTCTGATCAGGCTACTCAGGGCAACATTAGCACTGACCGAGGAAAGAAGAGGACAGCAACAGCATCTGGAGCAGAGAATATCCAGCAGAAAACTGAAGAGAAGAAGGCAGATGAGACAGGACCACCCGTCCCTCCCAAGGCCAGACGAGGACGTCGGCCCAAGTCTGAATCTCAGGGCAGTGCAACAAAAAATGAGGAAACCAATAAATCTTCTGGGAGGGGAAGAAAGAGGGCCGCAGTTGGTCAGGAGAGCCCAGGGGGGCTGGAGGCAGGCAACGCCAAAGCACCCAAACTACAGGATGTAGCCAAAAAAGCAGCACCAGCAGAGAGGCAAATTGATTTACAAAGGTAAAATAAAGTAGCTTCTCTCCAAACCTTGAATTGTAAAAACGTATTTTTAAAAAATATTTTAGTATTCTAAAGTTGTTAGCACATACACTTCAACCTGTGAATAACTCCTTTGATGTGGTACTTTTATAGAAGAAATAGAAAAAGAAAAAACTCAGAAAACAACCAACTTCTTTCTGTATTTTTGTGTTTTTATCCCATTGACAATTAAGTTCAGTACTAAACATTATATGCAAAAAAGTTTACCTAAAGTACATTAAGGCATTTTAAAACTATTCACACATTCTGCAGTAGTTTTTAGCTTTCTCACTGAAAATTTATGGAAACTGTGGTATTGAGAGATTTTAAAGTGAGTATACTTGAAAATATGTACAAATAGAATCCCATTTTAAATTTAATTATTTATACAGAATTTATTGAGGTTCAAATAACTAAGCATTTATTAAACTCATATTCTCACCTGTGGTTCCAAGAAGCTGTAGCATATGCAGTAGCCATACCCCAGAAAAATCGTTTCCGAAAACGAGCTAAACCAGGTTGAGTGTAACCAACAGGCCTGAAAGCCATTGGTGAGTTTAGGGGATGTCGACCCTAAGCATGTGAAGACTTCCCCCAGCAGAATGGACGGATGAGAACAGTTTGTTCCAGCAGCCATGGAAGCAGCTGAAGCCTGTGGTATGGAACACTTAGAGCTTGGTCAGACATTCAGGACACCCATCCAGGTCATCCACTGCATCCCAGGCAACCAGTTGTCTTCTCAAAACTGCCTCACTTAAATTCACTCATAAAATAAGTCCCGACATCACCCTTGTGATGTCATTGGTCCCCTTTGAAAAAAAATGACCAAGGGGCAGCTAGGTGGCGCAGTGGATAGAGTTGGGGGGGGAGGGGAGGGAGGCAATGTGTACACACCACTAAGTCTATCATTAGCGCAGAGATCACGAAGGGGGAGGAGGTGGCCCATGTGGTTAAAGACTGAGAAAAGACTCTGATTGAGCAAGCACAGTCATCAGCCTCCTAAGAACAGTGTCAGTGAAGGCAGATTGCAAGAGGTGAGAAGTGAGTGAGAGGAGGACACTTGGAGTCGAGGAGAGAGGCCTGTCCATAGTTGTTTGGCTGCTTGAAAGTGAGAACAGAAAGGATTACAGCCAAAGGATCCCTGGGCAGATTTATAGGTGGCTGAGAAGTAAAATTTTTTGGTTATAAAGAGTAGATTTAGGAAGAGCAAGTCACAGAGAATAAGTTGTGTGGAGATGAAGTTCTGAGTTGCAGATCATAGGGGTGCAATAGCCCACGTTTCCCTACATCACTACACGTTTTAAGTCCCTGTTGCCTTCAACAGTGCTGTGATTGTGTCTGTGTATAGCTAAGGTGGACTGGAAGTACAGGCCTCGGGAGCAGATGAAGTGGGAGGCCACTGCATTGAAGGGCCATCAACATGCACATTCAATTTTGTGAGGAGAATTAGGGCGGGGATTGGGATGGAAAGGGAAACTGCCCCTAGGATCTCACTCGTGTGATGTCCCAGAGGTGATGGCAGCATGGAGAGGGCAGAGGCTCGGGGGCTGGGAGTGAACTACATGCTACAGAGGGGCAGGAGGGAGGGTGACTTTTGCGAAATGACAAGAGCAATTTGAGGGAACTTGTGAATTAAAGGAAGTTTGGTGACCAAACCAGGACTCCAGAGGACATGATAAAACTAGAGCCGTGTATGGTGGGTGAGATTAGCGAGAGTAGGAGATAACAAGGAATAGTAGGAGAAGGATGAAGGGAAAGGGTTTTGCCCAGGCTATCAGGAACCCTGTTGGAAAAAACTACCGATTTCTGCAGCATACAGGAGGGACAGATTGTTTGGAGGTAAAAAGGATATAAATTTTCAGTTCTTCCTGTTCTCAGTTTCCTAGTTAGTAACTGTTATTTCTTGGTTTTGCACATTACTTTAGTCTTCACCCTACCACAGTGAGCCTTTTCATTCCCAAAAGAAAGCCCACCTTGATAATAGATTGCCTCCTCTGTCATTCTCACTCATTCTTTTCAATCTCTCCCTCTCTACTGGTTCATTCCCTACTGCCTACAAACATGTCTGTATCTTCCCCCATCCCAAAAAACTCTCACTCAGTCCATCTGTTTCCCACCTCTGCTGTCATCCTCTATCTCCTTGACCCTTTGTGGCTAAACTCCTTGAAAAGCCCATCTGCATTAGGTGCCTGACAATCTGACTTCTGACTTCATTATTCCACTGAAACTGCTCCCTCCAAAGTTACTAATGATTTCTTATTTCCCAAATATTCTCCTCAATTTCTCTGCAGTCTTTAATGCTGTTAATTACTCTCCTCACCTTAATAATCTCTTCTCTCTAGGTTATTGCAATATTACTCTCTCCTAGTTCTCCTATCCATCTGATTGATCTTCTTTATTTCCTTTCCTGGATCCTCATCCAGATCTCTCCCTCTAATTATATGGGTGTCTCACAGGGTTCTTGTGTCCTTAATTCCCTTCTCTTCTCCTTTATTCTACTTCACTGTGTGATCTCATCAGCTACATGGATTTTAATTACCATCACTATGATGATGATTCTCACGTTTACCTTTCCTGCCTGAGTCTCTTTGACTTCCATTCTCCAGTCTCCTGTAGAGGGGAAGACCGTCCTCTCAATCCCTCAGGCTCAAAATCTCGGAGTCATCCTGGACTTCTCACTATCTCTCACACCCCACATCCAAGCTGTTGCCAAGGCCTGTCGATTTCACATTTGAAACATCTCTGGAAAGTACCCCCTTCTCTCCAATGCTTCCACATCACCCTGGTGTAGACCCTCATCACCTCATGCCTTGATTATTGCAATAGGCTTCTGGTGAGTCTACTTACCTCAAGTGTCTCCCATTTCATTCCATCCTCCATTCAGTCCCTAAAGTGATTTTCCTAAGAGGCAGGTCTGACCATTTTACCACCCTACTCAATAAACTCCAGTGGCTTCCTGTTACCTCCAGGATCAAATATAACACCTCTTGGCCTTCAGAGCCCTTTATGACCTAACCCTCTCCTACCTTTCTAGTCTTACTTAAACCTTACTCCCTGCCAAGTATTATTCCATCCAGGCACACAAGGGGCGGGCTTTTTCTTCTGGCTATTTCGCAAACAAGACACTGCATCTCTTGGCTCTGGACATTTTCTCTGGCTGTACTTCATCCCAGGAATGCTCTCCCTTCTCTTCCTACTGACTTTCCTGGCTTCCTTTAAGTCCCAACTAAAATCCCAACTGCTACAGGAAACCTTCCCCAATCCCTATTAATTCTAGTCCCTTCTCTCAAGCATTCCCAATTTTTCCTGTATATAGCTTGTTTGTACATATTTGTTTATTGTCTCCCCCATTAGATTGTGAGCTCCTTGAGGGCAGGAACTGACTTTTGCCTCTTTTTTGTATTCCTGGCACTTAGCACAGTATCTGGCACATACATAGTAGGTACTTAATAAATATCGATTGATTGATTGACTAATTGATTGTCCTAGATGTATTTAAACTGAATAAGATTAGAAACAGCTCTGACAACAATCAAGAATATGAAGACCTACCTTCTTGGTAGAAGATAGACACATAGATATTGATACAGACATAGCTAAATAGAGAGATGCATGGATGTGAAATCTACTTTCTGACATGATTCTGAGAGCATTGAACCCACTGGGAACTACTCCTCAATTGGGAAAATTTATTTGATTTTCACCTAAATTTGAAACAGCATATTTTTGTGCCATCTCCTTACCTGTACTTCTCACTGAACAAACCAGCATTAAAATGGTTGGTCCCCATATCCAATACACATATTTCCTGTAATTCATTTATGTTCAGAAATACCCATTATATTTCTCACTATAGAGGTAGGGAACATCTTAATTTTTTTTTGTTGAGGCAGCTGGTTGGCCCAGTGGATAGAGGTCTAGCCTTGGAGTCAGGAGGACCTGAGTTCAAATCCAGCCTCAGATACTTGACACTTACTAGCTGTGTGACCCTAAGCAAGTCACATAACCCCAATTACCTCACCAAAAGACAAAAACAAAAATTTTTTTTGTTTATATTATTGATATTTTTATTATTGACATGGCCGAGTGACTTAACTATGCTCAAAATATAAGCTGGCTCTTCCCTAGAATAGAAGGGGCTTAATGAATGGCTTTCTACTGAAATGTTCCTTAAATATGAAAACCAAAAAAAAGTACATCTGAAGAACCATATGGGAATCTTGATCCATGATTTTGAGGTTGAAGTGTATTAGAATATAACACAGAGGAGAAAAGGAAGAAGGAGCACTTTACACTTGGGAGTTAGAAAACAGCTTTTTACTGAAAAGAATGAAACTAGAGCAGGGGTTCTTAAGGTTGTTTTTCTGTGTGTCACGGACCCCTCTGGCAGTCTGGTGAAACCTGCGGACGCCTTTTAAGTATAAAATAAAATAAGATTATGAAGAAAACCAATTTTTTTGAATGATAATTTAAAAAAATTTTAACCAATTCGTGAAAAACCCTTGAATTAGAGTTTCTGAAGAAGACCCTGCATATCCTTTAAGGCATAAAGATGCTCTCAAGCTAAAAATCATCTGGTAAGAAGCAATAGAAAGGGCACTTCCTCATTGTAGGGGTAGGTGGTGACTCCCCACTGAATTACTCTGAAATCTATTAAGCTAAAAAGAAGTTGCAAAAAGGGGCCTTTTTTCCGTGGAGAGAGAACTTTCCAAGACTTGTCAAACCAGATACTATTGCCCATTTCTCATGATTCCCTTCAGGAAAAAAATGTTTCTGCCAGAAGGAATCAAAGAAAGCATTGGTAAACAATTACTAAACAATTTCTTGAGCAAGAAGGTAAAGACCTTATCACAAGCAAGAGAGAAAGGGAGATTTGGAAAATAAGCAACTGGCTTATTAATTATTATTTGCTTAAGCAAATTGAGTATGTGAGAACAAGATTCATATTTCTGTTATAGTAACATGTATGAATGACAGGTTCCCAGGTATATGGAGCATACCTATTAAGAATTTATTTGCCTAGTGTCTTGCAAATTCAGTGAAAAGGATCTGTACGAGCGAGTGGAAAAATACTGCACAATTGGCCAGGAGCATGTGTTATCCAAATTTATTTCAAAAAAAAAAAAGAAAGAAAGAGAAAGCAAGTGAGCTTGACTTCAATTTGTGCTTAAAAAATTTTTTTTAGGACATTACTTAATAATGGTTATTATTAATCTAGAAAATAGGGAATATCTAGAAAAGAAGCATTGTTGACAATGAACTAGCATGGTTTTTATCAAGAACAAGTCTTGTAAGATTAAACTCATTTCATTATTTAACCATATAATTAAACTATAAGTCCAAGGAAGTGCTTTTTACATATATACATACACATATTTTATTATATATATGTATGTATATATGTGTATGTTTGTGTGCTACAGAGAATATGGACATGCAGACTATATAAACCAGTGGTGGGGTTGACCAGACATGTTTGTAGGCAGCAAGACAATTTAAATCCTAGAATGGACAAATTATCCAGAAACAGAACTGTCTGTCTTAGGGAATTGGTGTAGATTTTTTCATTCAAAGGACAAATGTAGAGAGGATTCTTTTTGGGGTGTGGGGTAGATTAAATGACTTTTAAGGCCCTTTCTATCTCTAGGATTGTATGACTGAATTGTTTTAAGAAGTCAGTTAGCATCTATTAGGCAATCACTATGTATCAAGCTGTGTGCTAAGAGCTAGTGATACACATGTAAGGGAAAAGAGAAGTCCACAGTGTTTTTATTCTTAAAGGAGAAAACAACATATAAAAAGGGACCTGGAAAGGGCAGGACAGTGGTACCAGTACCTGGGCATAGTGGCTGAGTCAGCGATTGAAGGGCAACTAGTCTGGGCCTTTTACCCAAAGTGAGACTGCAGGGAAAACTCACCAATAGAAGAAGTGACCTACAAGAGCAAAGTCAGGAGGCAGCTGAGGCATGACGGCTGGCTAAGTTAGTATGACCAGGAATGGCAGTCTGGGCCATTCCTCAAAAGAAAATGGGAATGTTCCCACGAGCGTACCAAAAACCCATCTGGGACCACTAAATTAGATGTAGATGTTTAGTGTGTCATATGTGAGGGTATTACTGAAAGGTGAAGGCTGCAATTGGCTGAGGCAGGAGTTGGTAATTCAGTATTTCAGTACCCTAAAACTAGAGAAAATTACTGTATAAGTGACACTAACTTGAGAGAAATATTTAATCATGGAATCATATACTCATAAAGAATTTTGACTCCATTCAACAAAAATTAATTAAATTACCACTATGTATAAGATATTGCTAGGCAGGCACTAAGATAATAAGACAAAAATTAAAATAATTTCTGCCCCCAAGGAGTTTTTCCATCCTTCTTTTCCTAGGCAGAATTTAACCCTGAATCAATCACTCTGCACAAACTAATGCTGAAGATGACAGTGGTGGGATTTCACTAGCCTTTACCTTTCTTGTAGTCCATTGTCTCTCCTCCCCACTTCCCACTGCTTTCTCTTTGCTCTCCTTTTATTCGTCCCTTTGCTCATCACCACTTTGTATTAGCATATCCTCCAGTCGATATTTTATCACTAGCTTCCTTCCACTTAAGTCTGTATCTAGTCTCTTTATGACCCTGGTACCTAAGAAGCCTACAAAAGGTGATCTTCCCAGAACTAAAGGCAGGTCCAGTTCTATTCCTTGCCATGTCTAGGCTAAAAGAGTTTGTT
The DNA here is from genome assembly GCF_900497805.2 of Vombatus ursinus. Taxonomy (NCBI): domain Eukaryota; kingdom Metazoa; phylum Chordata; class Mammalia; order Diprotodontia; family Vombatidae; genus Vombatus; species Vombatus ursinus. The sequence goes on along the minus strand of NW_020954596.1, from coordinate 48,874,975 downwards.
GGTTTTTTTTTGTTTGTTGGTTTGTTTGTTTGTTTTTTAAAGATCCTTTCTGGGGAAGCTAAGTGGTGCAGTGGATAGAGCACTGTCCCTGGAATCAGGAGGACCCGAGTTCAAATACGGCCTCAGACACATAACACTTATTAGCTGTGTGACTCTGGGCAAATCACTTAACACCAATTGCCTTGCGCGCCCCCCCCCCCCCAAAAAAAAAATCCTTTAAGTTTTTTGCTTATGACAGAGGTGTCCAAAATATGATGGCCGCAAGATCATGATCTCCTGAAGTTTAAAAGCCTGGCACCCACATTTCTGTAGTCTTCACCTCCCAAAATCTATCCCTTCCATTTCCTCATTCCCTTACATGATCCTGACACTTTTTCAGTTAATCCGTTTTCCAAATAAATGTCTTTTAGCTTCAATTAAACCATCTGTTTCCCATAGCCTCCATTCAATCAATACCTCTTTCCTTCAGCGCACTTCCCCTACTGCTCAGTCTCTTTTCTGAACTTACCTGTATTTATTAGAAACTGACATTCATTTGAATAATTAATTGCCTAAGTCCTTTTCTTTTTTTCAAGGCACTTGGATTAAAAATACCATTGAACCACAATCATCCACAACCTTTCAGGACTTTATACCAAAAAATATAAAGAATCAATCAACCACTCAAGTGCATGTTAACGGTTTACTAATGTCTCTGTAAATATTAAATCATATAAGTATAATTCTACCATTATTATATAAATAGCATGCCAAATATGTATATTCAGTAAAGTCATTGAGTTTTTAATGCATAGGGACAACTAAGAACATTTCATGTTCAGGATTGTCTAGTCCAGTAGAATGGGATGTATCCCCATCAGTAGTCTAGAGGATGTTGTTACACCGGTCTGTTCTATCTGATGGAATTCACTTCAGTCAAATACTGTTTTCATTGCTTCTGTATTAAGATCCTGGATCTTTTTTCTGGTATATACACTACCCTGCCTGGCAGTCTACATTCTTAGAAGAACAGCTCTGCATTTGTCATGACTGAACTTAATCCTGTTTATTTCTGATTATTATAAAAATCTCATATTGGTACTTTTTTAATAGTATTTTATCTTTTCCCCAATTACATATAAAAACAATTTTGGCATTCTTTTTTTTTTTTAATTTTGAATTCCAAATTTTCTCCCTCTCTCCTGTCCCTCTTCCTGCCCTGAGATGCTAAGCATTTTCACATAGGTTATACACGTTCAAATATGCAAAACATATTACCATATTAGGCCTATTTTAAAAGACATAGACCCAAAGGGGGGGGGAACATGAAAAAAAAATAAAGTGAAAAATAGTATGCTTTGATCTGCATTCAGACTCCATTATTTCTTTCTCTGGAGGTGGATAACATTTTTTAGAATTGTCTTAGATTATTGGTCATTTGTTTTTTTTTTTTTTTAAACATCTCCTAGTGAATGCCCTTCCCTTTCCAGATGTAAGGTTAAGGAAAATACATCAATACATTGGCCATTTCTGGAAAATGGATTCCTCACCTATAACCTATCCACCTTTCTGTCAAGAGTCTGGAAGCATAGTGGTTCATCAGTCCTTTCCAGTTAATTGAAGCATTGATCAGGTTTCTGAGGTTTTCATTATGTACTTTCTTCCTATTTCTGTTGCCTTCACTCACTATTCATTATTAGTTCATACTGTTTTCCCAAATTTCTCTGAATTCATCATATTCATTATTTCTTATGGCATAATACCCCTTAAATTCATATACAGTTTCTTGAGCTATTCCCCCAAAAATGGACATCTCCCTTCCTTCAAGTCTTTCCTATGATAGAAAATGCTTCTGTATTTTTGCATCTGTTTTTGCCTCTTTGTGAACTGCATACGACATATGAATGACAGTGGTATCACTAGATCAAAAACTCCATACAGAGTAATGGCTTTTTAAAAATATTTTCAAATTGCTTGCAACTATTGATCATTTTACAACTTTACCAACAATGTGTGCTTTTCTTCCCATAATCTGCTTCAACATTTACCATTTTTGTCTTTGCTAATCCATTGTTGAATTTTTACATTTCTTTTGAAAACTGCCTGTTGCTATCCTTTGACCAGTTCTGTAGAATGCCTTTTCTTATATATCTGCATCAGTTCCCTATATATCTTAGTAGCTGACCTTTATCAAATTTTTACTGTTAATTTCTTAATTAACTTTTCTTATTCTAATTGTATTGATTTTGTTCTTGCTTTTACATTTGTAGTCAAAACTGCTTGTTCTTTTATGATCACCTCTAACCATTTTTTACAGTGATTATCTTTAAATTTTGAATTTTATTCTGTAAAACTGAATTTTGTATACCAAGAAAACTAAAAGCAGTATACATCAAAATATTGCCAGGTTTCTTAAATAATATTGAGCTGAAAACCAATCCCCCTAAATGTACCACCTAACATTCTCGGCAACAATTTCAGCATGGCTTTCTTTACAGTTAATCAGTCATTGGTAGTACAGATTCTTATGCTAAAACATATATAAAGAAAATTACTCTGGTACTTAAAATCTAATCCCATGTTTATTATCTCCTTATGCATATAGTAGGATGAGGATGACATAATGCTATGAGAAATCTCAAAAGGATCATTTTCACCTGATGGGTGGTTTGTTTTTGGGGGATGGGAGTTGGTGGCATGGAGAGGTAAGGAAGAGGTAATCAGGATCTGTTTTCTTGGAGGAGAGGGTAACTTGGAAAAATGGAAAGTATGTTCAGAGATAGGGAAGGGGAAAAGTCCATTCTGCATGAGACAAGACTCCAAGGTGTGTAAACATGTAATGGGAAGGAATCTGAAAGGTACTTCTCTCTCAACATCTCTCCCTTCAGCTCACCCAAAGCAGTTACTTACACATGATCCTTTTGTGGAAAACTGACTTTGCGTCATGTGTACTAGTCATTCAAAATGACATTTCCAACAAATTCTCTCCCCTTCCCTCCATCCCCCAAAATACCTATTTTATTTTACACTAGTATATACTTTTTACAATGGTTCAGTGTAGGGGTTCAGGTAGGGGGGCCATATGTGGTCCTCTAGGTCCTCAACTGCGGCCCTTTGTCAGACAAATTGTTCTGTGAAGTGTAGCTTTAAGGCCACAGGTTCCCCACCCCTGGTTCAGTGTATCCTTTGGTGTGATTTTTCCTTTATTTTGGGGCAAAAACTCTTCCCTGAAAAAAATAGTCAGTAAAAAGTTATAAAAAAAAATGTTAATATAATCATAAGCATTAAAAAACTCTTCAGCTCCCATAATTTTGTTTCTATAAAACAATCTAGACATTTTCCAAATTTTGGATCATTATGTTTTGCAAGTGTTTAGTTTGGGAAAGCTGTCTTAGGATCTTGGAATTCTGACCCTCTGTTCATGAATATGGAATTCAGCCTCAGTTTCCAGTCTTGTAAAATGTGGATTATAACATACTTACAAGGTTCTGTGAAAATCAAAAGGGATATCTATATAATGCTTTGCAAACCTAAAAGTACTCTGTAAGTTTTGAACCCCCAGGAATGGAGATGTAAGTGCCCATTAACTGTACAGGAATAAATGGGATCTAATCCTTATTTATAATTAAAACTGAGTCCAGGAAAGGATCAAAGATCTTAACAAAAAAAGGATTTCCTCCAGATCTTTTGGGTTATTTTATTACTGAAAACAGTACCTAGGATTTCAATTGGAAAGAAATTTAGCAGTTATCTATTTCAATCCTCCTCCCCTACCCCTTCATTTTACAGATGAAGGCTGTAAGGATGTAAAGCATAAGAGGTAAAATGACCTGCCCAAAGTAGTAACAATAACAGAATGAGGATTGGAAGCCAGGTCCTCTGACACCCCATGCTGCAAGACTGTTTTTCACACTGTCTCCCATAGTGTAAATCATTTGAACTATTCAGATTTGTGTTCTTTCCGAAAATAACACGTATCATAGTTTTGTTATTATAGTTCTAAGTCTGTGTTCGCAGATATTTTAAGTGATAAATTCTCAAATGTTATTCTGATTCTTTCAACAAGGATCTTATGTCACAATAATGTAAAATCTTTCAGAAGCCAAGTACTGGAAAGTGATGGAGATTCACTTTGGGACGTAGAGTCAAGTCCAGGAAATTCTCCCAGGGACCTGAATCATTTAAAAAGTCTGTGAAAGCAAGCCAGGAAGATACTGAGGATACAGAACTAGCAAAGGGAGGCTTCATTAAGGTGCAGCAGGCAGCTTCTATAGGACTGTGATGCAAATATTTATTCTGTTACAGTATAAGAATGATGTTTAACCATGATAAGTACCCATAAATAATTAGTACAATTTTCCTTGTGTTTTAATATCATGAAATTGTGTTATCTTGCATTCTAAACTTAAGAGGTCACATTTTGATTTCTTGTTTAAAACTAAAGTATAACCATCTTGTTTGAGACATTGTACTGTCACTTTTCTCCTACACTAATAATAACATAAAAGAAAATTACAACTTCTTTGAATGAAGAGCACTTTTCCCTAATGCCTGGTTGGGATATATAAAGATTAAGTATTATTGTTACTAAGTCGCTAAAGAACAAAACTTATTCAACTTTTTTTTTTCAGTTTCAAAAAAGATTTTAAAACAAAGTAATGATAAGTTCAAAATGAAAATTCATTGGCAACCCTTTTGAATGAGGATTCCCTTTTTAACATCAAAATAGATCATAACTACCTCCACACTGGTAGTTGCATTATTAGAGCTTTTCACTGAGAAAAAATGACAAGAAGCCAGTATGAATCCAGTAGTACTTTGAAATGAATTTGTATTTTTATTAAGTCCAACAGCATCTACCTTTGTTTCAAAAAGAATAAAGCATATATGTGTATTAGTCTCCAAAAGAAGGTATATTTGCTTGTCTGTGAAATCCCATATTGAATTCTATTAGTGTCACAGCCTAATGATTGCCAACTGTCTATTCTAATAGTAACTTTTTTCCTCTCTATAAGGTAAAAAGAAGCCTCACTCGAAAAGGGAGGAAATGACGGCCAAATAAGGACAGGCTCAACCTTCTTCAAAAACTAGAATTCAAAATGTACATGTACAGAAACTGAGATTACTTCAAAACACCCAATTTCTGCCTTGAAAACTGAAAAACTATTACTTCCCTTTCATATGACACCAGTCCTTGAATGGAAATGTAAAGCAGAAACTCTTGAGAGAGGCTAAAAGCAACTGTACTTATTTTCCCCTGAGACTTTTTTTATGAGAAGTCAATAATTAAGCAAATTGCTTAACACTTGGTTCCAGTTCCTGCATATCTGGAGTTTAAAGTGCATCACACCGTTCTTTTCCATGCTGCATCTTTTTTTTTTTAAAGAAAGTCACAGGATGTCCTTACACTGACACAGAAAATTCATAATTCTAGAGCCAGGAATGCCCATGTTACACAAGAGAAATAGAAGCCTACTGAATTAATTTTAAGGAGAAAAAGAGATTGGAACAAGTACTTCTTGGCTTTTCCTTTTGAAGACTTTTATGTATAATTCTTTCCGCCTGCCTACTTTTCTGCAAAAATAAGATGTACAGATTTCATTTCCCTGCTATGAAAAGTCATGTGGTGGCAATTTTATAAATGTTGCTTTCTGATTTTTATCAGAGTGAAAAAATAATTAAAATTATTGGTTTGCAAGTAAACATTTCATTTTTTAATTTTCCCCCACTTTAGTTTAATATAATTTGCAATAAATGTACATATTGTTGTTTGTTTTATAAAGCATATCACTTTAAAAGTTTTTTATTCCAGTGGCTATTATGTTGGAATATTGGAAATTTTAAAGGAGTAAAGGCAGTTCAGGATTTGGTTTTGTAATGTGCATCACCAGATTTTTATTATTGATGTAAAAAAGTCAATTTTTAAAAATAGATGGACTTTGGCAGCTTCATAAGGAAAATTGGAAATGTTTAGAATTGCACTCAGTTTTAAGCATTGCGATAAATGAAAGAATGTCTGTTTTGCATTTTGTTTCCCAGTATGAACTCATTTTTTTTTTAAATTTTAGAAGACTGTTGCACCAATATTATGTTTCCTGGCATTGTTCAGCAAGGGTAAAAGTGTACACTTTATGTACACATGATCATATTTAAGTTGGTTGCATAAAATAAATGCTTCTAGGTGTCATAATAGTCCTTGCTTAATCTGTCAGTATGTTTTCTCGTCTTAAATGGAGTTTTCTTATGTGCAGAGGCTAAATGGATTCAGAATTGGATGGCATAATTACAGTCAACTCTCTGTTATCCGTGGTAATGGAGGGTAAGAGTGGTGAATTCAAGAAGTACTTCTTTGATTCAACGCAGTGATGTGTCTGACCTGGAAATGCATGAAAAAAAAAAAAAGCAAGCAAGCAAGCATCCTCTCAAGATCCAAGGAACTTCCGTATACAACTTCCCCTGCACAGAATTCTCCTGTTTCTTACTAGAGGTTCATTTCCTTAGCAGTCAGTAAACAATTATTAAACGCCTACTACGTGCCAGGAGTTGTAGTAATATCAGCTTAGCACGAGCCTCAACTTTGAACTGGACTTGCACCATGTGCCTATACTTGGTTAGGGGCAGTAATTAAAGTAAACAAGTGATAATGAATTGTTTCAACAAAGAATTACCACCTGCTTTGCTCAATCATGTTAACAAAAATTTGAAAGCAAGTTTTTATGTTAGGCAAGTATCTACCAAGAGCACCTCTCAGGGTAATCCAGAGTTGGCTGTATATTAATGTATATGGAAGGTATAAATAATTCAGTTGTTTATAAAATGGAGAAATACTAATAATAGAAAAAAATGATTCTGGGAGAATGTAAGATTGGCCCTACCACTTTTTACTGCCTTCTCTTTTATTGCCTTGTAATACAAATCAGAAATGAAGCTCAGACTTGGTCCCTAGACCCCATGGGGCAGGAGGAAAGAACAATAACTATGCAGAAGTACATGACAGTGACTTTAGGCAACCCATGAAAATGAAACTCCCTAGTCAGGGAGTTTTTCAGGTTCTCTTAGTTTTAGACAAGTTAACTAATTTCAGCACCCTCCAGCCCTTAAGGAGAGGAGGACGAGAACCTTTTTTTCCCTGGAACTCAACCCTTGCTATTGAAGACGAAAAAGCAACTGATAACAGGGAACCATGTCAAATATAGGGGGGAAATTGCCTCATCGATTTAAAGCAATTTGAATTCTTGCAGGGGGAAAAAGGTGAGCAGAGAACTCTATATAAATTATAGATTGAGTGGAAAGAACTGGCAGGACTGTGCACCTGATTTAATTAAGGCATCCAAATGTTTAGCACAAAGGGAAGTAAATAAGAATAGGAAAATGAGAGATTGGAAAAAGAGTAAGCTCTTTTGAATGCGAAAATACCTATCTGAACACAAATTTGGTTTCCTTTTAAACAATTCCTCTTAAACTGTTATTCACATCTCAAAGTTAAACAAAATGAAGAAATCCAGATTTGCAGTTAAGAGCTAATGTTAACCCTTTGTGTCTAGTTAAAGGATTCTTGTAATTTGTCTAATAATACAGCCAGAATTTTATACTCTTTGATACAAAGCGTGTATAGTAGTTTTACATATTCTTGTGCTGCACATGGGTTGGATTTTTAGAATTTTCTTTTTAAGAATGAAGCAGAACATTGTAATTTGTGTAAATGAAGAGTGTAATATCTACCATGAAACACTAAAACATGGATTGTTTCAAATAAAACCAAGAAATGCAGCATTATGTTGTAGTAGTGTTGACCCCTAACTGTTCCTGTATCTCTCACAAATGTTAAGAGGTAAGAAAATGTTTCAATCTATGCCACCATCAAACAGTATCCTTGAGTCCTTCAGTCAACTCTGTAAGCTAAGGGAAGCCTGAGGATGATTAGGATACATTGTTGTAAGGAAAGTGCTTTACAAATCTATACTGATGGGAGCTGCTATTATATGTAACCTGTCAGCATTCATGTAGTTTTCCTATTGATAGAAACAAATTCATATGAATAATTACTCAGAAGGCAGAGAGATCTCTTAAGAAATCCAGGAGAATGTGAGATTTGTCAGCCATAGCTACTCAATGTGGATAGTCAGCATTCACAATAGTTCTTTCAGAACCACTATGTGTATAAATTGCATTTTTCCCCAGCAGTCACTTTGTGACCACAAGCTACATGGATACGCTTGGATAGCAGGTCAACATTGATTCACCACCTGCAAGGAAAGGTAACAGCTAATTAAGACCAATGTAAATCTATGTTTATGTTCATCTTTAGTGCCCAGCCAGTGTTTGGAATACGGATTTTTCACTCCCTATTTTGTTACAGGTGATTTGAGAAGATTTGAATAATACCACAGGATCAAATATAAAAAAAATTGGAACCCTGTGATCTATCTCATCTAAGGTTTTTATCTGCTTTTTAAAAATCACCAGTGATTATTAAGCTAACAAATTCTACTTAATAGTTATTTTTCAGTAGCAGAACCTCAAAGGTCATTCTGAAGAAAAAATGACTCCTTTCCCAAGGATTAAAAGCTATCGGTCCCCTTTTACTCCTTGCAGGCAATTGGAGAGAGCATAAAATGCCCTCAGAAGTCAAAAGGACTACACATGCATTCAGGGACAATGGGGTGTAAGGATCTGAGGCAAACTTGTCTTAGTGCAAGTTTACAGTCACATCTTCATAACTTTTTATTTTATTTTTTATTTATTACAGTCAAATCTAATTATATTTGATATATATAGTTATAATATAACTATATAATATAATATATATATAGTTATAATCACCTACAGAAAGGCACAGGGAGATGATAGAGGGGAGGGCAGATTGGGGGAGGGGGTAATCAGAAGCAAACACTTCTAAGGAGGGACCGCTTCAAAGGAGAGAATAGAATGGGGGGTGGGATAGGATGAAGGGAAATATAGTTTTTCACAACATGACCACTATAGAAGTGTTTTACATAACCTTTACAATACCTGTTATACAATGTACAATACCTGTATAACCTTTATGGAATTGCTTGCCTTTTCAATGAGGTGGGGAGGGAGGAAGGGAGAAAATTTGGAACCCAAAGTTTTAACGTGTTTAAAAAAAAACTTTTCACATGCAAATGGGAAATAAATACAGGAAATGGGATATAGAAATCTATCCTGCCCTACAGGAAAATAGAAGTGGAAGGGGATAAGAGAAGGGGGGGAGAGACAGAAGTGAGGACAGATTAGGGGAAGGAGTATTCAGAATGTATGCCATCTTGGGTGGGGGAAGGAGATGATGGGGAGAAAATTTTGAACTCAAAATCTTGTGTAAGTGAATGTTGAAAACTAAAATAAATTTTTAATATTATTATAAGGCCTCATGTAAGAGTGACATTAAAGTTGTGCTTTAAAGGAATTTAGGGATTATGAGTTAGAAGTGTAGCATGTTCCAGAAATGGGGTAACATTTGTGCAAAGATACACATATGGAAGATGGCCAAGTGTGGGGGCAGTTTGACCGGACTGTGTGAGGACTATTGTGACATAAAACTCAAATGTCATATGGAAATCATGAGGATTTTGTAAGCTAGAGGCAAGTGGAATGCAAAGGAGATCCTAATATCAAATGTACAGGAGCACTAATGTTGAATTGGCTGGGGTTCCTCTAGGTTCCTCCTGCTAAATCACATCAGAGACCCAGGACACACTAATTAGCAAGTAGCTAAGCTACTACTAGAAACAAGGTCCCACTATAACATAAAGAAATTAGGATGAAATCAGTTTATGGAAGGCTTTTAATAGTTTAATGGTTTTAATTTGATTGCTTTAATTGATATTCTAATTATTGAGCATCAATTTAATCAAAACTAATAATTTGTGAGCAGGAAACATGAAGAGAGTAATATGTTAGGAAGATTAATCCAGCAGTGTGTAAGATTTTACAGTTGAGGAAACTGACAAACTCAATGATTTCAATGATTGTCCACACAGCTGCCTAGTTAAGTATCTGAGGCTGAATTTGAATTCAGGTCTTCCTGTCTCCAAGCCCAGGACTCTATCCACTGTGCTATCTAGTTGCCCTTTGGGGGAAGGAGGATTTCTCTGGTGGGGTCCACAGTGGTCCATCTTTGGCCCATTCAACATTTTTAGCCACTTATATACAAAGCACTAGATAACATGATTATCTACTTTACAGATGAATGACTTCACAAAGATGGAAGAGGGCAGGAAATCAAAAGAAGCAAAGGAGGAACAAGACATTTCCCAAAAAGTTTAAAAGAAAAAACAAATGCACTCCAACACAATGTAAGAATAGTATGAATTTAGAAGAACACCAAAATACTCATAGAAACACCATGAAGAAAACTAGGATTTGTTTAGGACACCAGAATACCAAGGTGAAATTAACAAAAATACCATCTGATAAAGAAAAATGGAATACAACTAAGAAATTCCAGGACAAGATGAAGAAACTGGAAATCCAAAACATTTTTGCCTAGCTCTCCCAGCACACCATATCTGTAATAACCTAGAAAATACCAAGAAAAAGGAACAGTGAATGGTTTTGCCAACTCAGGACAGCTTAGAAGATAGACCATAGATTAGGCGTGCAGTTTTGTGGCAATGACAGCTGTGGTAGGAAGCATACCAGGGACAGAAAGGGAATTCAGAGCTCTAAGGCAAAATCCCAAGTACCCATGAACTAGTGCCAGAAGGAGAAATGGGTACTGTTTCACAGCTCCGTCAATTATTCCCCAGATCCAGGACAGAAAGGATGGTTTCAAACAAACACAGGGGCCCTAATTGATTACCAAGCACAAAACAAATTCCAGAAACATATTTGTGTGGCTCTGAGACCAGAGCAGAACAGCAACTATGGTGCTCAGATTTCATAGAACCACGGAACAAAGTAGAAATTAAAAGACTTCACCAGTTACCTCTATAATCTCCAAAATGAATGGATCAGGAATATTGTAGCTAAAATCCAGAATGCACAATTAAAGGAGAAAATACTACAAGAAGCCAGAAAGAAAGAATTGAAATACCATAGAGTCACAGTCAGGCATAAAGTGATTGTGTAATCACACAAGATTTAGCAGCCACCACTATAAAAAAACAGCACTTGGAATAATATTTCTAGAAAGCAAAGGATCTAACATTACAACCAAAAATAATCTACCCAGCAAAACTCACAAAAATCCTACAAAAGTTAAAAAAAAAGCATTAAATGAAATTCAAGCATTCAAATTCAAATGAAAAGATGAGATAAACAAAATAAAAAATAAAAAATCTTGCATCCTTATATGAGGAAATGATACATTTAACCCTTCAGAACTTTGTCATCACCAGAGATCTTAGAGGAAATCTAATAAGGGAGCTTGTGTGTGATTTTATTATGTTTGGATGACCTTAAAAGAAAACTGGAAAAGTGGGGAGGAAGAATGCAGTGGACAAAAGGGGGAATGGAGAGAAAAGGGTAAATTTATCTCACATAATTAGGGCACACTAGGAAGAGTTTATACAGTAGTGGAAGTAGTCAGGGAGAACAAGCAGCACTTCAATCTCACTCTCATCTAAACTTGAGGAGGAAAGAATCCATATAAAAACACTGCTGGGTACATAAATTCATTTTACCCAATAGAAAAGTATAAGGGAAAGGGGATAAGAAAAAGGGGGAATAGAGTAGAGAATCATAGGGAGGGTATATTAAAAAGGGAAGTTGTCAGAAGCAATAAAGACTCAAAGAAGAGACAAGGAAATAAAGGATAAGTATAAGGGAAAGTGAACATTTTATTATTGTACTATAGACAAGGAATTAATATCAATACTGAACATATAGACACCAAATGTTCAGTATTGACATTAATTCCTTGTCTATGGTACAATAATAAAAATCTTCACTTTGCCTTATACTTATCCTTTTTTTTTAACAGGTGGGTAAGATAAATTTATGGGGGGGGGGGGGGGAGTGACCAAGACAGCAACAGCAGAAGCTTTGGGACCTCTTAGCCCAGAGATAGTAAAGGTGGGTCAGACAACTGGTGAGAATTCTAGATTACAGGGGATCCTTTGTTGGCACTGGGTATAGCTGGCACCAATTGGCAACTCTATTACCCGTACCCACTTCTGAGTCACAGTTCCAGGGTAGAGAGGCATTATGATCACTCACAAGGTAGCAGGGGCCCTAGTTACATTTCCAAGCAGAAAAAAAGCACTAGTATTTGTAGCCACAGAAAACCAGGAAAGCTGGTAACAGTTCCAGGGCCTCCAGGGAATCCGGGGCCCTTCCTGGGTTAAGAATAGAATAGGAGAGCAGTGACCAAACCTCTCTCAGGGTCACCCAACCTTGGAAACACTGGAAATACAGCACAAAAAAGCCTGAAGCTTGGAACAGTGCCTCACCATCTCCAGGTGAGCAAAGTCCAACTTTAACATAAAATTTAAAGTCAAGAAATAGGCTGAGAAAATGAGCAAACAAAAAAGAAACTTGACCATAAAAAGCTACTATGGTAGCAAGTAAAACCAAGATACAAACTCAGAGGGTAATAACAATGTGAAAACAGCTACAACAAAAACCTCAAAGAAAAATGTTAATTGGAACCAAACCCAACGAATTCCTGGAAGAGTAATAGAGGAAAAATTGGGAAAAAATGAGAGTAGGGCAAGAAAATATAAAAAGAAAATTAACAGCTTGGTTTAAAAAAAAGGCACCAAAAATGATAAAGAAAATGACACCTTAAAAAACAGAGTTGGCCTAATGATAAAAGCACAAAAGCTCACTGAAGAAAATAATTACTTAAAAATTAGGAATTGGAAAAGTAAAAGCTAATAAAAAAGTTAAAAGAATTTAAAAAAGAAAATAGAAGAAAATGTCAAGTATGTTGTTTGAAAAACAACTGACCTAGAAAATAGATCCAGGAGAAATCATTTAAGAATTATTGAACTAGGGGCAGCTAGGTGGGGCAGTGGATAGAGCACTGGCCCTGAAGTCAGGAGTACCTGAGTTTAAATCTGGCCTCAGACCAAACACTTGACACTTACTAGCTGTGTGACCCTGGGCAAGTCACTTAACCCCAATCGCCTCACCAAAAAAAAAAAAAAAATTACTGAACCACCTGAAAGCCATGATCAAAGAAAAAAAAAAGAGCCTAGACATCATCTTTGAAGAAATTATCAAGAAAAACTTACTTTTTCTTAAAATGACTAACTTTCATAGACTTAGCCCTTCTCAACAATACAAGGATCTAAGACATCTCCAAAAGTCTCATGATGGAAAATGCTATCCATATCCAAAGAAAGAACTATGGCATTTGAATGCAGATCGAAGCATACTATTTCCTCTTTTTCTTCTGTTTTGTTTTGTTTCCTCTTTCTTGCAGTTCCTCCTATTGGTCCTAATTCTTCCTTACAACACGTTATGTTTAATAGGAATGTATATGTATAGCATACATCAGATTGCTCGCCATCTTGGGGAAGGAGGGTGAGAAAAATTTAAAACTCAAAAGCTTATGGAAGTGATTGTTGATAAATCAAAATAAATAAAAAAACTTTAAAAGTAATATAAATTAATATGAAGTAATATAAAAATTTTATACCAAGTTTTTCTGATAAAAGGCTCATTTTTCAAATATATAGCCAACTGAGTCAAATATAGAGAAATAAGGACCATTCTGCAACTGACAACTGGTCAAAGGATACAAACAGGCAATTTGCAGAAAAAGAAATCAAAGTTATCTATAATCACATGAAAAAATGTTCTAAATCACTATTATAGGAATGTAAATTAAAAATTAAAAATGCCTTACAACTACCTATCAGAAATGACAACTGCTGGAGGGGAGAAGGGAGAATAGATACACAATTGTGAACTATTGTGAACTAGTCCAAACATTTGGGAGAATAATTTAGAACTACTGCCCAAAGGGCTATAAAACTGTGCATACCCTTTGAAAACCCAGCAATACCAGTAGTAGATCTGTATCCCAAAGAGATCAAAGAAAAAGGAAAAGGACCTACATGTACAAAAATATTTTTATCAGCTGTTTTTGTGAAGTTTAATTGGGAAATGATTGAATGGTATATGATTGTGATGATGTATTACTGTACTATAAGAAATGATGAGGAGGGGCAGCTACATGTTGCAATGGATACAGCTCTGGCCTTGGAGTCAGGAGGACCTGAGTTCAAATCCGGATTCATACACTGGACTCTTACTAGCTGTGTGACCCTGAACAAGTCACTTAACCCCAAATGCCTCACCAAAAAAAAAAAAAGAAATGATGAGGGACATGGATGCAGGAAAAAAAAAGACAAGATCTACATGAATTGATGCAAACTGAGAAAAACCAGGGAATCATTGTGCACTGTAACATCAATGTTATAATGATGATGAATTGTTAAAGACCCAAGACAATTCCAAAGGAGATGATGATGAACTGAGTCCAAACTAAAATATTCTATTTTTTTTCTTTTTTCTTTTTGTGATATGGCTAATATGTAAATATGTTTTACATGATTTCACATGTATAATTGATATCATTTTGTTTGCCTTCTCAGTGGGAGGAGGAGGTACAGGAGATAGAATTTGGAACTCAAATTTTAAAAACAATGTTAAAAACAGGAAAAAAAATTAAAGAGGCCATAAATTAACCCCCAAAGGGAAAAAACCTCAGAACTAAGGTGAATTTACAAGATAATTCTCATTGGTTGTTGTTCTTCATTCTTGAAGAGGATCAAAATGACATCATTATGATAGTCAAGCTACAATGTGTCTAACCGTGGCTGATCAGACCAACACAAACTCAGAATGCTCTACCACAGGTCAGACACAAATAGTCCATGTGAACAATTGGGATGTGTTCTCTAAATTGGCAAGTCTCACATTTTTTTTGAGCATGCTTCCCTGGGTTCTGGATAATGAACAATGCTCTCATACTTTCCCAGTCACCAATGAAGTGAAACAAGGCTATGTGCTTGCTCCCATGCTTTTTAGTGTAATGTTTTTAGCCATATTGTCAAATGCCTTCAATGAGGAAGAACACAGTATCAAGGTCAGCTACTGCACTGATGGTAAATTCTTCTACTTGAAAAGACTATAAGCCAAGAACAAAGTGGAGGGAGTGTTGGTGCATAATTTTCTGTTCACAGATGGTTGTGCACTCAATGGAGCCCCTAAAGCTAAGATGCAACAAAGTATGGACCATTTCTCTGCTGCAATAATTAACACAAGTGAATTCTACTAAACTATTAAAGAGCATTTAATTCTATTGCTGTACAAACAAAAATAAGTAAAAGAGTTCTACTAATTCCTTCTGTAATATAACTATGGTATTGAAAATTAAACCAGGCTTGATTTATGCAGGGCTTGTTCAAAATTAGGAAAACTATAAGTATAACTGACCATATTAATAACAAAAACCATGTGATTATTTCAACACATGCAAAAAACTTTTGACAAAGTACAATACTCATTTCAGTTTAAAAACACTGAAAAGTTACAGAAATAAATGGAGCTTTCTTTAATGTAAGTAGTGCCTATGTAAAACCCAGTATTATCTGTAATGGGCATATCTTAAAAGCCTTTCCAATAAGATCAGGGGTTAAGCAAGTTTGTCCATTATCACCATTACCATTTAATATTGTACTAGCAATGTAAGCTATAGCAACAAGACAAGAAAAAGAAACTAAAGCAATTAAGCATAGACAATGAGAAAACAAAACTATCACTTTTTGGAGATGATCTGATGGGTTAGAGAACCCAAGAACAAACAAACAACTTCAGCAAAGTTGTAGGGTATAAAATAAATCCATACGGATCATTATCATTTCTGAATATTGCCAAGAAAACAAAGCAGGAAAAAGGGAAATTCTATCTAAAATTAATTGTATAAAATACTTGGGAATCTAGCTGCCAAGGCATACACAGGAAGTATATGAACACAGCTACAAAACACTCTTTACACAAATAAAAACAGATGTTCTACCTTCTCAAGTCAGAGGTGGCAAGAAGCCCTTCTGATAAGTTTTACCTTTCTCCACCTCTAGGTGGAGATGACAGACAGTAGCAGTCTCTGGCCAATGCAATCAGTTCTCCATTCTTGTCCAGCTTTCAGTGGACTGCTTCCAACCCCAGACACAACTCCCCAGATTTCCCTAATCAAATTTCTAAAGGAATACCTCAGTCTCCAAATGTTTATGTTTTATTCATTTTCTTTAGTTATGAAACTTGCATATGCAAATCAGTGTAAGTACTCCTCTTGCCTTAATTCTGAAGTCTCCCAACAAGGTTATGTTTCCCACGCCCTTGAAACAGTTGCTATAATCAAAAGGCCAATAATCCCTGCTTTAAAGTCTATTTTACTTCGTGTTTTTCCCCTAAAGAAGCAACGGCATCTGTGATTGGACTGCAGGAGACACTTTGGTTCAAATTTCAGCTTCTCCATTTATAGTGTGAGTTTAAAGTATGTCACTTAGTTTCATCCTCTGGAAAATGGGGATATTTATATGACCCAACTCACACTGTTGTTCTGAGTACCTAATTAGGTTTTAAAGGTTTATAGGGCTTGGCAAAACTTAATTATAAATTATTAATATTATTTGCTGTAAACTTTATTTCGTAAAGTTGACAAAAGTGAAAAATTTGTACTAAATGAGACTTCATATGGAAATTCAGTAAATTTAAGTGCCAAGTATGCAGTGTCTAGAGGTACAAAGAAAAAGGGAATCATCCCTATATTCATTTCACAATTTGCGGAGAGGGCAAGAATACATTTTATACATTATTGAGGAAAGAACAAGGACAACTTAGGAAAGAATGATGAACAAATTCAAACATTGGGAATAGCAACGTGAGCTGCACCATGAAAAAAAAGCAGTGTTTCTGAGACAGTGTGATGGATGAAAATGGAGCACGTATCCCAGGCAAACTGAATAGTCTACACAAATGCACAGAGGAGGAGATGGGCAAATCAAGTTTGAGGAGGTATCGGGGATCCCAACTGAGTGGTACATAATCTGGAACATTTATCTAAATCACTTTAAAGTTTGCAGAGCACACAACAAATATGATCTAGGATATCTAGGAGAATCAAATGAGATATGTGTAAAGCTTTTAGCACAGCGCTCAGCACTGTGACACTTAATGCTGGTTTCCTTCCTTCCTTCCTCCTTTGATCCTCACCACTACCCTGGGAGGCAGGTGCTGCTATTTATCCCCATTCTACAGATGAGGAAATTGAGGCAGGTTAGATGACTTGCCCAGAGTCAAATAGCTAGCAACTTTTTAAGATAGAATTCCAACTCAGGTATTCCTGAATTCAGTTCCAGCCAGCCCACTGAGCTACCTAGTGCTAGCAGATAGAAGCCCAATTATGGAGGGTATTAATTAGCAGACAGTTTGTATTTTGCCCAACAGAACAGTGGTCCCAAATTTTTTTTGACTATGCATAACAAATCTGAGTACATACCCCCAACATATATTAATAAGTATGTAGATTATAAAATTTTTAAAGGATAAGGAAATTTTAATACCAGAGTTAATATAAATCTTAGTTTCTGTGCGACACGGTCATATTATACTTTAGGAAATTACTTTGGCAGCTGCATAGAGGATGAATGATAGGAGAAACTTGAGGCAGAGGGACCTAGTAGAAAATTATTTCAATTATCCAGCAGAGAGGTGATGAGAGATGGCGCTAGAACAGATAAGATTTGGCAATTCATTATATATGGAAATGTGGGTTGGGGAAAAGTGAAGTTAAAGATGATACTAAAATTGTAAAAATTTGGGTGTCTACGATAGTGGTGGCCATGATAGTAAAGAAATATGGAAAGGGAATGGATTTAGGGTAAGATAATGCAATGATATCTATGACCCAAATCATAACCCATCCATGTCTGCTCATCTCATGTGACTTCCTGTCCAACCCACCCACACTCTCTCCCAAAAAATGAAATTGTGAGGCAAAGCTCTGAAAAGTTGCAGCAGCTATGCCCAGTGCCCACCCCCTACAGGGTAGCTACTACTCTAGCCACAAGATGATCCTGGAGACAGAGGATGAGTAGTCTAATTTTCCCAAAGGAACTTATAGTACTGGTCTAGGTAATGCCCATACTAAGGGACCAACACTTACACAAAAAGGAGGGAAGATGGGTACTTGCACAGCAGAAGAGGATAGGACTGGAAGAATTTGGGAGGATAAAGTTTACGTGTGGTTGTTCTGGAGACAAGTCCAAGGACTGGCAATCCCAGGATCGGTCAGATATAAGAAGTGTTCTAATTTCTGACTAGTTGATCACACAATTCTTAAGACTCAGGCCTAAACACTGACTCCAGAAACTACAGATCTATTGACAATGTTCATCTTGTGCCTCAGGAGGATTATCTTGGAAGATGTGATAAAGATTCATCAGATAGGGAGAAACATAAAGCAAGGAGACCAATTAGGAGGCGATAAATGTAGCCCGGGGAGAAGTGATGCGGATGAATTAGGTTTATATAAACAGAAAATAGGGGGATACATGCAAGAGATATGGAGACTTAAATAAGACTTAACAACTGATTGGATACTGGGCGGGGGGAGTCAATGAAGAGGGAGTTTGCAAAGTGATGAACTTCACATACTTAATCACATAACTGAATGACTCAGGAAAGGGACTCAAGTAATTTTGGTTTCTATCACCTCTACAGTAGGTGTCTGCGGATGTTTCTCAAGCTACTTGGTTCTGACCACCACTTCTCCAGGTGATGGAGAAAAGCAAATTAAGGATTGGGCTAGGAAAGGAAGCAGAATTCCATAATATTCTAAGTAGAACACAGCCACTCACATTAGCAGTTAGATTAAACTTGCATTAAAAAAGCTTTACTTCTTTCAGAGGTATCAAAAATCAGAGATTATTTGGAATATATCACATGCTGTATAGGTACAGCAAGGTACTGAATTTAATGGCCAATTAAAGTTAGCAAAGTTTTGGTCAAGGTTCAGGGAAAAGTGACAATACTAGTCTTAAAAATCTGAATCATTATCAAAGGAAGAACAGATATTGTGGCTAATTGTTATGTTCATGACAATGTTATGAGGCTATACAGTTCTCTGAGGTTTGCAAAGCAGTTTTCATGTATTATCACATTTGTTCCTCACAACTCTGAGATAGGCATTATTATCCCCATTTTGTAGATAAGGAAAAAGGCTAAGAAAGGGAAGGGATTTGCCACAGGATACACAGCAAGTGTAGAACCAAATATATAAATATCCCCCAAGTTAATAACAATACTGAGTCTAGGATGGGATTTCCATAACATGCAACATTCCAGCTCTTATTTGGGGAAAGGGGAGACACTTTGCAAGAATACAATTTAGTCCCAAACCAACTTAAAATCTTGTTAAGAATTTGCAGACAGGGGCAGCTAGGTGGCACAATGGATATAGCTCCGGCCTTGGAGTCAGGAGGACCTGTTTTCAAATATGGCCTCAGACACACAACATGTTCTAGCTGTGTGACCCTGGGCAAGTCACTTAACCCCGATTGCCTCACCAAAAAAAAAAAAAAAAAAGAAGTCCAACTAGTGTGGACTAATTCTTTTCTGATAAAAGTTCTTCTGAATGACACAGAAGGTCAATTTTTGGACTGAGTCACCTTTTAAAAATTCAAGAACTGTCAAAGTCAAGTATAGCTATTCATCCAGGAGCCCAAAAAGGGTGTTCATTCTTTCTCTTTTTCCAAGAGGCATATATGTGATATTCCAAGCGGTATAACAAATAGTGCACTTTACTTGGAGTCAGAAACACCTGACTTCAAATTTCACCCCAGATACTTACTAGCTGTGCGATCCTGGGCACATCATTTAACCTCAGCCTCATGTTTCCTCATCTGTTAAATCTATGATTTTATATTGTTAAGTGATTCTTTGTACTCTAGAAGGCATCTACGTGACATAATGTATAGAGTACCAGACTTGGAGACAGAAAGACTTCAAAGTGGGCCTCAGACACTTACTAGTTGTGTGATCCTGCTAAAGCCAAAACCCCTTGGCCTCAATTTCTTCATCTATAAAACGGTGACACCTAAATACTTCAAAACAAGGTTGGAGCTCTTCATGGTTGTTTTATAATCAGGTAACCAGGGAAGTGTTATTAATAGCAGAGCTTTTAATCCTTTCAGCAAATCAACTCTCAAAGAGTTCAGCTTTTAAAATAGCTTTTAAGGGAAAGTTAGCCTGATGGTAGATTAGGACATTGCTCTCACCAAGCCTAACCCTTTGGTGGCAAGGTCCTTAAGTTCTTCTGGAGCAGTAGCATCAAATTCAAATAGAAACAGGGGCCACTAATCCATCCACACGGATCCCTACAGGCCACATATTGACAGTTTTAAAATGTAATGTTACCTATGTTTCATTTTTTTAATTTAGTTAAATATTTCCCAATTACATCTTAATGTTTCAAGCAGCTTTCCAGAGCGTTGCTGGCCTAATGCAGTTGCATTTGACACCTATTTTGAAAGACCTTCGACCACTTACATGTGACATTATGGTTTATGCAAGATGCTTCATATAGGAAGCACTGAATGAAGGAAAAGAAAAACTAAAAGAGAAAGACAGTAAAAACAAAAACATTTAACTACTTTCCAAAGGAGTAACAGCAGAGAAGGAAGATCAGAAATCTCAAAATTTCCACCTACTCACTTTTAGAAGGACTGACCCAGGATCCAAACGATCTAGTCTAGTGGTGGGTGATGCCAAATCTTTACACAGTGGGTAAAGTCACAGTGGGTCTCTCGATGTACAAAGGTGACCATGAGCAGGGCCAGAACCAATAATGACAAGGTTATAGTAAAGGTAATGATATTTCCTACATTGTCACTGATCTTCACATAACAGGTCAGCAAGAACTACTCTGTACCACAACCTTCTTGTTACGTGGCAAACCAAAGAGGATCTCCCCCTGCCTAGGAGATTCATTGCAGGGAGAATACTAAATCTTTGCCCC
Organism: Vombatus ursinus; assembly: GCF_900497805.2. Lineage (NCBI taxonomy): Eukaryota > Metazoa > Chordata > Mammalia > Diprotodontia > Vombatidae > Vombatus > Vombatus ursinus. The sequence continues at coordinate 48,854,001 of NW_020954596.1, read as the reverse complement.
ATTAGAGGTTTCCTTATTCTGAGCACTTTCAGCATTTCCTTGTTGCCAAAGAGCAAACAATCTCCTAACCAAGGCCCACCCTTAGTCGTACAAGCCCTTGCTATAGAGTTGTCCAGTGAACACTGGGCACTATACTGGTAACAACTGAGAGGAACCAATCAGTTCTAATTTAATCAAAGTTATACTGGACCTGCCTTTGCCACTGGGGCCAGTGCTACTGAGACTTTCTGCTACTGCCCATACTACCAGAACAAGACAATGGCAACTACTGGGGCCTAAATGGCCCCCAGTACCAGGGAATAAAGATGGCATGGGGCCGTATAGATATTGGAGGAGTACAATAAACACTGTTCCTGCTACACTCTAACTATGACCCCAAACGCCACAGTAATGCTGCCTCCCTATAGCAAGGAACAAGCCACTACTAGGACATGACATTTCTACCCCATATAGTAGAAATAGGTTTGCTCCCATTTTACGCCTGGTGATCCTGAGCCTGCCTGAAATCAATTCAACATCATGGGATGATGCTGCTATTGCCCTCTACACTAAAGCAATGATCCTCCACTTTTACCCAGGCCTGATTCTGATTCCTGATGCTGGGGCAGAGATACAAGCAAAAATAAAATAACAAGCCAGAGATCCCTATAGGCCAGACATGTGTTCTGCCATGTTTAACCAATAGCAGTGTTCTTCCAGGGTTGGAGAGAGTTCCTGGGCCCTCAGAAAATGGGCACAACACTCCATCCATGAAATTGATTGATGTGCAATTGGTACATACATCCACATCTTCAATTCTAGAAACATTTCTGGACCATTGTAAAGAATCCAGCAATTTCCTCTCTAACACCTCTTCTATAAAGTACATATACTTATGGCCCCAAAAAGTTTCACCAGTTTTCTCTAATGTTGAAAATTACAGTCCTAGGGAGTGAAAATAGGGATCTAGGACTACCATCTAGAGGGACTGAAACCACTATTACCAATAAGTAATTTTCTTTTTTTTTTTAACAAATTTAAACACCAACAGTTACCTCCAGTATTCTTCAGTATACACTTCTTAATGACACTGAACATATTGAAGTCAGTCCCTCCTTGAATTGCCAGATAGTTTCCCATATTTCAGAAACAGAATAAGCACATCTTTTCTAGAGGTATCACTAAAAATACCATTAGAAGTTTGGAAGATAATCTTGATTCATCTTCCTCTGCACTGCCAAAAAGTCATTCCATTCCAATCTTGCAAAACTCTTGCAAAATGTTCTAGGACAAGTATGACTCAGGCCAGTCTCTTGGTAGCTTAGGTTGAATACTGGAATATGGGTCATTCAATAGTTACCAAAAGAAAATTTACTTAGCCATAGCAGGGAAAGGATATTCCACAAAGATTATGCACTAAGAGGATGAGTTAATTCAGCTGAGTGAAGCTCCTTGGCTTCTGGGTTATCACAGTGCACTAGCCAAAATTTAGAAGGGCGGTTCTTAAGCTGGAGCCCATGAATATACTAATATTTTGATAACTGGCATTCAATACAATTGGTTTCTTTTGTGATGCTATGTATTTTGTATTATCAACTTTAAAACATTTTTCTGAGCCGTTCATAACTTGACCAGACCATCAGAGTTCATGACATAGTTTTGAGGCTGAGTTCTTCATCCTCTATGCATGATATATACAAAAATACCATTTACTATTACTTCTTCTGACTAGGGCACCTACATTCACCATAAACAAAATCAAAAATCAACAATAACAGCAATGTGGAATATTGACACATTTTTAAAAGAAAATGAAAATACAAGACTCATTCCCAAATAGGTCAAATGAAATGAACAGGCAATTTTCAAAAGGAAAAAAATGTAAGCTATCATAAACCAAACCATTAAAAATGAGAAATTAAACTGAATGATAAATTTTGGTAGATCTGGGCTATCAGTTTAGGCAAACAATTAGGGAATTATGCACTTACCCCACCCCATCCAAAAAAAAGTGTCACTTAACCATATATGACAGACACCAACTTCAGAATCGGGGAAGACCTGGTTTCATTTTTTACACTAGTTACTAGTTGAATAACCTCAGCTGGGTAACTTAACTTTAGAACATATAAATAAGAATTAAATGAAAAATTCAGAGAAACTGGAGACTTGTATAAACAGATATGTAATAAAGAAAGCAGAATAAGGGAAAAACATGACCACACCAATTTAAATGAAACCAACAATGAATCACTTTAAAGGATGGATCACTTTAAAGAATACCCCTTATCGGGAGTAGCGGTTCATGAGACTGCATGTGTGATTTTCATTTCATTTTCAGACATGGCCAATGAGTTGAATTTCATTGCTTAGCTACACTTACTTATTAAAAGAGGCATCTATGATGAGATGGGAGTCACTGAGAAGTGACAGTGATATTTTAAAAAGAACGTCAATGTAAAATTTGAGAAAAAAATCTGTTGTCCATAATAGCAAAAATGTTTTTGCTACAGTAGACAACTCACTGTCAATTAAGAAGTGGTGCTAGTTTCCTTTGCAATATTATATACATTCTGTACCTATGATCAAGTTACAATGCTGCCAAGAATAAACACTGAAACTCAGTAAATAGAAAATATTCTTCTATGGTCAGTTTTTAGTCCCAAACACGTTTAGTCTTTAGACAGCTATGAAGTGTTAGTAGGTAATTTCGAAAATAGAAAAATGGTTATATTTATTGTTAAAGGAACTACTTATTTACACTTTTGACTATGGTTTAACATCTTAATATTTAATTAATAAAGTATTAGTTTAGTGGTGTTGGTACTATAAGGATAGAGACTGGAACTGTAATTTCAATGATTCAAAGAAGTGCTAGATCAGGAAAGCCTAAGAAAGGCCAAGGTCACCCAGCCAGTAAATATCAGTAAATATCTTCTTGGTCCAAGGCCAGCTCTCTAGCATATATTCCAAGCAAACCAAAGTGTTATAATAGCAAAACTGAATTTGGAGACCCACACATATGTACACCTTCCGAGCTGCCTTGAGAACCAGAAGCTGGTTCTCAAATATTACTCATCCTTGGACCCATATTTGAATATATACCCCTGTCATAGTCTTAAAAAACTCAGGGTCATCTCCACCCCCAAAAGACCAGGTTTTACTGGAAGAATTTTTCAATAGCAAAAACATTAGTGAATCTCTATCATCATAATTCAATATCTACCATACATAATACAGATTCATGCTAGTGGATAAATCCTTTTGATCACAGAAAATTCAGATTCTGTACAAGCAAAATAGACGCAGAGCAAAAAATTGGAGAGTAGATTCACTTTGAAAAGATACCATTTCTGACAAAAGTGTGACAAAAGGAGCTGTTCACTGGCACATAAACCACACCCTCCACAAGCAAAAATCTCCCCTTTTTACTGACCCTTTCAAATATCACCCTGGAACTGAGTTCATTTTAGGCACTGTTCGGATGGGTTGGCATCGCCTTGAACATTCTCAGTCAGGGTTAATCTCATTTCCATTTTTTAAAAAGCCAGCAGTCTGCCATAAGGTAGTTACTAATATTTTGTGATACCAACACATAGAAATACACAAAATAAGTAAAAAATTTCTAAGTCAAAAAGGAAGGTAGACTTAGCTTTGGAGTAACGATGAGTAACAAAACAGATTCACATAAAATGACTGTAATCCTCAACTTCTTGGTCCTAAGTTCCCTCCCAAATAAGTTATGCTGTTGTTAACAGCCTGAGATTTGGTGAGGCAGTGGCAGAAAACATTATGAATCACCAATGAAAAAATACTATCAGATCATTAATTAATAGGGAAAGAAATTTTGGACAGTTCCTTTCTAGGTACAGTTCACTACACACAAAGGCCTGTCCAGAAAAATGGGGGTTATGAGTTGCATATGGTACTATGTCTTAATCTCAGATCTGGAAACTAAACATAACAATGTTTAAACAAACAAGACATACCAAAATTTTTAAAGCTCATGTTCTTGTTGTTAAACACTTTACTATCTTGTATTTTCACCATTAGCAATCACTATAAATATCTGTCTAGCAGAAACTGGTGCCTGTTCTTTTCACATTTAACTGAATGGCCTATCCAAAATATGAAAGTTCAGAAACAAGATGAGAACTGTTTTCAGGGAAACATGCATTTATTATTAAGCATTCCCAGTGAAAAAAAATCAACATCTTTTAAAATGTGTATTTATTTTTAAAAAATCATTTGTGTACAAAAGTGTTTTGTAGTTTTTATTCTCAAGACAAATTCCACTCCCCCCACCCACTCCCCGCCCTTCTTCCCCTTCCCACCCAAGACAAAAGACACACATCCCACCTCCACTACTTCAATGTTATATGGGTGTTCTCCCTTTACAAGAAGTTAGTGGCTCAAAACAAAGCCTCCTTACAAAATTCATTATCACTAACAATTTTTAAAAATTTGGAGAAGCTAAGAAGCCAGGTTCTTTCTGGCTAAAGTTGAATATTCCTATAATGGCAGTAAGCTTCCAGCAGACACCACAACAAAGCACCATCGGCTGCTGAAATCTGCAAAATTGATATATTTTCAATAGAATTCTTTTTCTATTGAAAAGTCTTTAAATTACATTAAATAAATCTCTTTGCCCCAAAGAAATTGTCTAGTTTTTATTATGATGCCTAGAAAAGGTAGGTAACAGCAAGCAGACAAGGATAATAGTACAGTGCAATGATTTGTATCCATTTATCCCCTGGAACCAATCAGCAAACTAGTGCCAACCTTGATTATGTAGAATAGCATGAGTGAATTAACCAAGCAAGAGGGAACACATCAACAACTGACATTTAAGCTGATGATTTGTAATGGTAGATCAGATCAAAGTAATAAAAAATAAAAATGGGGAAAATGAGCTATTAATTTTTAAGGTTTCTGATCCATTTTGTAATTCTCAAAGTATCATCATGTGGTACCACGTAGACATCACAGAAAAATCATACCTGAAAAAAAGAGGCTATATATCAGTACATACTTCAGGTTGCCTTCTTCCCCAGAAAGTCATTGCCTGACATTAAGCATTTATTTTAAATTAATGCTAAAAACCTGAAAAGGTAAAAATTTTAAATTAAGTTATTTTGTACACCAATATTGAAATTCCTAAAACTAGAAAGAGCTATTAAGACTAAACATTTTCACAGGAATTCCATGAATTTAAAATCAACTGTGAGCAAATGGCATCCTTTTGCACTTTTAAAACATTGCCACCACCTATTTAGCCAATATACACAAAGAAGGTATACCTGGATCTAATTTATCCGGTCTAATTCATCTTTATTTAAAGAGAAGGACTATATTCAGTTCCTGTGCTTTACCCGCCAAAAGAGGTGTTATCTACTTCTCCAGGAATAGTGTCAATTCCCCATTGCATTTTTAAAAGCCCTATATCAGGTACACACTGACAGCAAAGGCTTGCTTTTCACATTAAGCAGCAAATGTCTTTCATCCGCTAGAGTGCTGCGTTCTGTAGTGCATAAACAAAACCACTTCCCTTTTAAATGCCAGCTCTTCACAGTTTCTTTTTAAAAGAACTTTGCATAGTTTTTAAGTATAGCCAACAACTACATTAACTGCCAATATGACATGCTTCAAAATCAATCTTATTTTAGATTCAAAGTTTTTAATCACAAAAGCAAAATACCAAGGGACTCCCTAGCCAACTATACTGAAGTTCATCTATTCTTATAAGTTGCATTTGTTTAAGTGAACTTATATTCACAACGATAAGCATCTTTGGGAGTCAACTCTCAGCAGCTAATTTAGTACCAGATTCTTTTAAATATTTACATACTGCACTAATTCTTCTGTCACAAATTATTTTCCAGTCATTAAAAAAAAAATGAAGTGAATGAATACTGTACAATTCACCATTCTACTAAAAGTCAGGCATGTTCCACAAAATTTGTACTTAACAATAATAAAACCTATTTGGTTGGAATGTCAGCTTTCCCTAGTAACTCTATCTGCTCCAAATAGATTTGTATTTTGTGTTTATGTTTTGTAAACCTTTAAAAATACTAAACAACCCAAAAATGCAATTAGGAATCTATCTTCTACCAGGGCGTCTCTTTGTTCCCAAATCTGCATTCTTTAAAAGTGCCCTTGTTCCAGGTTTTTGTTTTTTAAAGAGAGAACAAGGCAATTTTGTCAGTTATTAAATTTAGCAATAAGGAAGAAATACATTTTATATCTATATAGACATATATATAATACACAACAAAAAGAAACTATGAGGGAAGAGTAAAGAGGGACTTCTGCAGTGTAAGTATAAGGTAAATTAAATTGAGGACTCCCTTGTGGAAAAGCTCCTCAGTGTCAAGCATGATCACATTTTCAGATTCCCTAGGGAGCTTTGAGCTACATAGTATCTGACGTGTACTTACTGAATGGGACCCATTTGAGGCTAAAGCATCTAATCAAAGGCAAGATTCATCTGTCTTCAAAAAACGAAGGCATGTAATTCTTGTTCTTTAACAATCTCCCAGTTCTCTCTTTATTGACAATTTTTGTATCCTAGCAATATTTAGAAATGGTAAACTGGGCAGATGTATTTTAGTTAAAAAAAAAAAAAAAAGAATGCTCACCACATAATCCTATGACTAAGGTTGTATAACAAAAAAGCAAACTGAGATTTGACCAAGAGGAAATGAGGGGAAAACATCCATAATTCCATACTACTCTAATACCTCAAAATACAAATTAAAAGTCCTTAATTGTTTAAAATAAATAAAGAGAAAAGATAATTTCCTTTGGCATCATCAGAAAATAAACTGGGCTACAACAAACAATAAAAGGTGATTGTGTAGGAAAAACCTCATGCTTAAGCAAACAGTATAGAAAAAACAGAGACTTGTGTTTAGTATGATGAACTAAGAGTTTACTGTTGATTAGGAAATTTTTGGAAGAACTAGGTTCTCTTTAATTTCTTATTCTAACCTTTTAATATATTTAATAATGGTTCTTATTGCTTCTAGTATCAAGAATACAAAAAAGTCAAATATGAAGTAACACCAAACTCATGGTTCAAAAAGAATTATGTCTGCATCTTTTAAAAACTGTTATGGTTTAGATTAATAACCTGTTGGGGAATGGAAGCTTTGTAATCTAATCCAGTCTGCCAACTTTACTTTCTTCAACTGACCTAAAAATTTCATACAATAGTTAGTATCTGAAGTATATGCCTATTTGCATAAAGTTAATTCAACATTCAATAAATGGTCACACTGATATCTGAATTTGCAAAACTAATAATTTTCAAACTTTTGAATTCAGGATGAAATGTCATTTTAATACGAATAGAAAGTCTGACTGTATGTACACAAGAAAGTAAGATTTTTCAATTCTTGTATTATCAGAAACATCATAAAGAAAGCTAGATTTATAACACACTTCTATTTCTTTCTATGTGCATTTGAAGTATGTACAGGAAAACATTAACACAGCTTCCATGTGTCAACAAGGGGAAAATGTAAGCAGAAGTGAAATTTTAAGTACCTGATAAGCAATCCCTACAATGAAGCCCAAAATAATAGAAAACTGTTGCAAACTGTTGATTGCATCAAAGCAAGTACTCAAAAAAAACCTTCAACTGCTGAGACAGTTTTTAAAGAGTGTCCAAACAGCGAAAATTAAGTTATGTTCTTCCCATAATTACAGGAAAATCACAACATTAAGAATATACTGGTCTAAGAAGAAACAAAATCAGTAGCCCCATCTTTGCACCACCTCTAATACATGAAAGTCCCAAGACTGTATTTAAAGTATAATGACAAAATATTCCAAATATATCATCTGAAAATGGAACATAAGCAACTATAAATGGCACATTCTCAACCAGAAACAAGGGAAAAATAAATTTACCATTAGAATTTAGATACGTAAAATGAAGAGAAAGTACGTGTGGTGTCCCAATCCAATGACAGGGATGGAAAAGGTTCTGAATAGGTCACCATTTTCAACTTTGGGTAAGTCTTTAATTTTCTAAGCACACAAATATTTAAAATGGTGCTCTCTTCAGCTACCAGGTTCTAAGAGGTCTAGTAAAGTACACGCATGCAAGTAAATTCACAGGCACAGAAGATCAAGGTTAAAAACATGAAGGTAGCTGTGATGAATGACATCAACAATTTGGATGGCCTTACTAAGTTCAAAATATTACTTAAATAATTATTCAACAAAATCCTGAAGCAAACTCTTGCTAGTCTTGGTCACACCACTAAATGCTAAAGTAGCATGTTTTGTTTTTCCATAGTCTTAGCTGAGCTCAAAGAATTTTTACACTATTCAGTAAGAAAAAAAAATTAAAGTATTTCCCCTTTTTAAATTTACACAGACGTTTAATTAGCTTTATTTACAGAGCAGGGTTTTTTGTTTTTTTTTTCAGTCTTCAATCATGCCTAGGTAATAATTAGGCAAGAATGCCAGTTTTAAAACAATCTATGCAGAATTCTAAAAATAACAGATGGTGATGCTCCTCAAGAAGGGGGCAAACTGGACTACAGCAGCAGCTTTCTCTCTATGCCTCAGTTACTCAGAAGCAGTTCTGTTGCAGTCTCTACGTCCCATGATTTTGAAGACAAGGCCACTATTACTGCATTCTGGAGAGAAAAGAAATGGGGAAAAAAATCAAATCCCGAAGTAACATTTCTAGAGCATTTTCAGTTACTGTTTTTGAATTGGTATATCTTATGTAAAGTTTCTTTCCGAAAATATATTTACCTAATACAACTATACTACATGCATATATAACAAATATAAATCTTTTAAAGCAAAGAACTGGTTTAGTTGCTGGGATTTTTATTTTATTTAAATGAAGATATAAAGGAAACAGATAATTTATTAGCAAACATCAACTAAAAGTGGTTGACAGAAACAGTAAAGATCACCTCAGCAGCTTTTCTAATCCCTCTCCATGCCACCAAGCAATAATAAAACAAAAACTAGCACATATGATATGTACTTACCCTATCAAAGCCCATAGCACATAGGTTTTCTATTTTTTTGGTGTACTCTGGACTAGAAACTGGTGCTCCAGCATACACATGTGCCCAAAGTCGAGCTGTCTGTTTGAACATTTCTGGATTTTGTTTGTACTATATGAAAACAAAATGAAACAATATTTGGTCCAAATAAAACTATCCAATAGTACTTAATAACAATTATTTCAGGTGCTAATACTTAAAAAGCCTGACCAAACTTCCAGGTTCTATCACATAAGGAATACACACAAAATGCTCCATGATCAGCATATAAACGAGCATTCTAGATTTGAAAGTTGGGGAACAAATCTTGACTCCAAAACTCACTAGCTGTAAGGCTCTGGGAAGACCCTTTTACTTCTCTTGGGAGCTATTTCCTCATCTAAAAAATGTAGATAATAATGACATAAAATACCTACCTCATAAGCAAACTGCTCTGCAAATCTTAAAACACTACATAAACGTGTTACTATTAATACTTCATTATGGGTCTCTCTCTTGTGCCAGAGAATACAATCTCAAAGTTTTCCATCCTGTGTAATTCAATTATAACTTAATAAATTCTTCACAAATCATGTGGTCAGTGCACTGTGGGTAAATCTCAAATTATTTTTTTTAAGTTCAAAGGTACCATGGTATCCTTAACTTTGTCCCTCTATTAAGTGATCGCCATCCCACATTTTTTTCCAAATCATATACTCTCAATAAAATCTTTTACTGCACTTTCTTAGGAGGAAATCTTAACAGGGTTATATATACTAGGCATCTTTTCAGTCTTAAGTTGTTTGCAATTTTTATTTTTTTATGATAAGTGATTTTCATTAGTACTTTTCATGACCCAAAACAAAAGAAAAAATAATGAAAAACCTGAAATGTTGATTATAAAATTGCTGCACATAAATATTTTTAAAGTGAAAAATCACTAAAGGAGGAAATACAGCTCTGTGGCAGTTAAAGACTGGCAATGACTATCAAAATTAGCAAACTTAAAAAAAAAAAGGGTGCCTAAAAGCTAAAATAATAATACAATGAAGATTTAAGTTTCTAAAGACTTTTCTTCTATTACCATTAACTTGAAAAAAAGAATCACTAACATCCAAACACTCCTTGAATATTATGTAATGAGTATTTATCATGGCTGATTTCAACATTTATTATAGTTCAAATCTCAACAAGAACATTATGCACATGTAACTCGCTTCAAGGAAAATGGCAATGCTTTTGCAAACATTTGGGAATAAGTACATTAAATAATTTTCCTATAGTTGAAAAAAAGAGACAAATAGCCTGCATTGTAACGTAGATCAAATGGCTTCTCAAAAGAAAACAGTGTGAATTAATTAATTTCAGCAAATCTTTATTAAGGACCTACTATGTCAAGCACTGTGCTAGGTCCTGAGGGTACAAAGGAAAATATATAAGCAGCATTCCCTGCCTTCACAGAGGTTCCATTCACATGCATGAATACATCTACATAAAATGAATACAAGAGATTTTAAGAAGTAGGGAGTGCATTCCAGGCAAGGATGTCAGCCAGTACAAAGGCTTAGAGACAGAAAATGGAATGTTGCATGTGAGGAGCAATAAGGGCAGTTGGGCTAAAACACAAAGTTCAGGAACAGAAGTAAATATATGCCATGGGTTGAAAAGGTAGACTGAGGACAGGTTGTGAAAGGCTTTAAAACACTAAGAGAAGTTTGCATGGAATCCTGAAGGCACAAGGGAATCACTAATTATTTTAGCACATGCATGGTTGATAAGTTTTAGGATGTGAAGAGATCAATGCAGATACAAACTGGAAGAGCAGCCTAATAGCGACGAGGACCTAAACTAGGATAGGGACTAAATGAGTGGAGAGAAGGGAAAAAACAGGTGAGAGATGCTGTCGAAGTCAAAAGGCCAAGATCAGCCAACTGATGAAAAAGGAGAAGGAGGTTAAGGGAGAGTGAGGAGTCAAAAAAAAGTTCAAAGCAACCAGGTGACAGAAAGGATGGCATGTACCCTCAACTGAAATAGGGACATTTGGGAGAGGATGGTTTTGTTGAGTTGAGAATAAATAATGCAAATGTGCAATGGATCCAGGTTTAATCCTGTGAGTTTCCAACAAATCTGTTTAGCAACATATAATCAAGCGAGAGCAGATAAGGTTGACGGTAGGAGATGTTGTTAAAATATGAATCTCAGTAAGAAAATCAAGGGATCCAAGAGTCAATTACAGTATAAAGTTAATTAGGTTTACTACTGGGTCCAGATTGGGAAAAGAAAAAGAGTACAGTTAGCAGAGATGGCGGCCATGGAGAATAATTAGGGATGGAGGGGCTCCTGGCGAAGATAAAAAATTGGTTGGCAGTAAGGTTCAAGAACAATGGAACAATCTGATAAAGAAATTTTGGAAGTTTTTGACTTGTAGATGTTAGTGACAACAATGTTACAGCTATCCTTATGTGGGCTAAGGAGAACAGGAGTGGGTCATGTGAGTTGAAGACTTAGAGAAACTGAAAAAGTATGTGAGAGCACATCAACATGTATTTTTTAAAAGCAATTTAAAAACCTTAATTACACAAAAATGAGCATAGTAAATGATAATCTAGTGCCTACTGCTAATTTAACTGCCAATTTCATACCTAGGGCCCATCAAGTCTAAGATCAAGGAAATGCCCTGAATGAATACAGAAGCTGGTTGATACTAATGGTCATAAACTATTATCTGCCTCATTCACATCAAATTCATGCACAACTCAAGACATCACCTTTGTGATATCATTGGTGCACTTCAAGAATAAAGGACAAACAACAAACAGGACAAAAATAAAAAAAACCTTAAGGCTATGTTAAAAAGTCTAAATTAAATATTCCTTAACTTGCTTCTTAACGTATGCAAGTTATTTATTTCAGCACTTTACTTGGGCAGTTATCACCAACCAAAAAAGTGATCCTTCATTCTGTCCTACAGTTATTAGATCATTCACCTGGCATACATATAAAATATAAATCATATTTTGCTCCAAACTCAAAAAATTCTATGGGGGAAGTCTGTTAGAGACAGTAAGTATGATTTTCATGACATGGAATTTCCATAACAGTATCAATCGCATGAAAACTGCAAATGATACTGATAAGGAAAAATGTGTAGACATAAGGAACTCATCACCTACCTCAGAATTTTAAAAGACATGCAAAGACAAGAATAAGTAACTGATAATGAATTTTTAAAATAATATAATCCTTGAAAGATGTCAACTATATCAAAGTCCAAAACACAAAGTGAGGCACGCAATAAATGCTAACAAAAATAAAAGGCTATTTTAAAGCTATATAATAAGCAATGGGAAAATTAAAAGATTAGAATGCTGTTTCAGGTTAATGTTATAACAGAGATGAAAGAGCTAATTGAACTTTCCATATGTTTTCTGATACAGAAAACACATTTTGAAGTACTAAGCACAGAACATAAACAAAAGGGTTGGAGGGATGTTGAAAATCCTAACAGAGAAGAAGGTAGGAGAATATCCAACAGTCAGTTTCAATCACCAATTCCATATAAACTATGTAGCAGAGTGCTGAAATAATATGGACATGTGCTTATTTAGTTGTTGACAGTGGCCTCTGAAAAATCTAGAAGAATAGAAGGGATGTCTTAGGAATTTAGCTAATGTTTTTATTTTTTAATCTTCTAAATTAATGAAAAGGAGACCAAGGATTTTTCAAATTATATCTGAGTATAGCATGAGTGATTCCTAAAAAAATTAAGGCAAACATCAATGAATATTGGGAAATATATGGACTGATTAACATAAACTTTTATCATGTGGAGGAAGAATTAGGAGTTCCAAGGAGCAGTAAGAAATGGTTTTTTGAGTATCCATAAGAAATTTTAAAAATATACAGGAGAGAGGCAGGAAATTCAGAAGAGATTATGAATAAACAAGGGAATGTTTATATTATGGTATTGAATTTAACATCTGCTTTTTTAAAAGAAAATCTGTAACAGTATATATTTATGGTTTCAAACCAAACCTCTTTTTCTGTTCATTTTATATAGAAATAGTTGTGATTGCTTGTTTAAAAAGTTCATAATAAAAGATAATAGGGAGGGGGAGTATAAACACCTAAGCACTCTTTAAAAATTTAGTCATTTCTGCACCTGTTTTTATTTAAGTAGGTATTTAAAGGTACAGATCATCTTCCTTATCTTTCTATTTCCCTCCAGGTCATGCAGCTCTTATTAATAATGATAGCACCTAGCATGTACATAATCATTTAAAGTTTGCAAAGAACTTTACAAATATCACATTTGATATTAACAACTCTGAGAATGAGATGAAATTGTAAGTCCTATTTTTTTATAGAAGAATAAAATGAGGAAGACTGAGGCTAAGTAATTTGGCCAATAGTCACACAGCTAGTAGTAAATGAGGCAGCACTAACTAATAGTCTTAGTAAATTGCTAAGAGCTCAATAAACTGAAGAAAGAAAGAGAAAGATAGGTAGAGGAAAATCATTGTTTGGAGGTGGACAAAGCAAAGCAGTTTCAATATGGAAAGAGGTATCAACTATATTGATAATATCACTGTTAAAGGATACAGTTAAGAAAAAAGACAGTTTCATTAGGAAACAAAGAGGTCTTCAGCTCTTTTGATAATGATGTTGGAGTAGTGTGGAAGCCAGACAAAAGAGGATTAATTAAGATGGCTAAGGAAAAATAAGACATGAGAAAGTAGTACAAAACTAAAGGAAGATGAGGAACCAACAAGACTGAAAAGGAGACAACAGGACAGAATCAGGTATTTAATAAGAACAGGGAAGGAGGAAAGGATTATGTTGGAGAGGGTAGAAAGATCATGAAATGGATATGAAGATCAAACAGAAATATATTTAAATGTGTGGTGATGTTAACCATGATGCCCTTAATTTTTTTGGCTATTGCTGTGGGAAAAATAGTAACATACGCAGTTATTAAACTTATACCACAATGGACTTTCAAAGAGCATTTCCAGAATGAATAAAATAAAATCAACTTTGTATTTTAAAAATAATTTAAAACTTGTGAATATACATGTCTCTAAAAACCTATATAATAAATGTACATTAAGGCATACTTATATCTACACAGTGTTTTACACTTTCCAAAGAGAACTGCTATTCATACTAGATTATAAGCTACCAGAGGGAAAAGTATAATGCCTTAGTTCTGTATTGCCCCAATGGCATAATACATTGTAGCAGCATTCAATAAATGCTGAGGAAATATTATATTCATATGATCTTTTAAAATTTTTATGAGGAAGGAATAGCAAGCACTGCTATCATCATTTTATTGATGAATCATAAGATCATAGATTTAGAGTTCAATCCCTCTTATTTTAGAGATGAGGTAACTAAGCAGACAGCTTGGATTTGAATGCAAGTCTCATACCTGATTTCAATTCCAAGACAATTTCCATGAATCTCAGGATCATAAATCAAGAGTTGGAAGATGACCTCTCAGGCCATCTATTTTACAGATGAAAAAACATAGGTGCAAGGGAGATGCAAGAAAACTTACCCAAAATCACTAATCTAAAAAGGGTTGCTAGGTGGCACAACAGATTGAGCGCCAGCCCTGGAGTACAGAAGATTCATCTTCATGAGCTCAAGTCTGGCCTCAGACACTTAGCTGTGTGACTTTGGGCAAGTCACTAAACCCACTTTGCCTCAGTTTCCTCAGGTATAGAAGGAGCTAAAGAAGGAAATGGCAAACCACTCCAGGATCTTTGCCAAGAAAACCCCAAGGGGATCACAAAGAGTCACCCATAACTGTATTTCAATGAAAGGAATAGGGTAAGCATCATTACAGTCGAGGGCCTACTCTATGTTCTCCCTTCTCTTCATCTACTAACCCTGACCAGTATATTCAGAGCTCTCTGAATAACATGAACAACAATGGAAATCTTTCTTTTTACTGTGTCTCCTCTAAAAGAATCATATAATCTTAGAAATGGAAGGGCCTTTGGAAATTCTACAAATTCCTCACACCAAAATGGCTGTCTTCTGACTTTTCCTCTTAGTTTTGCCTCTACTTGCCTATATTCTGATCATTTCATCTGCTTTTCCCATGTTAGATACAAGAGATGTATTGCTTGGTTTTGCTGAACTTTTTTTTTCTGTCTTAGCAACAATGGACGGCTAATTGGGAAGGAGAGGGGATGATGTAAAAACAAAAATATGTGATGTAAAGACCCAACAATCCTCAACAAGGTTACAACTCCACTGAGAGATGAGAGTCATACTACTTACTAGACAATACAGCAAGATCATATATAATTGAGTGCTAATCTGGTGTGGCACAAATTAAGTGCTACAGATCTGACCAGGCTACTCCTCAAAATTCCAATTTGAAATTCAAGGTTATCCACAATCTGGAATTACCTTATCTTTCGAGCTTTATCTCCTAGTACTATCTTTCCATGAACTCTAAATTCCAACCAAACTAATCTACTTTCTGTCTTCAGAATGTTCCTTTCATGTTCTCTGTCACCTCCATGGCTTGTCTGTTAATACTACTTACTACTATGGTTGCCCTAATGTGCAAAGTGGGCTTGCTCTACTTCTTTAAATTTGCTGTCAGTTCCTTCAGGAAGTGTTTCTTGATCCCCTTGCATAGTAATGACTTTCTCTCCTAATCAATACAAATGAAAGTCCAGGAGACAACTTAAATGCAGTTATATTTTCCAACCTTCCTGTCTTACAAACTCCTCTCTGCCAAAGGTACCACCATCTTTCCAAGCTTTCTGGAAAAACACCTCAGCGTTAGCCTCAACTTCTTACACTCCTTCATCTAAACAGTTTCTGTCAATAGACGGACCATTCTCCTAGTAAAATCAGCTTTAAAAAAATCAAATTAGTGAGTAGAATTAGATCTTTTTCTCCTTTATTCACCACCTTCATTCACACAAGTTATTCACTATTCTTTAAAAATGTCTTTCTGCCTTTCTTCCATTTTCCATAGTCAAGTCCAGGTCCCCACTACATCTCATACATAAATTAGTGTAAAAGCCTTATATTTGACTTCCCTTAATTCTCCCTTCCTGTTATTTTCTCAATACTGCTGCCAGATTTAATCATTAAGCAGAGTTCTACTCACATCCCACTTCCAGAAACAGTTTTACTCTGTATCTCTGTACATTGGTCTCCAACAGCTCTTTATTACCTACTACAGTAAATTTAAACTCTTCTGGGCCAGCTTAGTGACTTCAGTAATTGCCCCTATCTATAAATGCTTCCTTCCCACTTTGGACCTGCACTTATTCTCTGCTTAATCAGGCAGGTATTATTGTCTTCTGAAGACAATGTTGAGTATTCAAACACTGCCCCTCCCACTCATGCTTTTCCTACTGCAGTTTTACTAAATTATTTCCTTTTTTCTTACTTAAAAAATCCATGCAAATGTAAAAACAATCCACAATTACATAGTGCATTTAGATCTACACAATTTTTTTTTGAGACAGGTGTTGTTCAGTCATTTCAATCATATTCAACTCTTCCTGACCTCATTTGGGGTTTTCATTGCAAAGGTACTGGAGTGGTTTGTCACCTTCTTCTCCAGTTCACTTTACAGATGAGGAAATGAGGCAAAGAAGGTTAGATGACTTGCCCATAATTACACAGAAAATGTCTAAGGCCAGATTGATGCAGCATCCTGACTTCACACCCTGCACTCTATTTACTATGCCACCTAGCTGTTCCCATTCCAATTTTACACATGAGGAAAGTTAAGGTCAAAATGGTTAAGTGAATTGACCAGTGTCAAGGAGTACATTTCTGAGCCTGAATTCAAACAGTCTCTCCTAACCTAAAAAGTCTACACATTAGAACATGATAAGCATAAATATGTGATAACTAAAAATGTAAAGATCTAAAAAAAGACACTTAAGCAGCAAATCTGTAGATTTGTATTTACAACGCAAGATAAAAATGTGAATAAGCAATGACCTAGGCAATTCTGAAGGCAATGTTTAATATGTTTATAAATAATGACTATCTAACATAAGTTTCTTAGGTGCAGAGATTATTTCATTTTTCTCTTTGTGTCTTAGAATAATGCCTCACATGTAGCTGATATTTAATAAATGTTTTTTGGATTGTATGCATAAATATAATCGAGGAAAAAATAACTCTGAATGTAATACATGGAAACCTTATTAAGTCTACGAAATAAAGTAGAATTTGTGTAAGACACATACTTTTCTTCCCTATTCATAGGGTTTAATTAGTAAATTAGCAAAAGTGTTCAATGACTTCACAGCTGACTCATAAAACTGGTGAAACAAAGCCCAGTACAAGAAAAGCAGTACAGCAAGGTTTCAATATAACTGCTTTTCAAAATGAATAAAACTGGTCTATAAACTGATTTCAGGCATCTAGGTGATGCAGTGGATAGAATACTGGGCTTGGAATAATCAGGAAGACTCATCTTCATCAGTTCAAATCCATTCTGACACTTACTAGCTGTGTGACCTTGGGCAAGTCACTTAACCCTGTTTGCCTCAGATTCCTTATCTTTGCCAAGAAAACCACAAATAAGGCCATGAAGGGTCAGACACAACTCAAACACCTTAAGAATAACAACAATAAACTGATTTTACCCTTGACTGGAGGTTCTGAGCACATAATAGCTAAAAATTAGTACTTATTATTCTGCATATACTATTAAATATAAAATAGAATAAAAACCATAGGTGAGCAATAAATTTTGCATCTAGGATTTAAAATGCTCAAAAACGTAGATCAAAACAACTTTAAAATTTGTACATACAATAAAATCTGCTAACTTACCCAAAAAAGCAATGACAATATCCATTATGAGAATTAACAGTAAATTCAATAATTTTGCTCAAATAAAAAGCTTACACATCATCCACTCTTTGCAGAGTATTAGTTATACAGAAGTATTTTTAACTCTATTACTACAATACAATAGACTGTTAACTGACCAAGATTCATTTTCAAATTTGAATTCCATATATCTAGTTTAGGAAATCAATCGCTATTCAGTGAATTCTAGTTAGGAATAGGTAAGTTAAATTTCCACAGTCATATCTAAGAGATTACAGGAATAAAGAATAAATCTACTCCAAAGTTCATCTCATCATAGCATTATAACTGGCAATCTTTTTAAAGAACTTTTAAACACTAGAGTAGAGAAAACATATGTTAAGTGTAACTTTCATTTAATAAGCTTAAATAAATTATATATCAAATATATTTATTACATATGATTGTATATAATATGTGTAACTTATATATTATATATAATTATATATTATTTATTATATATACTATAATAAATTAAATAATTTTTTATATATTATATAAAGTGCAAAAGAGCTGCTTCTTCTTTCTTTCTGTTAAAAGCCTCTGATACCTTACCTGATTTGCTACTACTGCATCTTGTGGATCATCTGGTTCTGCGGCTGCCAATAATGCTTGTAATGACAGCAAAACTGTCCTCAGAGTCATTGCTGCTGCCCTAAAATTCAATACAAAAATTTTTATTGAAAAAAGTCTGTACATTCCAGCAAGACAATAAGAAAAAAAAAAACAAGTTTTCTGGAAATTAATAACATTAATAAGATTTTGAAATTAAAGGTAACTTTTCTATTTTTTCTTTTACATTTGAATACTCCTTAACATTTTTCAACGATCTCTAATATGTCGTCTATTGGGTTTTCACAACCCTGATGTGAAACAAGGGGTTGATCTATTATTACTTCCATTTTACAGATGAACAAACAGAGCTCAAATGTTAAGTGACTTGCCCTAGAGATCATATAAGTGGAAAAGTCAGGACTAAATGCATAATCTCCTCGTTCTACAACCAGTATCTTTTCCATGATAATAGAGGTCTGCAAAATACAGCAGCTTGTTTTTATAATGCCTTTAAGTGAAAAATAGGTTTTATATTTGTAAAAAGCTTTATGGTATTTTAAAATATAAAAACTTACCTCTCAGGCCTTACCAAAAAAATAGAAAGCTCACCATACTCTACCATATGATTATGAGATCATACCATAAGTAAGTTATTAATTTTCCTGCTGATTTTACATTCTTTTCTACTTAACCTTTTCTATTTCAGAAAATTTTTAGTCAATATGAATTGACCTTATGTTTTACCCAATTATCACTAATATCTTGTGTGACAGCAAAATTCTGGAAAGCAGGCTGCTTTGGGCATTCTTTACTGACTTCCTAATTCAGTTCTGTAGGCAGAAAGCCAAAACAAAGTGATGGAAAACTCCTAACTACCTCTTTTATATTGACTTTTTAATGGTACCTGTGAAAAATAAGCTAAGCTAAGCCAAGTTTTGAAATATTTCGAAGAAAATCTGAAAACACCAGATGACATTCTAAAACGGTGTTTAGAGATGGGGAAAAAGAGCTAAAACAAAGAATAGGCTATCCACTCAAAATAACTTTTACGTGATAGTTCTAATAATTTTGATGAAATTAACATTGTTACTTTAAAATCATCTACCAGTTGAGCAGGAGTTACTAGTAATTATTCCAAAAAATATTTTAGACAATATGATATCCTTA